>NC_047085.1:63927241-64228581 GCF_902459505.1 Geotrypetes seraphini
TAATCTATAGTGCCTCCTCCTTATCCCATAAGTCCTGCAATTCTGTGGCTTTAATATTCTCTGTAATAAATAACCAGTCATCCTTCCTTTCTTCATATCGTGTCCTTTAATAGATTATATCTTGGTTTAATTATATTCCTGCCACATTTCTCAGATATTCCCCTTTCTCCCGTATCTAGAGGCATTTAATGTTCTTGATGGCACAATCCATGAGGCCATGCATTCATCTTACTGGCCTTTAACCTTAACAAGGAATATCAGGGAGAATATCACCTGTTTACCTATCAGCTTCATCCTTTCTCTAAGATCCATGAAGTTACTTTTGATATATTTGATGGGGTGCTGAAACATCACATTGTGCCTATTGCAATGCTAGATTTGTGACTGCTAAATCAGAATTGTTGAATGAATGACACCTGCCTTTGCATATCTGCCTATACTCGGAAACAAAAATGAAGACAGATAAAGACAATGTGGCCTATTCATGCCATTCACCATCCCTTCCTCTACCTTCGAGATCCAATGTACTTATCCCAAACTTTCTTGAATGCAGATACACTTTGGGCTGGATTCCATAAACAGCGCCATCGTCCGCCTAATAAACAACTGCCAATCATGTGTCAATTATGCAACAATGCCATTTATAGAATCATGACTTTGTGAAAGGTAGTGCACCAGAAATGTAGGCCAGCATTTTAAAGGCCTACATTTCCAATGCCTACCTTTCAAGTGAATTGTGGCTATGTGGCACTTTATGATGCCTAATGCCACTTCAGTATTAGCCATGCCTACAGTGGCATTAGGTGTCATAAAGCAGTGTTTCTCAACCTGTGGTAAACGGTGATCCGTCAAAAGCACGCTGGACATTGGCGCGCTGACAATTGCGCGCAGGGACAAATTTGCACCAGCTCTGACCATTCCCATGTACATTGAGAAATCCTCAAACTCATGGTGAGGGGGATTTGGGGGGGGAACTCTCCAATACACTGAATGTCCCACTCTCCTCTCGAACACTGGCTCTTCTGCTCTGAGGGACAGTGTGGAGGGAACCCCCCCTCAACGTGAGCGTGAGGATTTCTCAGTGTAGTGGGGGTTTCCCCCCCCACCCCCCTCACAGCGCACACGGGAACGGTCAGAGCGGCTTTAGGCAGTGCACATTCATCCCTGTACACAATTGTCAGTGTGGCTTTGTCGGAGTGCTTTTGTCCTGTGCTCAAACATCGGTGTACTACGGTACATGTACCCTAGGGGGTATGCGGACCGCCTATTGGGGGTACACGGTCTGGCTACTGCCTGGGATCTCTCCCTGCCTGCCACCTCACTGAAGCCACTGCCGATTCCTCTCTGCCCCACCCATAAAGCCACCCGACACGCTCCATTCCCACCCCCGCTGCCGCCGCAACAACACATACGGGCCAGGAGTGTGCAGCGACTGCAAGCGGCCAACCCACAAGCCTTCCCCCTGACGTCAATTCTGATATCGGAGAGAAGGTTCCGGGCCAGCCAATCACTGCCTGGCTGGCCCGGAACCTTCCTTCAGACATCAGAATTGATGTCGGGGGAAAGGCTTATGGTCTGGCCGCATGCAGTCGCTGCACTTGTCTGGCCCGTCCCTGTTGCTGCTGCTGTGGCAGTGGGGGTGGGTGGGAATGGAGTGTGTCAGGTAGCAGGGTCAGCTTCGGGGGTGGGGCAGGGAGGAATCAGTGGTGGCTTCAGCTGGGGGGCAGGCAGGGAGAGAGGAAGAACAAGTTGGGGGAGATGGAGTGTGTCGGGCTGGCTTTGGGGGTGGAGTAGGGAGGCAGGGAGAAATCGGCGGTGGTGGCTTCAGTGGGGGAGGCAGGCAGGGAAAGAGGAAGAAAAGTTGGACTCATGATGGGACTGAGAGAATCGAATGAGGTCTGAGGAGAAGAAGCATGCAGGAGGCAGAAAGAAAGAAATATTAGATGCACAGCCAAAAGGAAATGAAACCAGAGACTCATGAAATCACCAGAAAACAAATATAGGAAAAATTATTTTATTTTCAATTTAGTGATCAAAATGTGTCAGTTTTGAGAATTTATATCTGCTGTCTATATTTTGCACTATATTTATCTATTTTTCTATAGTTGCTACTGAGGTGACATTGCATATTTTAAAGTCATCTGCCTTGATCTCTTTGAAAACCCCCCGAATATAAATGCTTATTAACATTTTCTCTGTGTACCATGTGCTTTGTGTTTACCATTATGTATTAATAAGATTATACTGTTTGTATATGAAAAATGGATGGAAGAAATTGCATTACAATTAGTACTGAAGTCTGGGGCAGAGTTTGGGCAGGGGTACTCAGTTGGTGTTTGTTAGGCTTAGAAGGTACTGTATTTGGCTTGAAAAGGTTGAGAAAAACTGTCTCCATAGCCACAATGAAGATGCAAGTTTTCTAGGTGCCAGTAGGCACCTAAATTTTTTAAATAAATGCTTTTAATCACATTTAAATAGCCTTTTCTATATAAATTAGGTGCCATTTGTAGAATATGGGCTTTTTTGTCTCCACCGGGAGATTCTAAGCTCCAAGCTCCACTAGGAGATTCCAAGCTCCAAGCATTCACCACTTTTTCTATGAAAAAGTATTTTTTGAGGTTACTTTTGAGTCTATCCCCTTCACTATTATCCTACACCTCATCATTCTAGTTTTCTTTTAATTGAAAGGAATTTGCTTCCTATGCATTTAAGCTACCTAGGTATTTAAACTTATCTATCATATCTCCCCTCTCCCGATTTTCCTTCAAAATATACAAATTAAGATATTTACATCTGTCCCCATATGCCTTAAGATGAAAACCAATGACCATTTTATTAACCTTCCTCTAGACTGACTCCATCCTTTTTATATCTTTTTTAAGGTGCGGTCTCCAGAATTGTACACAATACTCTAAATGAAGTCTCACCAGTCTTATACAGGGGCATCAATACCTTCTTTTTCATAGAAACATGATGGCAGATAAAGGCCAAATGACCCATCCGCAGCATCCACTATCTTCTCCTCTCCCTAATAGATCCCTGGCCATTCCCCTCCCCTCTCTACTGCAGTGCTTCTCAATTGGTGTGCCCCTGAGACCAACTCAACATGTCATATGGAGCACTTAGTTGAATATTACCGGTATGTCTAAATCACTGGCCTATGGCTACTTCTTTACTAGGTGATAGATGCTTGTTTTAGGAACTCAGAAAAATTGTTTGAGAACACAACATAAAAATGAACTTAATGCATTTTAGAGAAAATCTTTATTTAAACTGAACTCTGCAAGAAGAAGGCAGAAATAGGTTAATTTAGGACGCTGGTGAGACCGTGAACAATAACTCTAACTGTGTCTGAGGAAATCTGTAAGCCCTGAAGAAACGGCTTATGTCCCTGAAACGTTGGCAAACAGAAGACTCCTTCAGTTTTAAACACAGTCACAAGAGAGTTGTTCTACAATCTCAGTCCTCTAAAAATAATAGCTTTAGTGGCACACTCATCACGGAAGTTTTTGGCCAATGATGTGGGTGGAGGTGGTTTGAGCAGTAAGCTCTGCCAAGTAAGACCTGAGGCTTTCTTCCATATGGGTTGACTCTGTTAAATGTCTGTTCTCCAGGGATGAGACTGAAATCTTTTGGAATAAACCATTCAATTTAAACTGTAATAAGTTAGTTCCCTGTGCAATAGTGATCTAGGTAAAAGAGTTCTCTCCATCTGTGCCAATCACAAGCCCATTCAAGTCTACCTTAACAGAATGCCATACATGATCAGATACTGCAGTATGGGGAGTTCAGGGATCACTTGGTGAGGACTTATTTCATTTTAGTTAACAATTATTAGTAAATAACAACAACAACAACAAAAAAAAAAAAAATATATATATATAGCTCTCTTGTATTCACATGCTACTTGATTACTTTCTAACTAAGGAATTTTTTTTATCAATAAGCCTATATTATGGTGACAGAAATGTTATCATGCATTACCTCCATCCTTTAAACCCATATTATTGCATTTTGACATTAAACACTGTAGACCTCTATCCTCAGCATATTTACCATTTCAAATCCTTTCCCATGATATCCTAATACAGTACAATAGGGATAATACTTTAATTTTCATCATTAACCATGTTCACCTGGTTTCACATTCTCAAATTAATTTCCTATAATCCAAATAAGTAATGCTGTAACTAACTATAAAATAAAATTGAAAACTGTGTATTTACATAGTCAGCCCTGCACAGGTACACTCCTCCATGTGAGGCTGTTGAGGATGTTGAGTCTTTTGAGGCTGTTGAGTATGTTGAGTATGTTGAGGAAGTTTTGATGAGGAGTTCTTGTGTGCTGGTGGTTCTGATGATGAAGATGTCATACAACACTGTTTAGCACACTGCTCAAATGCCTGTTGCATGTTCTCAATTAGATCCATGTTGCACTTCATTTCTTTTTCCATCTTTTTCACGTCTTTCTTCAGAACAGAATAACAGTCATCTGATTCACTAAATGTTCCCCAGGCAGCCATACTATGTTGTGCCTTTACCCAGCTTCACAAATTTAGTGAACAGAAGATGGTCTAGAAAGAAAATTCAGAGGTTTTAGCAGAGATTAGTTAAACAACCTTCCCCTAAGGGGATAAAAAAAGAAAGGAAGAAAATACAAAGTATATAATACACAAGTTTACTTATTGGTTACACCATGTACATTAACATTATGACACAATTTACCTTTTAAGGCATGAAGGTTATTACTACCCTTCAGTTACCATAGTGATTAGGGCCTGCTCTCAAGGCACAAGGACTATTAGCTGTATATCAGTTTTAGCACAATATGCATCTTTTCTATTTACATTCAGAATTGCATTTCTACATTTCTAATGCCCTTTTTTGACTTTAACTCTTGTTGTCTAGTTCAAAATTGATTTTCTCCTTAGATCACTGAACTCTTGTCTTTTTGTTCTGCCCCAACATTTAAACTCACTACAGTTGGTGGAAGGCTTTTCTTTATTACTACCTTGATGAGGTTTTTAATTTTACCATATTTCTCTCCTCTTCAACACCCACCTCAATTGTTACTTATGGAAAATGGATCTGGTAGCTGTCTGATGTGTGACTAGATATTTATTTATTTATTTACTGTTCTCCCAGGGGAGCTCAGAATGGTTTACATGAATTTATTCAGATACTCAAGCATTTTTTCCTGTCTGCCCGGCAGGCTCACAATCTATCTAATGTACCTGGGGCAAAGAGAGGATTAAGTGACTTGCCCAGGTCACAAGGTGCAGCGTGGGTTTGAACCCACAACCTCAGGGTGCTGAGGCGTAGCTTTAACCACTGTGCCATACTTTATCATTATGGGGCTGATCTGCTCAGCTTTTCCCTAATAGACACAGAAAGCACAGTTACTTACCGTAACAGGTGTTATCCAGGGACAGCAGGCAGATATTCTTGACTGATGGGTGACGGCACCGACGGAGCCCCTGTACGGACAATTTTAGAGTGATTGCACTCTAAGAACTTGGAAAGTTCTAGTAGGCCGCACCGCGCACGCGCGAGTGCCTTCCCGCCCGATGGAGGCGTGCGGTCCCCAGTTAAGATAAGCCAGCTAAGAAGCCAACCTGGGGAGGTGGGTGGGACGCAAGAATATCTGCCTGCTGTCCCTGGATAACACCTGTTACGGTAAGTAACTGTGCTTTATCCCAGGACAAGCAGGCAGCATATTCTTGACTGATGGGTGACCTCCAAGCTAACAAAAAGAGGGATGGAGGGAAGGTTGGCCATTAGGAAAACAAATTTTGCAAAACAGATTGGCCGAAGTGTCCATCCCGTCTGGAGAAAGCATCCAGAGATGTAAAAGTATGAACTGAGGACCAAGTAGCAGCCTTGCAGATTTCCTCAATAGGAGTGGAATGGAAGAAAGCTACAGATGCTGCCATAGCTCTAACTCTATGGGCCGTGACAGAACCTTCCAGTGTCAGTCCGGACTGAGCATAACAGAATGAGATGCACGCTGCAAGCCAATTAGACAGCGTACGTTTAGAAATAGGACGTCCCAATTTATTTGGATCAAAGGACAAAAATAGTTGAGGAGATGATCTGTGGGGCTTAGTATGGTCTAAATAGTAAGCTAAAGCCCGCTTACAGTCCAAAGTATGGAGAGCCTGTTCTCCAGAATGAGAGTGAGGTTTCGGGGGTCACGTGATGCTAGCGCGCTGAACGGACGCGAGTAGATCGAGCTCCGCTCCTTCCCCCAGAAACCGCCGCACAACTTGCTGATAGCCAGCACGTACCGCGCTGAATTTATATTATTTCACTTCAGGCTCTCTCCTGCTTCCGTGTGGGCGCTCGGAGGCGCGCAGATCAGCCGCGATCGGCCGGCATGCCGATACGGACCCCGAGGCCTGGAAAAGAGAGGTCAGTCAAGCCAGAAAAAATGGCGGCCCCCAGCCCGATCTCGGCAGCTGCGTCCCAGCACGAGGCAGACATGCAAGTCTCAGTCTGCCATCTTTCTAAACTGCTGGATGAAAAGCTGTCTAAACTGCATGCTGTGCTGGAAGAAGTAAAAGACAGCATTGCAGGCCACGCTGCGCGTCTCCAGCAGGCTGAGGAGCGAATCTCGGCCCAAGAAGATTGGGCGGACACGGCGGATGGGCGACTGGCGGCCTTGGAAGCAAAAATCCAGCAGCTGGATGATCGGGCTGAGGAGGCTGAAAACCGCAGCCGTCGAAATAACTTAAGGCTCATAGGGGTGCCGGAGTCGGTCCGGGACACTGAGCTAGGAGACCTGGTGGCCACGTGGTTGCCTCAAGCCCTGGGACTCACGGCTTCCCTGGGCCCGGTGCATGTGGAAAGGGTACACCGCATAGGAGCGCCATGTGCTGAGGGGGCCAGACCACGTCCTGTTATAGCCCGATTTCTCAACTATGCAATTAAGGCCCGTATCTTGGAGGCATATCGACGAGCCCGCTCCCTGGATTACAACGGCACCAAGCTTCTGCTCTTTCAGGACTTTTCCATCCGGCTCTCAGAGAAACGAAGGGCTTTGGCGCCCTACTGCACGCAGCTTCATGCCAGAGGGATTAAATTCACCCTTCAATATCCTGCTAAGGTGCGCATCCAAACCAACACCGGCGTGGTCATGATGGATACTCCAGCAGCGCTTCGTTCATACCTGGAGGGACTGCCAGCTCCTTGAGGGATCTGAAGCCGGTGTGGGCCTGATTGACGTATCGTTTCGCCCACCAGGGAGGTAGCGGGCTTTCTCTCTGCTGTCAGGGCAGGGATGGTATCCTTTGGCCGGGGCCCGCAGAGAGATGGAAGCTGGCGGCCTCTGGACTGTGGCTCCTGGACTTACACATCCCATGGCTATATTCCTTCAACCTGTACCCGTTGATCCCCTTCTGGGGGATCCGGGTCCGTTTCATCGTGCAGGGGGCATGACTCTCTTCCTCTGCAGCCTGCTGTGAAGACCCGGGATGGACGTTCTGTTTATAGCCACATTTGAAGAGCGTGTTTGTTTACTTTTGTTGTTCTTGTGCTGACTATATAGATATCATGCTGCACTTTGTTTTCTGGGGAGGGGGTGCGGGGCACTGGTTCTACACTGGTTCCGGGATGGGTAGAGTGATGGAAGGTGGGTCAGTTCGGAGGGGGGGGGGGTGGCTGGGAGGTGGGGGTGGGGTGGGGGGGAGTGTATCGGTGGGGGGGTATGATTGGGGATGTATGTGTGGAGTCTCGAGAGCGCGGGTAGTTATGTATTTCCTTCATTTGCTAACATATGATCCCTTTGCTGCTGAGCGGGGAGAGGGCCTTGCTGGGGGGCTCTTCTACCTCTATCACTATCAGACTGTCTTTTCTGCTCCTATCGTTCCAGGCCGGGTGGACAATGGTTAATCTAAAATTTTCATCCCTTAATGCGGATGGGATCCACTCCCCGGTCAAACGGAAAAAAATACTTTCCTGGTTCCGCAGGGAACGTATCGATATTGCTTTCCTACAAGAGACCCATCTCACAAATGTAGAACACGAGAAACTTAGGAGGGATTGGGTGGGTGAGGTGTACTACTCTTCTTACAACACTCGTCAGAGGGGGGTAGCCATTTTGGTCCATAAACAACTCCCGTTTCAATTGCATAAGGTTATCCAGGATAAAGAGGGCTGATATGTCATAGTGCTGGGAGAGCTCTGGGGACAGCAATACTTATTTTGTAATGTATATGCCCCTAACATATATAATCACTGTTTCTTCTCGGGGTTGATGTCGCGGCTGACACAGTACCCGGGTTACCAAATCCTCATGGGGGGCGACTTTAACATAACAGCGGATCCTTCCCAAGATTGTGCGCCAGCTAAATGCTTCCCTAAGGACCACATGGGTAAAGGAGTTAACTTTTTGACCACGCAGTTAGGACTATTAGATATTTGGCGCCTCTTCCACCCCACGGAGCGTACCTATACGTTTTATTCCAATCCTCACAATCTTTACACTCGTCTTGACTACTTCTTGCTCTCTCCCACGCTGCTGCCCATTGTTTGTGCTGTGGAGATAGAGGACGTTCCTCTTTCCGACCACTCCCCTGTGACGCTCTCTCTTCAAATTACAGCTGACTCTTCGGATCGGACGTGGCGTTTCCCGGGACACCTCTTTAAAGATCTTGGTTTTCGTAGATACCTTAGGGAAAAATGGCTGGACTACTACAATACCAATTCTGATCCTGACATTGATCCTGGGCTGTTCTGGGAGGCTTCCAAGGCAGTGTTACGGGGCTTCGTTATCGCGTATGTCGCGGGGAGGAAAAAGAAATTGGAAGCTGTGACAAGGCCGGTACCTGTATTCTCCGGAACCCGGTCCCTGCTCACCCGAGCGCAACTCCGGCGTGCTTCCGATGAAGGAAGGAAGTCCTGTTGGAATATCTTTACTTGTCAGGAATCAAATATCAAAAATAAAACAAATCAGCTTCACTTGTTCAAAGTCACTTTATTCAGTGAAACGATGATGGGAGCACCGTCTCCCTTAAGCATTCAAAGAAAAATCAAAGTCCAAAATAGAATGCTTTAAACAAATATCAAAAATAAAGTATGGAGTGGACCCACTGGAATGGGTTTACCACTGCTACCTTCAATCAGGCAATTCTGGTAAGTAACAGTTCAGTATTGCAATCATTAACAGAACTTTAGAGGGGTTGTCTTTACCTTTAAGAAGGCAAAGGAACCTTTTCCCTCACACAAGTTCTGGGCCTCCAAGCTCAGCAAGTCTTAAAGCTTGGCTGTAACCAACAGAGAAGCTGTTGGTGGGGGGAGGGGAGTAAAGGAATTCACTTATCACTTTTCTGATATTTCAGAATGCCAATAATGGCCCCACTATCCCAACCTGGATCTTAAGTGAATTCTCCCCAAAATCACAACATTTACTTCCCTCACATTCACATACATGAGTCCCCAATTCAGGCCAATTGAATTAACTAAAAAAAAAAAAACGTTTTTTTTTTTTCTTCTTAACACAAATCTATGCAGTTTCCCACACGCAGCACTACTGCACAACAATACTCTATCAAACAGAGAAAGCTCCTGCCTGCACAAACCTCCAGACCTGCCACTTATCCTCACTCCAGGAGCATGTCTTCAGGCAGTCCAAGGTTTTCTCCCCAATCCATGGGTTCAGGCAGAGCTGGCTGGTTGGCAACAGGGTCAGTGTCAGCTTCCTGCATTATCACATCCTCACAGTCAGGAACATAATCAGGAGAGACCCTTCCCTGAGCTGGCTCAGGGCCAACTAACTCTCCTCTCCTCAGAGCAGCCTCTATATTGTTCAACCGAACACACCCTGCTCTCTGAGGGGGAGGAGTTACCTGCACTCTTTGCTTAGCTTGTCGTGGGTTTTTCATTATGAGTCTCAGCTGAGAGTGAACAGGAGGAGGGAGGTTCCTCTGGAGCTCTTCTGAGCTGTTCTGCTCCCCTTCCTCTACTCCCTGCAGTTCAGCCTGCTTTAAGTTAAAGGGAAATACACATTTTTCCCTGGGACTAGTCACAATCCTATCCCCGTGGTTAGCTCTCTGTATGACTGGATAGGGTTTAGTCACCGGCAGCTCGGGCATGAGCGGAGCCACAGGGGACGGATTGTGACAAAGCGGAACTGCTGTTGCTGTCGGGCAAGTTCCAACAGCTGCGGAGGCGCCACCAGGGGACTCTGCAGGAGGCTGATCGTATTCGCATACGTACACTTAGACAGCAGATAGATACGATTCTCTCGAGGCGAGCGGAGAGGGATCTGTATTTTCGTCGTTATAATTTACATCGGTGGGGGGGAAGAGCTGGGAGGCTGATGGCGCACTTGGTCCGCCCCTATCGTAAGCGACAAGTCATCACCGCTATTACCGACACGCAGGGTCACACACATACGACTGAAGCACACATACATTATCAATTTGTATCGTATTACAAAGATCTGTATGCTGAGCGGCCCTCGACGGACGCGGATAGAGACCGCTTTTTCGGTGATATCGTCCTGCCCCGGCTCCAACCGACTCAAGTTCAAGCTCTGGATGCTCCCATAACTCGTCTTGAGGTGGAATTGGGTATTAAAGACCTTAAATTGACTAAATCACCCGGGCCAGATGGTTACGGACCGGAATACTACAAGATTCTGTCTGACGTTATATCTGACCCTCTGGCGGCTGCTTTTAATTCATTGCACTCCCAAAAAGGTGTGGACCGCTACAATCTGGCACATGTAGTTTTGTTACCCAAGCCAGGTAAGGACCTGTCCCAGGTGGGCTCTTATAGGCCCATATCGCTACTTAATCAAGACGCAAAATTGCTAGCTGCGTTACTTGCTAAACGCCTGAACGTCTATCTCCACCTCCTTATCCATGAAGATCAGGTGGGCTTCGTGCCTGGCAGATATGCCTCCATGAATCTCACGAGAGCTTTGATGGCCATTTACTCTCGTAGAGGGGGAAATAACCAGGCGGCTATAGTGAGCCTCGATATGGAGAAGGCGCTTGATAGCATATCTTGGTCATACCTCTTCTGGGTTATGGAGCACTATGGATTGGAAGGCATGTTTGTGGACTGGGTGCGTGGTCTTTATTTTTTGCCTCAGGCTAAGCTTTTTATTAATGGACAACTTACTTCCTCTTTTCCGCTTGCACGAGGTACTCGCCAGGGGTGCCCTCTGTCCCCGCTACTTTTTCTTCTGGCTATTGAACCCTTAGCGGTTAAAATTCGATCTCATCCTTCTCTTCTCGGTATTAAGGTTGGAGCCAAGGAAAGTCGCATCAATCTATTTGCGGACGATATTCTGTTATATTTGGAAAACGCACCATCACACTTACCGGAGGCTCTTTCTCTTGTTCAAGATTTTGGGAAAGTCTCGGGACTTAGGGTTAATTGTGCCAAATCGGAACTCCTGCCTCTGGCTTCTCATAGACATAGGTATCGGAAACCCATGCGATACCTTGGCGTTTATTTGAGCACCCAATCTCATCTTCTTTATCAATACAATGTTCTCCATCATATTGAGGCTATCCGTGCTCTATGCGAGAAGTGGAAGGATTTACCCCTCTCCCTGTGGGGCCGCACGGCGTTATTCAAAATGGTGCTCCTGCCGAAGCTTTTATATCCGCTTCAAACGATTCTGCTTTGGATCCTGAACAAGGATGTCCAAGTCTTTCGGTCTATTCTTCTTTCTTTCCTGTGGCGCAAAAGACGGGCTCGCATCAGTTTTGCTACTTTATCCCTAGACTCTGGGCAAGGAGGCCTAAATCTCCCTGATATTCGCAGATACAACGTTGCTTCCCTAATGCGCTTTGTCCATGAGGGTATCTCTGGCCACTATAGGTATTCACCATCGGGATGGATCCAGGCGTGGTGCGCTCCTCATTCCTTTGTATCTTTATTGCATTTGTCCCCCCGGTCTCTCCCGGGGGTGGATTCCCGATTCCCTCTCCTGAAACCGCTGCGCCGGGCGTGGTGGTGGTGGCGGAAGGAGCAGGGGCGGGCCCCACAGGCTTCTCCTTTCTTGCCCCTGGTGGGTAACGTAGACTTCCTCCCGGGGATGGGCACCACGGGGTTTCAATTGTGGGACTCCCTGGGCTGTGTCAGCTTGCGACATCTCTCTGATGAAACCTCGGGGACTTTCCCAGCATTTTCACTCCTCCAGACCCGATGGGATCTCCCGGCTTCGCATTTCTGGGCCTACTTGCAAGTCAGACATTACTATTTTTCCCTTACTCGACAGTGGGGAGAGACCTGGGCACTGGGAAAATTGGACTCTTACTTGGCACTCTTACCTTCTCAGACAAATACTTTATCCACTTGGTACCGGCTACTCAAAAATGCGCTTCCCCCCTCTTATCTGCCTAGGATTGTGGCCCAGTGGTCTCGAGATTTAGCTCTTGATTACACAGAGACTCAATTTCTGGAACTTTTTACTAACCTTATTCAATTCACGGGATCAATGGACCTTAGGGAAATGCAATTTAAGATATTACATCGGACTTACATCTCTAGGGCTCGGGGACATGCCATGGGTTTATGGGATGATGACATTTGCTCTCATTGTAAGAGAGTGAGGGGCACCCTACTGCACATGTTTTTGGAGTGCCCTCATGCAGCCCTATGGCTCCAGGTTCTCCCTTTTCTTGAGGGCCTCATCGGCCGGACCATTCCCCGGTCTTATGGCCTCTTATTGTTGGGTGACATGGAGGACGTATCCGCCGCAGGCTTTACCAAACCGTATCAAAAGTTTTTGTACACTGCACTCTTAATGGTGAAGAAGCTGTTGCTTTTACATTGGGTGGGGCCTGAGTCCGCATCCTTCGCCCAATGGCTCCACCGCATGCAGGAGCTCGCTGCTTTTGAAGTTCAATCCCATGCGGCATCTACTGGACGTGATAGGGTAGTATATGTTTCCCTGTGGAGAGCATTTCAAGTTGCGGCTGACTCCACAGCTCCCAGAGCCCTGCCTTAAATATGGTCCCCTTTTTTAGGTATGGGCGACTCCTTGATTGGGGCCTGCTTTGGCCTACTTGCCCGCGACTCTTGAGATTGGTTGATTGTGGTATGTATGTGGAGTGCTAGGCGGGTGGCTGTTGTGAAATGTGTGGATTGTTTGTGCTGGATAGTTATGTCTGTTGGATGGATGGGTGAGTGAGGGGTGAGGGGTTTCTAATAATGACAAAAATGTTTTTTGCAGTCTTTATTATCTTGAGGAGGGTCCTTTCGGGGGCGCCTTTGAGACTCATTGTGGCGAGACTCTTCCTTTTCATTCCATCGATTGTATGTTCCTTCATGACGGACGTTATGAATACACCTCCTCTGCTATGAAGCGTCTGTATTTCCTATTGTTTTACTTTGTTGTTATATCTGTTATGTGGTCGTCTGCCAGACCACGGATGTGTGTATTTGACTGCTTTTACAATAAAAATTATATTAAAAAAAAAAAAGAGAGTGAGGTTTCGGAAAGAAGACAGGCAAAACAATGGATTGGTTGAGATGGAATTCATAGACAACCTTAGGGAGAAACTTTGGATGTGTACGCAGAACCACCTTGTCATGATGAAAGACAGTAAAAGGTGGATCCGCAACTAGTGCATGTAGTTCACTGACCCTCCTGGCAGAGGTAAGAGCAATAAGGAAAAGCACCTTCCAAGTGAGGAACTTGAAAGGAACTGTAGCCAAAGGTTCGAACGGAGGCTTCATCAAGGCAGAGAGAACCACATTGAGATCCCAGATTACAGGAGGAGCCTTAAGAGGTGGTTTGACATTGAAAAGACTGTAACAACCCCAGCCCTAGAGCTAGGCTTGTCCCAGGTAGGAATCCCCAAACTACTAGACTGCAGCTAAAAAGAGCAGATCAGTACAGTACCGTATTTTCACGCAGATAACGCGCACCCGTGTATAACGCGCACACGGGTATAACGCGCAGAAACCACGATTTTATGTATAAAAACTTTTGCATACCGCGCTCACGGGTATAACGCGCATGCAGCCCGACTGTCCTTTCGCCCGCCCCGACTCTCCTCTGGCTACCCCGACTCTCCTTTCGCCCTCCCCGACTCTCCGTGCGCTGTCCCGACTCTCCGTTCACCCTCCCTGACTTTCCGTGCACTGCCCCAACTCTCCGTGCGCTGTCCCGACTCTCCGTTCACCCTCCCTGACTTTCCGTGCACTGCCCCGCCTCTCCGTGCGCTGCCCCGACTCTCCGTTCACCCTCCCTGACTTTCCGTGCACTGCCCCGACTCTCCGTGCGCTGTCCCGACTCTCCGTTCACCCTCCCTGACTTTCCGTGCACTGCCCCGCCTCTCCGTGCGCTGTCCCGACTCTCCGTTCACCCGCCCTGACTTTCCGTGCACTGCCCCGACTCTCCGTGCGCTGTCCCGACTCTCCTTTCGCCCGCCCTGCCCTGCTCCCAGCTCTGTAAGCATGCGCAATGGTCTGAGCATGCTTGCCGCTTAGTTTTCACCAAGGCTGTTTTTCTGGTGGTGTGCTTTTCACCACGTGGCTGTGGCCCCCCTCTATCTGGCCTTGTAATTTGCCCAGTGAATACTATTTTGACTATACAACAGCATCTCAGCCTTTGGGTAAGCCTATAAAAGATTAATGCTGCATGTAGAGCCCACATTTTAATTTGATCTCTTCAGATTGGTATTCTGCATTTATCTTCCCGGTAGTAGAGTTTATCAATTAAATTTAAATGTACCGCCATAATGGCAGGAATAAGACGAAAGTCATATACAGTGAACTTTAAGCTTCAAGTCGTTGCGAAAGCTGAGGAAATAGGCAACCGGGCCGCAGCGAGAGAGTTCGATGTTGGAGAAACATCGGTGCGTGAATGGAGAAAAGATAAGAAGGAACTGGAGAAATGCAATCCGCGCAAACGGGCACGTCGTGGGGCCAAACCAAAATGGCCTCAGCTGGAGGATGACTTGAAGCAGTGGATTCTGGCAAGAAGGGAGCAAAATCAATCAGTCTCTACTGTTGCGATTCAGATGAAGGCAAAACTACTTGCCAATGGAAGAGGAATACCCGACTTCAAAGCTGGCTTCACATGGATCTCAAAATTTATGAAAAGGAACGGACTATCAGTTAGAATGAGAACAACTGTTGGCCAGCGACTTCCAGATGACTGGCAGCAAAAATTGATTGATTTCCGTGACTTTGTCGCCAAAGAAATATCTGAACTTGGCATCACTGCAAAGGACGTAATCAACATGGATGAAATTCCAATGGCATTCGACATTCCAGCAACAAGAACCATAGCCCCCACAGGTACTAAATCTGTTGCCATCACCACAACTGGGCATGAAAGAACGTGTTTTACAGTCGTTCTTGGTTGCTCAGCTAGCGGGGTTAAGTTAAAGCCCATGCTCATTTTCAAAAGGGTCACTATGCCCCGTGAAAAGCTGCCCACCAGTGTGGTTGTGCACTGCAACAAGAAGGGATGGATGGACTGCGACGTAATGAGATTGTGGGTAGATAAATGCTTTAGGGCAAGACCGGGTGGATTCTTTGCAAAAAAATCCTTGTTAATTTTGGATGCCATGGCTGCCCACAAAGAAAAAAATGTTCAGGCCTACATTAATTCTACTCGTGCCCACATCACTGTGATACCTGGAGGCCTGACATGTAAGCTGCAACCACTTGACATCGCAGTGAATCATCCATTCAAGACTTTTATTAGAAAGGAGTGGGAGGAGTGGATGCAGAGCGGCACGCACGAGTACACACCCGCGAGGCGGCAGAAGCGGGCAACTTTCACAGAAGTCTGCAAGTGGGTGGCTTCAGCATGGGACAAAATAACACCAGATACCATTCGAAACGGATTTAGAAAAGCGGGCATTGTTTATGAAACCAATGACACTACGGGTACTACCAGTGCAGCGGAAGGAGGCAACAACATGGATATCAGCGATGATGATGATGATGATGACGATGATGACGATATCACTTCGGAAATAAACGAGGATCGTCTGCAGGCCGTGCTCAGTTTATTTAATGACGATGATGACAATTCGGATTTTGATGGATTCAAGGATTCAGATGACTGTGATGATGATGACTGAATAAACCTGTAAACTTTGTTTATTTACAACTTTACCGTAATTACGGTAACTGTATTTAGATTATTTTGTCCTCCATTCTTCGTTTGATCTACCGGTTAATGTTATAGTTTATAAGAATTAACATGTTTCTGTTCTTGTTGCTGAATTCATACTCACTAACTCTAGATTAAAAGTTATAAGGTTGTTTATAAGAATGAACAGTTTTTTTCTTTTCACGTGTTTGGTTGGAGTGTGTGTCAATGGTGCGTGAGTTCTCCTATGTCTGGTTGAGGTGGATTGATTTACCGGTATTTAGCTGAAGAAATTATGGTAGTTAAACAACCCCCCCCATTCCACACACATTACGGTAATTCTCTTCCATTTTTGTTCCCATTATAAAAAAACACTGATAAGTTTCCAGAAAAAATACATTAAAATAAGAAGTGAAAACAAAGGCCCCTACAGATGAGAACATAAGAATAGCCTAACTGGGTCAGTCCAATGGTCCATCATGCCCTGTAGCCCATTCTCATGGTAGCCAATCCAGGTCACTAAATACCTGGTCAAAACCCAAAGAATAACAACATTCCATGCTACCGATCCAGGGCAAGCAGACGCTTCCCCCATGTCTTAATAACAGACTATGGACTTTTCCTCCAGGAATTTGTCCAAACCTTTTAAAACCAGCAATGCTATCTGCTTTTACCATAACTTAAATCATTCCTTCCAAACAGAGACCTTGCTAGATGTCAAATACAGAAAGAACAAGGTACCGTAACTTCACAAGGACTTACGGTAGCTGTGCAGGAATACCTATACCTATATACCTATACCATATACCTAGTGCAAAAATGTGCAAAGGTCTGTTTTTTCTTTCCATCACTACATAGCCTACGGTAATGCCACACAAGTAGCGCTGTTACAAATATATTCTGAAGGTCAATGCTAAGGTTAACAAAGTTTCCTTCCTTGGACCACAAGGAGATACTGACAAACCACTGAAAGAGATCCCAGGAACAACACCCAAAGACCCACTCAGTATGTGAACCAGTTGAGTGGAGTGGACTAGGGTAACTGGGGGGTGGAAATGGACCTGGAGTTTTCTCAGCAGAATTTCCCAGACCACCTCTTCCTCTCAACACATTGACACGCTAGTGGGTTTATTTTATAGCTTTTTCACTCCCTTCGGTCTGCCTGTCCCCCTTGAAGGTCTGCCTGTCCCCCTTGAAGGTCTGTCCCCCCTTGAAGGTCTGCCTGTCCCCCTTGAAGGTTTGTCCCCCCTTGAAGGTCTGCCTGTCCCCCTTGAAGGTCTGTCCCCATCCTGAAAGCCTGATGCCACCCCCCCCGTCGTCCGATACATCCACCCCCCCCGGCAGGACCACTCGCACCCCCACCCCGAAGGACCGCCGACTCCCCGACAATATCGGGCCAGAAGGGAGCCCAAACCCTCCTGGCCACGGCGACCCCCTACCCCCCACCCCGCACTACATTACGGGCAGGAGGGATCCCAGGCCCTCCTGCCCTCGATGCAAACCCCCCTCCCTCCAATGACCGCCCCCCCCAAGAACCTCCGACCGCCCCCCCAGCCGACCCGCGACCCCCCTGGCCGACCCCCACGACACCCCCCACCCCCCTTCCCCGTACCTTTGGTAGTTGGCCGGACAGACGGGAGCCAAACCCGCCTGTCCGGCAGGCAGCCAACGACGGAAAGAGGCCGGATTGGCCCATCCGTCCCAAAGCTCCGCCTACTGGTGGGGCCTAAGGCGCGTGGGCCAATCAGAATAGGCCCTGGAGCCTTAGGTCCCACCTGGGGGCGCGGCCTGAGGCACATGGTCGGGTTGGGCCCATGTGCCTCAGGCTGCGCCCCCAGGTGGGACCTAAGGCTCCAGGGCCTATTCTGATTGGCCCACGCACCTTAGGCCCCACCAGTAGGCGGAGCTTTGGGACGGATGGGCCAATCCGGCCTCATTCCGTCGTTGGCTGCCTGCCGGACAGGTGGGTTTGGCTCCCGTCTGTCCGGCCAACTACCAAAGGTACGGAGAAGGGGGGTGGGGTGTCGTGGGGGTCAGCCAGGGGGGTTGCGGGTCGGCTGGGGGGGCGGTCGGAGGTTCTTGGGGGGGGCGGTCGTTGGAGGGAGGGGGGTTTGCGTCGAGGGCAGGAGGGCCTGGGATCCCTCCTGCCCGTAATGTAGTGCGGGGTGGGGGTAGGGGGTCGCCGTGGCCAGGAGGGTTTGGGCTCCCTCCTGGCCCGATATTGTTGGGGAGTTGGGGAGTCGGCCGGGCAAGAGGGCTTGGGCTCCCTCTTGCTCCGATCGTGGATGCGGGTGCGGGTGGGAGCGCGTGCGAGCGGTCGTTCGGGGTGGGGGTGCGAGCGGGTCCTGCTGGGGGGGGTGAATCGGGCGTCGGGCGGGGTGGGAACTATGTAGAAAAACTTTTGTATACCGCGCTCACGCGTATAACGCGCGAGGGGTATGTGCGGTAGGTAAAAACGCGTATAACGCGCGCGTTATATGCGTGAAAATACGGTAGTTCTGTTGGCCCCAAAGTTGCTGAGCATAAAAAGTCTGACTTTGTGCAGGGTCTCAGGGGGGAGGGGGAATGTCATAGGAACAGCCTCAAGGAACCTGAGATAGCCGGTAGGAAGGAACAGCCCAGAAGTCAGCCTAATGCTGGAATTGCTCAGCTGCTGAAACTAATTAGGGCTCAGGAGAAAGCCCAGCAATCCAGGAAGCTTAAATTAGTAGCTCCTGAGCCAGGGAAAGAGGAGGTCTTCAGAGCCAGTTCCCCTCCCTCTCACCTGGAGAATGAGATTGAGATAGAAGAACTAGAAGCCTTCCCTGGAGCAAGCCAATTATCCAGCCTTCATTCTACAAAAGATATGGACACTTCTATGGAACCTGCTGAGGAACTTATGGATGAGAGTTAAGTGTTTTTTTCTCTCTTGCCTGTTTGGAATTGCTGCTGACAATTGGTGAGCAGTGCTGGGCTTGTTGCTGAAGCTCAGTGTTTTTGTTTTGAAACTTTTTGGAACAGTTGTGTTTCTCTCTCTTTGCTACTGCTCACAGGGGACGTGAAAACTAACTGGGGGTAGTGTGGGGTGAGTCCCCGAAGATCTTTGGGTTGGGATTGTGGGGCCAGTTTTGGCAAATGTTAATTGTGTGGACTCAGCTGCACCCCTCCCCCACCTGCTTATAGAGTTGGTGTGGAAAGCCTGTTGCAGGCCAGGCGAGTCCAGTGTTCTGGACTGAAATAGAGGAACTCTTTGACAAGCTGAATTTAAAGACTGTGAAAGATTGATTCTCAACATTGCTATAGTTTTGTTTTGAACTGTGAAGCAAGGACTGTGAATTTATTCATGAACCGGGTCTTTGCACTTACCTGTGGAAAGGCAGAGGCCTGCCTTTTGCAAGGCCTCACTTTTTGGTTTTGTTAGCAAGCCTGTTTTGAGAAGCAGTATCTGTTCTGGCAGCACTGCTAATTCAATGACACTGCTTTATTAAAGCTTGCTCTCATTCAGAACACTTGGTTTGTTTTTGGTGTTTTGGCGAATGTTCATTGCACTGTTATTAATGCCAGCAGGACCCTTCTACCTTAAGAAGGCACGCTCGGGACTATTATTTTGCACACTGCCCGGTAGCCATTCTGACAACCTAGTACCGGGGGTGTGACAAGACCCCGCATGAATCTGGAAACCAAAGGATGAGCTGAGAGAGGTTTCCCATGAACTGGCTCATGAAAAGCAGCAATAGCACTGAGGTGGACTCTGACGGAAGTAGACTTGAGACCAGAGTCAGACGAAGACACCAAGAAGAAAACCGTGTCCACTTCTGATGGTAACATTGCAGAGTGGCCGGTTTCCTGGAAGCATCCAGAATAGAACGAACAGGCTGAGACAGAAGATGATCAGTTGAATTCAGCCCGAGAGATACCAAGCTGTCAGGTGCAGAGACTGGAGGTTGGGATGCAGAAGGGTCTCCTGATCCTGTGTAAGCAGAGAAGGAAACAGAGGAAGTAGAATAGGTTCCCTGGAGCTGAGTTGAAGTAGAAGGGAGAACCAATGTTGTCTGGGCCACCGTGGAGCAATGAGAATCATGGTGGCTTGTTCCCTCTTGAGCTTGAACAAGGTTCGTAACATGAGAGGCAGAGGAGGGAAAGCATACAGGAACAGATTGGACCAATCCAGAAGAAACGCATCCGCTGCCAGATGGTGAGGAGAGTAGAGTCTGGAGCAGAAGCGGGGCAGCTGATGATTGTGAGGAGCTGCAAAGAGGTCTATCTGAGGAGTGCCCCATTGAGCGAAAATGGACTGGAGAGTCAAAGGATCGAGAGTCCATTCGTGGGGTTGGAGAATTCTGCTGAGGTTGTCCGCCAAGGAATTATGCTCTCCCTGAATGTAGACAGCCTTTAGGAACAAATGGTGATCTGCGGCCCAAGCCCAAATCTTCTGGGCTTCCTGGCACAAGAGGCGAGAGCCTGTCCCACCCTGTTTGTTGATGTAGTACATCGCAACTTGATTGTCTGTGCACAGCAAGAGAACTTGAGGAAAGAGAAGATGTTGGAAAGTCTTGAGGGCGTAAAACATCGCTCTGAGTTCCAGGAAATTGATATGATGCTTCTTTTCCTGGGCTGTCCAAAGGCCTTGAGTTTGGAACTCGTTCAAATGAGCTCCCCATGCATAAGGGGAGGCGTCGGTGGTGATGACCAGTTGATGAGGAGGTAGATGGAACAGAAGACCTCTGGAGAGATTGGAGGATATCAACCACCATTGAAGAGACTGACGAAGAGATGATGTCACAAATACGTGTCGTGAGCAAGGATCCGTCGCTTGGGACCACTGGGTAGCCAGGGTCCATTGAGGAGTGCGCAGGTGAAGACGTGCGAAGGGGGTGACATGAACTGTCGAGGCCATGTGACCCAAGAGTATCATCATTTGCTTGGCAGAGATGGAGCGTTGCAGAAGCACCTGCTGACATAGAGATTGAAGAGTTTGAAGACGGTTGGACGGCAGGAACGCTCTCATGAGGACTGTGTCCAGCACTGCTCCAATGAATTGAAGTCTCTGAATGGGGATGAGATGAGATTTGGGTAGATTGATCTCGAACCCCAGAAGCTGCAGAAACAGAATGGTCTGGTTGGTGGCCAGGAGTACTGTCTGAGATGAATTGGCCTTGATTAACCAGTCGTCCAGGTAAGGAAATACCTGAAGGTGGTAAGAGCGTAGAAAAGCAGCCACCACAATCAGACATTTGGTGAACATTCTTGGAGAGGAGGCAAGACCGAAGGGGAGCACCTTGTATTGGTAATGACAGTGATTGATCATGAAGCGGAGGTACTGTCTGGAGGCCAGATTGACCGGTATGTGAGTGTATGCCTCTTTGAGATCGAGGGAGCATAGCCAGTCGCCGTGAGTGAGAAGAGGGTAAAGAGTGGCCAAAGAGAGCATTCTGAATTTTTCTTTGACCAAGCATTTGTTGAGATCGCGAAGATCTAGAATGGGTCTGAGATCTCCTGTTTTTTTGGGAACCAAAAAATAACGGGAGTAGAATTCCTGCCCCTTTTGATCTAGAGGAACTTCCTCTATGGTGTTTAGAAGGAGGAGGGATTGAACCTCCTGAAGGAGGAGGGAAGATTGAGGAGTGTTCAAAGCAGACTCTCTTGGCAGACTTTGGGCAGGAAATGTCTGAAAGTTGAGAGAGTAGCCGTGGTGGATGATGTTGAGGACCCATTGATCCGAGGTGATGATCTCCCAACGGCTGAGGAAAAAAGTAAGACGGCCACCTATAGGTTGAGGCAGGTGGGCAGATGGGAGAAAACTGGCTATGCCCTGGAGAACTAAGTCAAAAGGGCTGAGTAGATTTTTGCTGTGGAGGTGGCTTCGCAGGTTGCTGCTGTGGTGGCCTAGGGGTTTGTCGTTGTTGTTGACGTTGACGCCTAGGTTGTTGGGGAGCTGATGTCAAAGGGCGAGCCACATAACGGCGTTGATGGGCCGATTGTTGTCTAAAAGGCCGGGCAGGTGGAGACTTCTTCTTTGTTTTTAGAAGAGTATCCCAGCGAGTCTCATGGGCGGAGAGCTTTTGGGTGGTAGAGTCCATGGATTCACCAAAGAGTTCATCCCCTAGGCATGGAGCATTAGCCAGTCGATCTTGATGGTTGACATCAAGCTCCGACACTCTGAGCCAAGCAAGGCGGCGCATGGCCACAGACATGGCCGTTGCTCTGGTGGTAAGTTCGAACGTGTCATAAATTGATCGAACCATAAACTTGCGTAGCTGGAAGAGAGAGGACGAGCACTGGTGAAAAGCCTGCCGTTTTCGATCAGGAAGGTACTTTTCAAAGGAAGCCATGGTGGTGAGAAGATGCTTGAGATAGAAAGAGAAATGGAAAGCATAATTACCAGATCTGTTAGCAAGCATGGCATTCTGGTATAACCTTTTACCAAACTTATCCATGGCTTTACCTTTTCTGCCAGGAGGGACAGAAGCATATACACTAGTTCCGGCAGACTTTTTAAGCATAGATTCCACTAGAAGAGATTCATGTGGAAGCTGCGGCTTATCAAATCCAGGGATAGGTATCACTTTATACAAAGAATCTAATTTACGAGGGGCTCCTGGAATGGTCAAAGGAGTCTCCAGATTCTTATAAAAGGTTTCCCTCAAGATATCATGGAGGGGTAATTTGAGAAATTCCTTTTGGAGGCTGGTCAAAATCCAGTGCATCAAGGAAGGCTTTGGATTTTTTAGACTCAGCCTCCAAAGGAAGAGATTCACACATGTCTTTCAGAAAGGAAGTGAAAGATGTAGAATCTGGTCTGGAGGATGGATCAGGAACAGCAGGATCATCCTCATCCGATGAACACTCACCCTCAGAAAGAAAAGGCTCTTCGGAGTCACCCCACAGATCAGAATCCCTAATGTGGGAGCTACGGTCTCGAGACTCCGGTGTGGAGGGTTCCAGGTGTCGGGATTTGCGTGCCGACTTACCTGACCTCATAGACACGGTACCGGGAGATGTTATAGGCTGCATCGGTGCCGAAGTCTGAACAGCCTGGTGTTGAGCTCTCGGTTCCGGTGCGAGGACTGGCATGGAAACCGATGAAGCAGAGTGGACCGGTACCGACAAAGTGGACGCGGACAAAAGAGGCTGCTCCACTGTCGGTACCGGTGGCTCAGACCGGACCAGGACTGGAAGGCTCGGTGCCAATAGAGCAGGAAGGAGCTGTTGTAACTGCTCTTTGAGCTGCACCTGTAGGACGGCTGCAATGCGCTCGTCCAGAGAAGGCACCGGTACCGCCTTTTTCTTCTGCGGTACCTGCGGTGCCGCTTGACGCCCCGAGGATGAGGAGCCCGAGGTCGAGGGACTCACCTCAATAGGGGCGGAGCGCTTCCGCGGGCGCCTCGTGGTCGGCAGGACTGGGCTCGCTGCTATCGAGACCGGAGGACGCTCCAGCGGGGAAGGCTTCTTAGCCGGCTTACCTGGGTGTTGCGACGCTGGTGCGGTGTCGACGAAGTGGGTGCCGACTGAGATGGGGCCGATGCCGGTGTCGATGCCGCAGGGTCAGACATATCGGCACCGAAAAGCAACCGTTGCTGAATTTGACGGTTTTTCAATGTTCGTTTTTTCAATGTGGCACAGCGAGTGCAGGTGGAAGCCTGATGCTCGGGACCCAGGCACTGTAAGCACCAGTTGTGCGGGTCCGTGAGAGAAATAGGCCGTGCACACCGCTGGCACTTCTTAAACCCTGGCTTGGGGGGGGGCATGAAAGTAAAAACGGCTTCTGCCAAATCGAAGGCCGAGGCCTCGATGGTGGCAGCAGGCCTCGCCGGGGCAAAACCGACGAAAGAAAAGAAAAAAGAAACTTCTTTTTTTAAAAAAAAAAAAATAAGAAAAATAATAAAAGAAAAAAGGAAATACAATTTCCGAAGAAGATTTCACGAGTGGGAAGGCGATCAGGAAAAATCTTTTCAACAGCCGTTGAAAAGTGCGTCTTCTTAACTCCGCGGAAACTAAGAAACTGGGGACCGCGCGCCTCCGTCGGGCAGGAAGGCGCGTGCGCGGTGCGGCCTACTAGAATTTTCCAAGTTCTTAGAGTGCAATCACTCTAAAATTGTCCGTACCGGGGCTCCGTCGGTGCCGTCACCCATCAGTCAAGAATATGCTGCCTACTTGTCCTGGGATAATGGGAGATGTCTAAGGAAATCAGATCCTGTGGAGTCTATCTGCTAATGTAATGTAGTTCCAGGATAGATCCTATGGCTTAGAACTAGCCTAATTAAAATTTACAGGGGATAAGTTATGTACCTAAATCAAAATACAAATTATCACAAGGTACAAACACTAATTAAACTAAGCCTTAAGTTTATATACCGCATCATCTCCACAGAAGTGGAGCTCGACACGGTTTACAAAGCTTAAAAATATAAGAAGAGAGAGGAGAAAGATTTACAAGAGTATATGAATAGAGGGGAAGTAAACAGGAGAAGAAATGTTATATGTTAGAAAAAAGCCAGGTTTTCAGTTGTTTTCGGAATAGTTGGAGGGAGCCCAGGTTCCGCAGTGGGATAGTGAGATCGTTCCAAAGGCCTGTGATTTTGGAGAGGAGGGATTTTCCCAGTTTGCCTGCATGGAGGATGCCGTGTAGAGAGGGGAAGGATAGTTTATGTCTGTGGGCGGATCTGGTGGTAGCAGGTGTCGAGGCGATGAAGGATAGAGGGATTAGGGGCGGAAGGATGCCTTGAATGATCTTGAAAGCCAGGCAGGCGCATTTGAAATGAATTCTGGAAAGTACTGGGAGCCAGTGAAGATTGGTAAGTAGTGGGGAGACGTGATCAAATTTGCGTTTTGCAAAAATCAGCTTGGCAGCAGTATTTTGGATAAGCTGGAGTCTGCAAAGACTTTTTTTTATTAGGCATAAATAAATGGCATTACAATAATCGAGTGAGAAATGAAAATACTAATATATTTTCTAATGTTGTTAATTGTTGCAGAATAATGCAAAGGTGTGAACATATAAAAACCTAATATACGAGCATATATAATGTCCTACCAGGTGTGATAAACTAAAAGACAGTACATATTATTCTAATAGGGCAGAGTGTCATATAATAATTACCCTGATTAGGTAACATTATACAAATAAGAATATATTAATAAAGTGGTAATAAAAACTAAATGAAATACTGGTAAAAATTCCAGCAGAAGGAATTTGTCTAACACTGTGTGCACATAACAGTAAGAAGCATTGCTGACTCAAAAGGTGGGAGGGAGGCATTCCTGGGACCTGCAATGAAGTGAACATTGAATTAGAGGTACCAGCAGAACTAACCTTAAGGATTATTGTTTAAGATGATCTAAGCATGTCACGTGAGGGGTGAGCATGTGAGGGGAGGAATGAATGCAATGGCAATATGGGCAATGGCAAGGGAAGAAGTAGAGAAAGGATCTGATAGGTTGTGAACTATCTTTGCTCTATCTAATGAGTAGATAGGCAGGAGGGACTAATAAAGATAAGAACCAACTATATATTGTATGATCATGTGAACTTCTGTGTGCCTACCTTGCCAATTTTTGTGCGGACTGGGCGCCCTTTTTGTCCAAGTAAGTAAATTGCATTACTTTATCCAAAGTCTCCATGAGGTTTTTTATCCTGTGGGCGTCGGTTTTCTCACAGCTTGGGAGCTTGTCCAGGATGACAACATCATTGACTGGGACTGGCATTGTAGAGCAGCAGGGAGACGCACCCCACTGAAGTTTGGCGATCTTGCAGTTCTCGACGTGGGGTCCAGCAATGTACTGACAAGCAGCCCGAGACTATTTTTTAGGAGAAGGTTTGGTAAAATAAGCAGGAAAAGTATGCACATGACCAACCAGGAAACTCTATGTGCATAGATCAAGGTAAGAAATTTTGGCCTATTATAGTATTGCCTTGGTGGTCAGGGGAACATCCTGGGGAGCACATTGCAAGAGTTTGAGACATGTCAGTGTCATGAAGCAAGAGCAGAGACCCAATCTGTATTTCCATTGTCCCGCGAGGTGAAAGTTTTTTTGTTTTCTGAACGAAGGTGCTGGGGTGGGAAGTAATGCTAGCAGAAGTAATGAAGGGGGTCAGTAGAGACATCCCCCCCCGGGAGCATTCCTCCAGAAAGCCCTTTAGGGAGGATGCTGGGGTCTTGGGACAATAGGCCCAGCACAAAGGGAAAGGATACGAAACAAATGATCAAGTATTACTGTTTTGTTTGGACTAAAGAAAGTATTAAACCCGGCCAAAGTATGATGCGGAGGAGGATTGGTTATGTCAAATTTTAAATCTGTACGTGAATAGCAAACAGCCTTATACATGGGAGGAGGCAGAGTATGCTTCCTATTGGAAAGGGGAAGAGTTGAGGCTCTTTCCCATGCAGACAAGGGAGAGAGAAAACGAGCTGGTAGAGGTAAAAGTCTGCTCATAGGATCCCTTTAAATATTTACCCCCCTCCTCATAATACACCCAGGGGATAAGGGGTGTTAGTGAGAGGACAGCAGGAGAGTGAAGCAATATATTTATCTGCTGTATCTGCTGCCTTAGAAGAGAAGGCAGCCACACATTCTGTGTTACATAGGGAAATAGAGAGGTGCCAGAAAGATCTGGAGAATTTTCCTATGCCTTCGGGATCGCCACTTCGGAAGAAGAAAGGGGGAGCGATATCGACATATCCACTAAAAGAAGTCCCAATAGGAGACGGGAGAGTGGGCTATGTGAGTTCACCATTGATTACTTTAGAAGTAAGAAGCTTAAAAAAGGAGATGAAGTCCTTAATTGAGGATCCAATTGGTCTAACTGAGCAAATTGACCAGTTCTTGGGACTTAATTTTTAAACCTGGTAAGAAATGATGTATATACTGGGTATTTATTTATTGGTGAGGAACAGGGAATGATTAGAAGAGATGCTTTGATACAGTGGTAGAATACTCATCCTGTGGGACAGAAGCACCTACAGGGGAGAAAAAATTTCCCCGTGTAGATCCTAATTGGAGTAATCAAAATGCTGCCCATCGAGCAAATATGAAAGATTTGGAGATCTAATTATAGCAGGAATTAAAAAGGCAGCCCCAAAATCTCAGAATTTCACAAAAGCATTTGAAGTGCAACAAGAAAAAGCTGAAGCTTCTTCAGCTTTTCTTAAAAAGTTGCGGGAACAAATGAGAAAATATTCCGGTATGAATCCGGATGATCCTGTAGCTCAGGGCTTGCTTAAAGTACACTTTGTGACTAAAGCATGGCCTGATATCAAGAAAAAGATACAGAAGTTGGAGTGAAAATTGAAACCTATGGAAGGATTATTAAGGGAATCACAAAAAGAAAAGCATTTGTGAAAAGGGAAGAAGATAGGTTGAAGCAGAAGGTGAAATTAATGATTTCTGCAGTGGATGAAGTGATTAAGAAAAGAGTAGGTAGAGAGGCGGGGGCAGAGGGAAGTTGGAGTTGGGGAAGGGGAAAAGCAAGAGGCAGGTGGGTGGAATGGGAGAACAGTGCGGGCAGGGAGCCAAGCCAGGGGCGGTTATGGGGGCCACCAAAAGATAGAACCCCAATGGAATGTTATTATTGTGGCAAACCTGGACATTTCAAAAGGGAGTGTCCAGAATGGAAGAGGGAGGAGAAAGCTATCCCTCTTTTGAAATTTGAAGATGATGAATAGGGGGGTCATGGGTTTCTAAAGTCCCACCGGGAGCCCTTGATAAATTTACAGGTGGAGTCAAAGATGATACATTTTTCCTAATGGACACTAGGGCAACCAGGACATACTTGAATTTCATTCCCCAAGGAATGAAATTGTCAGAACAATATTTAATAATTTCTGGGGTAAAGGGAGAAGGATTTGCAGTTCCCATTATCCCAGAAGTGATTCTTAAATTAGGGTCGGAAAAGATCACTAAAGATCTCTTGTACATTCCTGAAGCAGGAACCAATCTGTTAAGCAGGGATTCTATTCTGCAGGAACCTTAGGGGTGATGGGACTAAATCGCGCGAGACAACGGCGCGCAGACAACTGAGCGCAAGGTTGACGGCGCGCCAAAGAAAAGCACTATTTTAAAGGGCTCCAACAGGGGGTGTGGGGGGGAACCCCCCCCCACTTTACTTAACAGACATTGTGGTTGTAACCCCCCACATTATACTTAAAACTGAACTTTTTCCCTAAAAAACAGGCAAAAAGTTTGGTTTCAAGTATAATGAGGGGGTTTACAACCCCCCCAAATCCCCCACAACACCAGCGCGATGTCTGTTAAGTAAAATAGGGGGGGTTCCCCACCAACACCCCCCGTCGGAACCCTTTTCTTCGGCGCGCCCTCAACCTTGCGCTCAGTTGTCTGCGCGCCGTTGTCTCACGCGATTTTGTCGGAACCTTTTTCTTCGGCGCGCCATTGTCTTGCGCAATTTTGTCTATGAACCGCAGTTAGGACTAGATATAAGTACCATGAATTCTCAAATGATAGTATCCATGGCAGTCTTGACCCCACAGGACGAAGAGCAGATAGATCCTGTGGTGTGGGTCAAGGAAGGAAATGGGGTGGGGGGTGGGGGTTATGAATACCTCCCTTAAAAATCAAACTTAAAAAGGGCAATGCAATAGTTTGCCAGAGTTAGTATCCAATTTCTTTTGAAGGCCTAAGGATCTTCAGCTAGTTATTGAAAGTCTCATCAAGGATGGGTTGTTAGAACCTTGCATGTTGCTTTTCAATATACCAATATTACCCATCAAAAAAGAGGATGGGTCTTACCGTTTAGTTCAAGATCTGAGGCTTTTGAACCAGGTGGTACAAGTTCAACACCCTGTAGTATCTAATCCTTATAGATTGCTGAGTAAAATTCCACATGAACACAGGTAGTTTAGTGTGATAGACTTAACAGATGCCTTTTGGGCATGCCCATTTGGATCCCAAGAGTAGGGATCTGCTTGTTTCAAATGGGAAAATCCACTTACAGGGAGGAAGCAGCAGCATAGATGGACTGTGTTCCCTCAGGGATTCACAGAGTCCCCACATTTATTTGGGGAGGTAATTGAACAAATTTTGGAGTTCAAGGTGCCTGTAGGGACTGCTCTGTTGCAGAATGTACAGTAGATGATCTTCTGGTGTCAGGAAATGGATAGGTAGCAGAAGCTACAAAGGCTCTACTAGATTTTCTGGGGGAACAGGGACTTAGGGTAAGACTAAATTGCAGTATGTGGAGAGGGAGGTGAAATATTTGGGCCATCTGATCAGTAAGGGCACGTGTAAAATCAAACCTGAAAGAATAAAAGGGATTGTTGAGATACCTTTGCCCAGAACTAAAAGGGAGTTGAGAAAATTCCTAGGTCTAACAGAGGAAACAGCCTTTTTCCCTGTTTTTAGGGAAAGATTACTGTTTCCTCTGTAATGGTTTCCCCCCACTCACCCCCAGTGGGAGCAGCAACATTTCTAAGTAAAGTGTGTGGGGGGGAGATTCACCCCACACACACTTGGAGCGCTTTAAAATAGTGTTGAAACTAGCGCACTGATGTCATGCATGTGATTGTCTGGGGGGGTTTGTCAACGCGCTTTTGACTAGATACGGGCGGCATTGGGGGTGCTGACCCAAAACTGAAGGGGGGGTTACAACAACCAGTAGCTTATTTGTTCAAGGTGCTAGACCATGTTTCACGGGGATGGCTGGAGTGTGTGCAAGCTGTGGCAGCCGCAGCTCTCCTAGTGGAAAAGTAAAAATTTGACATTTGAAGAGGCATTGGTGGTCAGCAGCACTCCACATCAAGTTAGAAATATTCTGAACCAGAAAGTAGGAAGATGGCTCACTGATTCCAGAATATTAAAATATGAAGCCATCCTGATGGAAAAGGATGACTTGGTTTTGACAACAGACACTTTCTGTATTTCTTTATTTATACCCTGCTACATTCCTATGGAAAGGAGTAGCAAAAGAAGGGAAACAGCCTGAACATGACTATCTGGATATTATTGAATATCAGACTAAAGTACGTTCAGACTTAAGAGATACAGCACTACCCAGAGGTCAATTATTTGTTGATGGTTCCTCCAGAGTAGTGGGGGGAGGGGGGGAAGACACAATGGTTATGCAATAGTGGATGGGGAAGGCCATTGTGTGGTCGAAGCAGGGCACAGAAACATGTCAATAGATAAAGGCCAAATGACCCATCTAGTCTGCCCATCCACAGTAACCATTATCTCTTTCTCTCTCTGAGAGATCCCACGTGCCTATCCCAGGCCCTCTTTAATTCAGACACAGTCTCTGCTTCCACCACCTTTTCCGGGAGACTATTCTACGCATCTACCACCCTTTCCATAAAAAAGTATTTCCTCAGATTACTCTGGAGCCTATCACCTCTTAACTTCATCCTATGCCCTCTCATTGCAGTTTCCTTTCAAATGAAAGAGACTTGACTCATGCACATTTATATTACGTAGGTATTTAAATGTTTCTTTCAGGGAAAAATGCTTTGAGTACCTGAATAAACTCATGTAAACCATTCTGAGTTCTCCTGGGAGAATGGTATAGAAAACTAAATAAATAAATTTGAAAAAAAAAAAAAAAATCTCCCCTCTTCCGCCTTTCCTCCAAAGTATACAGTATTAGATTTTTAAGTCTGTCCCTATACGCTTTATCACAAAGACCACACACCATTTTATTAGCCTTCCTCTGGACCGACTCCATCCTTTTTATATCTTTTTAAAGGTGCAGCTTCCAGAAGTGTACACAATATTCTAAATGAGGTCTCACCAGAGTCTTATACCGAGGCATCAATACCTCCTTTTTCCTACTGGCCATACCTCTCCCTATGCAACCTAGCATCCTTCTAGCTTTCACCGTCACCTTTTCAACCTGTTTGGCCACCTTAAGATCATCACATACAATCACACCCAAGTCCCGCTCTACGATCGTGCACATATGATTGGTCAGCCCAAATTTGTGAATTATATGTCCTTAATCAGGCTCTGCTGTCACTGAAAGGGAGGGAGGGCACTTATTCCTCTTCTAAAAAATGTAGATTAAGATCCTACAGTACCCTCTCACTACCGACTAATTGCTAATATACCTTAATTAACAAAAATGTTAGAATCAATTGTATCTGGTCAATTTACTGACTATTTGGAGAAATTTTCTTTACTTCAGCCGTTTCAATATGGATTTCGCTCTAATTTTAGTACTGAAACATTATTGATTTCTCTTATTTCAAAAATTCTACAAATTCGTCTTCAAAATAAATGTTCTATTCTACTCCAGTTTGATTTATCTGCAGCGTTTGATGTAGTACATCATGATATTTTACTTCAGCTACTTTCAGATATAGGTCTCCTTCAGGTTATTTTGGACTGGTTCTCTAAATTTCTTATGCATCGTTCCTATTCAGAGAATATTGAAGGCAATATCTCCAGTTCCTGGCAGCCTCCCTGTGGGGTTCCTCAAGGCTCCCCACTCTCTCTAATTTTATTCAATCTCTATATGACCACACTGAACTGAAGCTGTCAGCTTGGGAAACGTTATTCACTTATGTGGATGATATCTTTATATTGATTGAGATTGATCCGGATATTACCAATCTAGTTTCCAAAGTAAATCTTTGCATTTCCACACTTCAAGCCTGGGCTTTATCTGTCCGGATGAAGCTTAATATAACTAAAACTAAGCTTTTGTGGTTAGGTCCTAGATTGGACTGTCTTCATCCTACTGTAGCTCTGGTATCTGGGTCCTCCTTACCAACTGAGTTCTCTGCCAAGATATTGGGAGTCCTTTTTGATTCCTCTCTTTCCTTTAAGGACCAAATAAATCCCTTGGTCAAGAAATGCTTCTTTAGTTTGCGAATGCTGAGGAAGGTTAGACATCTTTTTCATCACTGTCATTTTTCTATCTTAGTTCAATCAATTATATTATCTCGTCTTGATTACTGTAATGCTATCTGTCAGCATAGCTATTGCTAGCATTCAGCATTTTCAATTGGCATAACTAATGTCAGCAAAGGCCTATGGGAAATTATCTGACTCTGGAATGTTGGTGCAGAATTCTGTGCTCCTGCACAGAATTCACATATATTAAGCATCCAGCCAGACTGGATTATTTATCAAGAAGATAGGCTGCTTGAATGGGACAAAGAAGCCAGAGACTAATCCCATCTACCACACCTGCAAGTATCACACCTTCCTTATCAATTAAATTAACCATTGTTTCAAACAGTTTACAAATTCTAAATAGAAAGATACTGGGACATACAATAGTTTCTATATTCAGAATAAGATTCCAAGCTATAAAAGCCTCCTCTCTGCAACACACATTCAGCTCTCTCTTTCTCTGTCTATCTCTCTGTCTATCCTTCTCTTTATCTATGGAACCCGAAACTTAGACCATCACCCCATCCCCGTTTCTCTCTCTCTCTCCTTAGAACTTCAGACTCTCTGTCTCTTTGCCTCTGAACTCTATAAGGCAGGGAAACTGCTTTGCTCTCTACTTAATTGTAATGCTTAATTGTAATGCTTATAAATATTGCTTTTCTGTAAGCCTATTTCTATAATATATTCTTTATGCAATCACCTCTGGCTGTGCTTCTTATTTGAGTCTACTTCCTGGTGAATCTTCAGTGAGGGAACTGAACCTGGGACCTGGCGTTTGTAAGGGCGCTTCTAACGTAACCCCTACCACCTAATATTGTGGGGGCCACGGGGGCCTGACTAACAAACCTTACACTATCTACCTCAGCATTACAATTCAGAATACTGCTGCGAAGCTGATCTTTGGAAAACGTAAATTTGACCATGTGACCCCTCTGCTTCAGAGTCTTCATTGGCTCCCGGTTTATTTTAGAATTCATTTTAAATGTGCTTGTATTTCTTTTAAAATTCTACATGATATCTTTAATCCTCTTATTCCTTTATTTTGGAACGTTTACCGATTCTCCTTTGCAAGAGGTATCCAACAATTTAAACTCTCCCTTCCTTCTAAAAAAGGGATTAAAGGAGTCAAGATCTTCAGTCAATCTTTGGTCTTTAAATTCTCCCAACTCTGGAATGATCTCCCCTTTTTTTAAGTAGTTCCAGTTCGTTTCAATTTTTCCATAAATCTTTAAAAACTACTCTATTTGCCAAACATTTTGAAAATTAATTCTTTTGAAATTTTGCTATTATCTTCTATTTATCATTTGTAAATCATTCCCTGTTTATTTAATTGCTGTAAACCGAGTAGAGCCTTCTCAGAATGATGACTTGGTATACAAAGTTAAGCTTTAGTTTAGTTTAGGATTTGGGAGGAGAGAGGGTTGATTAATGGGAGGGGGAAAGAACTAGTTCATGGGGAACTGATTAAACAAGTGTTGGAGAACCTTTTACTCCCTGAAGAAACAGCAGTGGTGCATGTAAATGGACATCAGAAGGCACACCCAGAAGAGGCTATTGGAAATAGACTAGCAGCCGAAGCTGCTAAGAAGGCAGCTCTGGAATCTGAAAAGGTAACCATGTGTACCTTAACCCCTAGGGTACTAGATTGCTCCTTCATACTCATATTCACATAGCTAGAAGAGGAATTACAGTAGTCAAATTGGGAGCAATAAAAACAAGGGAAATTGGCTGTTGCCTGATGGCAGACAGATGATAAACAAGCAACTTATGCGAGAGGTATTATCTGTACTACATCAGGGGAGTCATTGGAGAGTACAGGCTCTATGTGACTTAGTTCTCAGGGCATATGGATGCCTAGGAATTTATTCGGTGGCAAAACAGATTTGTGACCGCTGTGTAACTTGTAACAAGATAAACAAAAAGGTGTTGCGAAAATGACCGCTGGGGGGGGGGGGGGGGTATGCAACCAGGATTGTGACCTTTCCAGAATATACAGGTAGATTTCAGAGAACTACCTTTAGTGGGAAGGTACAAGTATCACAGGTCAGCACATCATTTTCATCAGAGTTAATGTTGGGTGGGTTTTGTAGTATTTTTCATGCTGATTTCAAATCTGTGTTTAGTTTTTCACTAGCCCGTCACATTTTTGTGATGAGGTTCATCTACTATAATAAAACGCTAAGCGCACATGCGCACTCCTACCTGCGTGTTCTGTGATCCGTATGTCCGTGGCAGGCAGGAGTGCGCATGCGCGCTAGAAGACACCAGGACTCCTCCTCCTGAGCCCCAGCCTCGCTGACCAGCTTCGGCCCTGCGGGCCTCTCATGGAGCCCACCTTCCCACCCAGCATGGATGGCGGCAGTGGCAGTGATGCCGGGAGCGGGCCAGTACCAGGGCGACTTGAGGCAGCTGTCGGCTTGAGGCACACATGGCTGCTGTCAGCACGTGCAGGCAGTAGCAGCTTGAGGTGGCTGTCGGCGGTGTAGGCAGTTGAGCTGTGGCGAAAGGCGTCATGCGGGTGCTGACAGCACAGGAGGGCAGACACGAACGGAACAGAAGTCGGATGCTGGACGGGGGAGCAAGTAAGTGGTGTTGCTGGACAGGGAGAGCATGAAAGAGGTGCTGATTGTCAGGGGGGGAGGTAAAATGAAGGGAGAAGGGCTGCTGCTGGACAGGGGGAGCAGTTAAGGGGTGGTGGTGGACACAGGGGAGGTAAAAGGAAGGGAGAAGGGCTACTGATGGACAGGGGGAGCAGGCAAGGGGTGGTGGTGGACAGCCGAGGAAAGAGAGAGACAGAAAGAAAGACATACAGACAAAAAGCGGCCAAAGAGAGAGAAAGAAAGACAGACACACATCTATTCTAGCACTCATTAATGTAACGGGCTATAAGACTAGTTATATATAATTATAAACATTAATTAGGTGATATATCATACATTTATATAATAAACATACAAGGAGGGTTAAAGACAGTTGCTTTTGTTTTTTATGTTACAGAGATTATTTACGGTGATTAATATCATTCTTTATCATGCCAAGACATTGTACTAATCATCCAGATAGTTTATGTCTGTGGTTCATTCATGATGAAAGCAAGTCGCTCAATTGTCATAGATCTGAAGAAGGTATACAAATTGTACTTTGGCTGTCCACTGGGTGACCAGGATAAGTGTTGGGCTCCACATACATCTGTACCAGTTGTTCCAATGGACTTCATGACTGGTTCAATCGACAAAAGGCAGCGATGTCATTTGCAATCCCAATGATAAGGATGGAACCGTGAGACCTTATTAAAGATTGCTACTTTTGCCTTGTGAACACAAGTGGATTCTTGGCTTAAACTAAGCACAAAATTATATATCTTACTCTGGATTCTGTTATTAGGCCTGTTCCTCATGATGACTCACTGCCTGTCCCTGTACCTCCTCACAAGATGAACTTGCTTTTGTGGAACATGATGAGGAATGTGATGATGATGCAGCAGCTGGTCACAACCCAGAATTATCTGATCCTGATTATTTGAATGATGAAGATTCAGAACCAGAGACCTTTACACAAGCTGAGCTCAACGATCTTATTTGTGATCTAAATCTTTAAAAAAAAATGCAGAACTTCTTGCTTCAAGGCTTAAGCAAAAGCACTTTCTTGCAAAAGATGCTAATATAACTCATTACAGAAAAAGGAATCATAACTTAACAAAATTCTTCACTGTAAATGGCTCATTGTGTTTTGTCATGACATCAATGGGCTCTTCAAGTGCATTGTCAAGATGAATGGCATCTCTTCATTGATTCTTCACAGAAAGCTTGAAGGCAGTGTTACTGCACAATGGAAATTCCAAACCAAGTAAACCAATTGCACATTCTGCTCATCTAAAGGAGTCTTATGAGAATATGAAGAATTTACTAGAAACAATCACTTATAGAACACACCAGTGGAACATCTGTGGTGATCTGAAGGTCATTGGCATGCTAATGGGAATGCAAGGAGGATTCACTAAATACTGCTGTTTCCTGTGCTTGTGGGATAGCATATCTACAGCTGAACATTATGGCAAGCGTGTCTGGCAGCTGAGGAATACCTATAACTCAGGGATAAGCAGTGTGAAATTTATGCCATTGGTGGATCCTCATAAAATATTTCTTCCACCTTTTCATATCAAGCTAGAGTTGATGAAGAACCTGGTAAAGGCCATAGGTAAAGCAAACTCACCAGGTTTTCAATATCTTGTTAAGAAATTTCCAAAAATCAGCACTGTAAAACTTAAGGAAGGGATATTTATAGGCTTTTGATAGTGTCCCACACCGTAGGTTATTGAACAAGATGAGTTTGTTGGGACTAGGCGAGACATTGACTGCATGGGTTGGAAACTGGCTCAGTGGTAAACTTCAGAGGTTAGTGGTAAATGGTACTTCCGAAACATCGGAAGTGATCAGTGGAGTGCCGCAGGGCTCTGTCTTGGGTCCAATCCTATTTAATATCTTTGTACGGGACCTGCCTCAGGGATTTTGAGGTAAAATTGCATCATTTGCCGATGACTATAAACTGTGCAACGTAGTGTGCAAAGGCACTGTGCCCGACACTATGACGCAGGACCTACTTTTACTGGAACAATGGTCCACAATTTGCACCTGAGTTCTAATGCCAAAAAGTGTAAGGTTATGCACCTTGGCAGTAGAAACCCATGCAGAACTTATACCCTGAATGGTGAGACCTTAACAAGAACTGTGGCAGAACGGGACCTAGGAGTAATCATTAGTGAAGATATGAAGACTGCCAATCAAGCAGAGAAAGCTTCATCCAAGGCTAGACAAATGCTGGGTTGCATCCAAAGAAGTTTTGTCAGCCAAAAGCCTGAAGTTGTAATGCCGTTGTACAGGTCCATGGTGAGACCTCATCTGGAATATTGTGTTCAATTTTGGAGGCCACATTATCAAAAGGATGTGCTGAGAATGGAGTCGGTTCAGCGAATGGCCACCAGGATGGTCTCAGGACCAAGGATCTCCCATATGAAGAACGTCTAGGTAAGTTGCAGCTATACTCTCTTGAAGAACGCAGAGAGAGTGGAGACATGATAGAGACGTTCAAATATGTTACTGGCCGTATTGAGGTGGAAGAAGACATCTTTTTTCTTACAGGACCTACGGCAACAAGAGGGCATCCGTTAAAAATCAAGGGTGGGAGATTCCATGGAGACATTAGGAAGTATTTCTTCACTGAAAGGGTGGTTGATCATTGGAATGATCTTCCACTTCAGGTAATTGAGGCCAGCAATGTGCTCGATTTTAAGATAAAATGGGATAAATATGTGGGTTCACTTCGAGGAAGTGCTTATAGGGGAGGGTTCTTCGAGTGGGCAGACTTGTTGGGCCGATGACCCTTTTCAGCCATCATTTTCTATGTTCAAGTCCGTTATGCAGAATGAAGATTTTAAGAAATCACTCTCAGAAGCTGAGCTTGAAGCTTGGGAGGCATTCAAGTGGTTAGTGGAAAACTTTCTGGGCAACCATAAGTCTCCTTCATACAAGGAAGGAGTTCAGAATCTTCTCGACTTATATCAGTAACTTGGCTGTTGCATGTCATTAAAAATATACTTTTTGCACTCAAATCTTAACTTTTTTTCTGGAAAGCCTTGGTATGGTGAGTGACAAGCAAGTAGAACGTTTTCACCAGGACATTCAGTTAATGGAACAACACTACCAAGGTTTCTGGAATGAGAGTATGATGGCCAACTACTGCTGGATGTTGTATCATAAAAATCCAGGTACAACTCACAAAAAGAAATCATACTCTAAGCATTTTTGAAGAAATATTGGTTGCTAAGTGACACAGTCCGGTATAATTATGTTATGCTATGCTGTGTGCTTATTTGACTTTGGACCAAAGATACTGCAACATTTCTTTAAGTTGATCCTGCAATTCTTAAAACCCTACATGCTAAAACGCTATAAACTGACATTAGTCATAACTTTAAAAGTTTATGTGATTGAAAAAACTAATAACAGTTCTGAAATCAGCGTGAAAAACTGATTTAGAAAAATGTGCTGTGTTAGATGATTCTGAAAAATTTTTTTTTTGCCTTGTGAGTATTTGTTAGTTTTAGTAGATCATTTGACTGGATGGGTCAGCCGAAGTGCAAGGCCAGCCGAAGGGAGACTGCAGGAGCTGTGCCTAGTCCTGAGCACATGGTAGCAGAGTTCTGAGCACATGGCAGAACAGTGAGCGGAGAGTGTGCTAGCAGGAAGAAGCAGAGAGAGGAGCAGAGAAGGCGGTGCTAGCAGGGGAAGAGGCGAGAGCTAACTCCGCCCACCCCCTGACATCACCAGCCAAACTCCCCCCATAAAAGGGGACGAGCCAACAGCAGAGAGTTCACAGTGCAAGGCCAGCCGAAGGGAGACTGCAGGAGCTGTGCCTAGTCCTGAGCACATGGTAGCAGAGTTCTGAGCACATGGCAGAACAGTGAGCGGAGAGTGTGCTAGCAGGAAGAAGCAGAGAGAGGAGCAGAGAAGGCGGTGCTAGCAGGGGAAGAGGCGAGAGCTAACTCCGCCCACCCCTGACATCACCAGCCAAACTCCCCCCATAAAAGGGGACGAGCCAACAGCAGAGAGTTCACAGTGCAAGGCCAGCCGAAGGGAGACTGCAGGAGCTGTGCCTAGTCCTGAGCACATGGTAGCAGAGTTCTGAGCACATGGCAGAACAGTGAGTGGAGAGTGTGCTAGCAGGAAGAAGCAGAGAGAGGAGCAGAGAAGGCGGTGCTAGCAGGGGAAGAAGCGAGAGCTAACACCGCCCACCTCTGACATCACCAGCCAAACTCCCCCCATAAAAGGGGACGAGCCAACAGCAGAGAGTTCACAATGCAAGGCCAGCCGAAGGGAGACTGCAGGAGCTGTGCCTAGTCCTGAGCACATGGTAGCAGAGTTCTGAGCACATGGCAGAACAGTGAGCGGAGAGTGTGCTAGCAGGAAGAAGCAGAGAGAGGAGCAGAGAAGGCGGTGCTAGCAGGGGAAGAGGCGAGAGCCAACTCCGCCCACCCCTGACATCACCAGCCAAACTCCCCCCATAAAAGGGGACGAGCCAACGGCGCGCAGCCGTTCGCCTTTGCGAAGGGCCTCAAGAAAGGGCTATCAACTATAGCCGGACTCCCAACTTATAAGACTAGCTAACTAATCAATTGTCTTCAGTCTTTCTTTAGCGTTCTACCAAGTCTTTAACTATCAATCTACAACTTTCTACCAAATCTTTAACTCTCAATCTTACAACTTTCTATCTCACCAACAAGCTACTAAATCTTTCTCACTAAACAGGCACACTAACAAACAGACGTTTTTAACTGACAATTAACTAACTGTTAACTAACTAACTACTACTACTAACTAACTAACTAACTACTCCATCCCTCAGACCAAGAACTAACTAACTACCTCTATCCCTCCCTCAACACTTACTGACCAACACCTAACAGCCCCCACCCTAACAAACATCCTAAAAAAAAAATTAAAAAAAAAATTTTAAATTAAGAAATAATAACAATAAACCTTTGTAATGGCAGGTAGGACTAGAAGCAGCAAGATTTCAATCAAAACAGGCAGTTCAGTCACCGAGAGCACCCAGGGGATGGCTATGGTCCGAGTACAGATGGAAGGAGAACCAGGACGGAGGGCAGAGGTCTCTGTACAGACCGAGGCCATCCCCTCAAAGATGTCTACAGTCTCAACGCAGACAGAAGTAATGGTTCAACCGGACGAAAACCTTTTGATGGAGCTAAAGAGCCTGAGAGAGGAGGTTCAGCGCTTAAGGAGCATCCGAGACGACGAGACCTTCATCGATGGAGTCATCCAGGAGCTGTCTCAGATCGCTGAACAGGAACCTGACAAGACCACCCTGGGAACACCCATAGCATCCAAAACGGCCACCTTGAGACAAACTACCGGAATGCAGGAAGTGGTTGGAGACGCTGACTCCTGGCAGTTGGTGACTTCCTCCACAAGAAAATGCAGAGGACCTAACTCTGTCTCTTTTTCCCCCATACAGGACAGCTCAACAACGACACCTCATATCGCCCTGAGGAACAGATATCAGCTGCTACAGGAAGGTCCGGAGAAAGAGCTACAAGTAGTTGTTCAGCAGACGGTTCCAACTCCGGAATCAACAGTACAGCCCACCCCTAAGAAGCGCAGAGTGGTGGTCATCGGAGATTCGCTGCTGAGGGGCACCGAGGGACCAATCTGCAGACCAGACCTACAATCAAGAGAGGTCTGCTGTTTGCCAGGGGCCAGGATCCGGGATGTCACTGCTTGCATTGACAGACTCATCAAGCCCCGAGACCACTTCCCCATGGTTCTAATCCACGTCGGAACCAACGACACCGCAAGGAGCAGCCCGGACAGCATACCTGAAGACTTCAGGACCCTGGGGGAGAAGCTGAGGAGGATGGATGCGCAGGTAGTCTTCTCCTCGATTCTCCCAGTGAGGGGCAGAGCCAGAGAGGATCGAATACAAAGGGCGAACGACTGGCTGCGAGGATGGTGCAAGGAGATGAACTTCAGGTTTCTGCACCATGGAGAAGCATTGCAAGGACTACAGGGACATGACGGGCTACACCTAACCAGAAGAGGGAAGAATGTCCTTGGACACCGCCTAGCCCGCCTACTCCACAAGGCTTTAAACTAGGTAAGTCGGGGGAAGGTACAGGCACAAACAACATACCAGGCGAACTAAAATGCCAATACATTTATGAGGCTGAGGAAAGTAGACACCGAAATTCTGGGTCAGGGGTGAGTGCACACACTTTTGAGTCGGGAGTAGGGTCACATCATATTTATGGGTCACATTGTAATTCCGGGTCTAGGGGGAGTACACACTGTAGTTCTGGGTATATGGGGAGTACACATTGTGGTTCTGAGCCTCAGGAAAGCACAAATAACACAAACAATGGTAAAGGTGTTCAAATAGCTCAAACAGGAATATCCCCACTGAGACATAACAAAAATATAACATGGAGGGCTATGTACGTCAACGCACACAGTTTAGGAAACAAGATCCTGGAATTGGAAACAGAAATAAGGAATGCCGACCTGGATGTGGTGGCGATATCTGAAACCTGGCTCACAGACTCCCACGGGTGGGACATGGTCATACCGGGCTACAACTTGCTTCGCCGGGACAGAGAGGGTAGGAAGGGAGGGGGTGTAGCATTATATACTAAAGATGACATTAAGGTCACGAGAATCTCAGATGTCCAGTATACTGGGGAATCCCTTTGGGTTAATTTGGCCAGAGGAAAGGACAAATGCTTGTATCTTGGCGTAATTTACAGACCCCCAAGACAACAGGATGACCTGGATATGGAAATAATCGAAGATATAGAAAATATCACCTTGCGTGGGGACACAGTATTGCTAGGTGACTTCAACATGCCTGATGTGGATTGGGTTACACTTACCTCTGCTTCCGGCAGCAGCAGGAGGCTATTAAACTCTATGAAAGGAGCAAGCCTCAGGCAACTGGTGTTGGAACCGACAAGGGATCAGGCAATACTGGACCTGATACTTACCAATGGAGAAAGTGTCACAGAGGTCTCGGTGGGCGACACATTGGCCTCCAGTGACCACAACATGGTATGGTTCAATATCAGGAAAGGTTTCACTAAATCTACTACACTAACCAAAGTCCTCAAATTCAAGGACACAAATTTCAAAGAAATGGGAGACTTCGTTCACCAGGCGCTACAAAGCCAAGAAGAAACCGATAACGTGGAAGACATGTGGTCGACTTTGAAAGCAACCATACAAGAAGCAACAAACCGCTATGTAAAATCAGTAAGTAAACGGCGAAGGAACAATAAGCCAAAGTGGTTTACTGCGGAGATCTCAGACCTGATCAAGGAGAAGAAAAAAGCATTCATCTCTTACAAACAATCAGGGAAGCAGGACTCTAGAGCAGACTACCTGGCCAAATCAAAAGCCGTCAAAACAGCAGTCAGGGAGGCTAAATTCCTCATGGAGGAGTCTCTAGCAAAGAACATCCAGAAGGGAGATAAATCCTTCTTCAGGTATATCAGTGATAGAAGAAAAAACTCAGGCGGGATTGTACGTCTTAGGAAACCAGACGGAGACTATGTGGAAAAGGATTCGGAAAAAGCCCAACTATTAAATGAATACTTCTGCTCAGTCTTCACCCGAGAAGCGCCAGGGCTCGGCCCTCAGCTACAGACAAGGGTTGGCTCAGTTGACCCGTTTAGTAACTTTGAGTTTACGCCCAGCAGTGTCTACGGTGAGCTGTCAAAGCTCAAGGTTAACAAAGCAATGGGGCCGGACAACCTGCACCCCAGGGTGCTTAGGGAGCTGAGTGATGTCTTGGCGGAGCCACTGTCCGCGCTCTTCAACCTCTCCCTTAGTACAGGCAGCGTCCCGTTGGACTGGAGGACGGCTAACGTCATTCCACTCCACAAGAAAGGCTCAAAGATGGAGACAGCAAACTACAGACCAGTGAGTCTAACATCGATAGTGAGCAAACTAATGGAAACTCTAATCAAACACCAATTAGATAAGATCCTGGATGAGGAGAATCTACGGGATCCCCGACAACGTGGATTTACTAAGGGGAGATCCTGCCAATCCAACCTGATCAGCTTCTTTGACTGGGTAACGGGGAAGCTGGATATTGGGGAGTCCCTGGACATCGTGTACCTGGACTTTAGCAAAGCATTCGATAGCGTACCACACCGCAGGTTACTGAGCAAGATGAGTTCTATAGGATTAGGTAACACATTGACGAAATGGGTTGGGAGCTGGCTTGGAGGTAGGCTCCAAAGGGTGGTGGTGAACGGCACCCACTCCGAAATGACGGAGGTGATTAGTGGAGTACCACAGGGCTCAGTCTTGGGCCCAATCCTATTCAACATCTTTATAAGAGACTTGGCAGAAGGGCTTCGAGGTAAAATAACATTATTCGCCGATGACGCCAAACTGAGTAATGTAGTGGGCAAATGCACAACAGACGAAGATTCAGTGCCCGACAACATGATGCACGACCTACTCCTACTGGAGCGATGGTCTAGGACAAGGGAACTCAACTTCAATGCCAAAAAATGCAAAGTTATGCACCTGGGCAGCCAGAATCCATGCAAGTCTTATACCCTTAATGGCGAGATCCTAGCAAAAACGGTAGCAGAACGAGACTTGGGGGTAATCGTCAGTGAGGACATGAAGTTTGCCAATCAAGTGGAGCAGGCTTCGTCCAAGGCAAGACAAATCATGGGCTGCATACGAAGGGGTTTCGTCAGTCGTAAGGCGGAAGTCATTATGCCATTGTATAGATCCATGGTGAGGCCCCACCTGGAATACTGTGTGCAATTCTGGAGGCCGCATTATCGCAAGGATGTGCTGAGACTGGAGTCGGTGCAAAGAATGGCCACCCGGATGGTCTCGGGACTCAAGGATCTACCATACGAAAAACGGCTTGACAAATTACAGCTATACTCGCTCGAGGAGCGCAGAGAGAGGGGGACATGATCGAGACGTTCAAGTATCTTACGGGCCGCATCGAGGCGGAGGAAGATATCTTCTTTTTCAAGGGTCCCACGACAACAAGAGGGCATCCGTTGAAATCAGGGGCGTGAAACTACGAGGTGACACCAGGAAATTCTTTTTCACTGAAAGAGTGGTTGATCGCTGGAATAGTCTTCCACTACAGGTGATTGAGGCCAGCAGCGTGCCTGATTTTAAGGCCAAATGGGATCGGCACATGGGATCTATTCACAGGGCAAAGGTAGGGGAGGGACATTAAGGTGGGCAGACTAGATGGGTCGTGGGCCCTTATCTGCCGTCTATTTCTATGTTTCTATGGTAGAGGCCTATCCTATGACCAAGACCACCACAGTCGGAGTAGCTAGAGTGGTCTTGGAACAAATCATTCCATAATATGGTATTGTGGAAAATGTAGATTCTGATCAGGGGACACATTTCACTTCCTAGGTATTACAGGGTATTATGGATGGATTGGGCATTACTTGGGACTTTCATACCACATGGCACCCGCCTTCATCTGGTAAAGTGGAGCATATGAATCAGCCTCTAAGAAACTATTAAGAAAATTGAGGATAATTCAGAATACGGCTGTCCGATTGATTTTTGGCTTGAAGAAGAATGATCTTATTAATTCTTATTATCGTTTGTTGCATTGGCTGCCGGTAGAGGCACAAGTCTTATTCAAGTTTTCTTGTATCTGTTTTAAGCTGATTTTGGGACTATCTCCAAACTATCTCCTTTCACACTTTATGTTGTATAGTCCAATGAGGAAAACTAGAAGCTTACACTTATTTGCTTTTCTGAAAACTAATGGTTGTAGATACAAGACTTTTCTGGATAAGACCCTTGCGTTTCAAGCAGGTAAACAGCAGTCTTGGCTAGGCAAATGTATCTGTCAAGCCATGTCGTCCTACTGTACTTTTCGGGCCCCGAGGCTGCCTGATGAAACCACGGCTAAACTACTGCTAGCGGCAGCTGTGTGCCAAAGTTAAAAGCATACAGTGAGCTGCCGCTAGGCCAGAGAAGGTTTTGCTGGGGAAGGAAGGGAGAAGGGGTACTGATGAACATAGGGAGCAGGGAAGGGAGCAGTGGTACTAATGGACAGGGGTGGAGCAGAGAAGGGAGAAATGGTACTGCTGGACAGGGGGAGGATGGAAGGGGTACTGCTGGACAGAGGGGAACTAAAAGGGAGAAGAGGTGCTGCTGGATCTGGCAGAAAGAGAGGGCAAGGAAAGATGCTACACACTGGAGCAGGTGTTAGTTTTTTTAGCCAGCTGAGGGGGATAGCATGTGATGACATGTCCAACGCGCTAACCCCACTAGTGCGGCTTGATAAAAGCACCCCATAGTGTGTGTTTTCATACATATTGGAGTAAGTTCTATTTGCTTATAAAAATGGATGCAAGGCAGAAAGTGAAGATGGAGAGAAAAACAGTCAATGGATAAGAAGGCCCTGGAAACATAGTTAAAACCACAGAAAAATAAAGTCACCAGATAACAAAGGTAGGGAAAATGATTTGATTTTCAATATAGTGACTGAAATGTGTCAGTTTTGAGAATTTATATCTGCTGTGTATATTGTGTGTATATGAAAAATGAATGGAAAAAAAATTGCATTACAATTAGTAAAGGGGGTGGGATCTGGGGAAGAGCTTGGATGGGGTCTAGGGTGGAATTCGAGAGGTCTGTGGTTGAGGGTACTCAGTTGATATCTGTTAGACTTCTCTGCTGGCACGCTGTACTGGCATTTGAGGGCCTGTCTGGAGAGCCTCTGTGCATGCGTGGATGTTAGCGTGGCGACATCTGCGCACTTCTGGGTGCCTTGAGCAGTGGCTACTATCTTTAGTGTGCCCCGGCTCGAGAAAGTTTGAGACACTGGACTACAGGATGTGCCTCTCACTGCGAGAGGCACATCCTATATAAGTAGTCAGCTCACACTGGCACCTCTCATCTTTACCGGTGTTTCATCAGGGCACACCTAAAATCTGCTTCAGCATACTAGTGTGCCGTGACACACAGTTTGTGATGCACTGTTCTACAATATTATCAATGTTATTGTAGTACAGTACTTTCTTTTATTTACAACATCTATATATTGCAGTGTTCTCCCCAGTGCCTTTTAGCCGGGCGCTGCGCCCGGCTAATTTAGATGACCGCCCGACCGTTGCCGCCACTCAACATAAAAAAACAAACAAACAAACAAAACACCTCTCACCGGCTTGGAGACGCGAACTCATGGTTCGGGGTTCTAAGGTGTGCTTGCTGGCTTCCCTTCTCTTCTCTCCGAAACCGGAAGTTATGTCCCGGGGAGGGGGGGGGAAGAAGAGAAGGGAAGCCGGCATGCACACCTTAGAGCCCCAAACCATGAGTTCACTACGGGCTAAGGCAGGAGACAAGTCAACGACGGATGGAAGCTTATAACTTGCTTCGGGCTTTCCTCGCTGCCGGCTGCCGGGTCCTGCCTACTTTCTGTTTCCGTGAAGGCAGGACCCGGCAACGAGGAAGACCCAAAGCAAGGAAGAGCAGCAAGTTGTAAGCTTCCCTCCGTCGCTGACCTATGGAAGATAGGTCAGCGATGGAGGGAAGCTTACAACTTGCCTAGCGACTCTGCCAGGTGTGTGAGCTGGGAGGAATAGAAAGAGAAATGTTGCTGCACCACCGAATGGGGGAGGGGAGGGGGGAAAGAGAAATGTTCTGCTGCTGCACCCATTTTTGAAATGGAGGGAGGGGGGAAGAGAAATGTTGCTGCTGCTGCACCCATTTTGGGGAAGAAAGGGAAGAGAAATGTTCTGGCTGCTGCACCCAATTTTTTTGGGGGGAAGGGGAAGAGAAGTGCTGCTGCTGCACCCAATTGGGAAGGGGAAGAGAAGTGCTGCTGCTGCACCCAATTGGGGAGTGGAGAGGGGAAGAGAAGTGCTGCTGCAGCAGCACCTAATTGGGGAGAGAGAGGGGAGAAGGAAGATCAGGGAAGAGAGAGGAAAGAGATGCCAAGACCATGGAAGGGAAAGGAAAGGAGCTACCAGACCATGGAGGGGGGGGGAAGAGATGCCGGGGCATATGGGGGGAGGGGGAAAGGAGGCAGATGCCAGACCAGGTGGAAGGAAGGAGAGAAAGGAAGGAGAAGAAATGCCAGATAATGGAGTGGGAGATGAGAGGAGAGGAGAGAGATGCCAGGGCATTGGGGGAAGGAAGGGAAACTAAAGGAGACAAAATGCCAGACCAGAGGGAAAGTAAGGAGAGGAGGTGCCAGAGAAGGAAGGAGAGAGAGGAGGGAGATGCCAGGGCTTGGGGGAGAGAAGGGAAGGAGATAGAGATGCCAGACCATGGGGTGGAGTGGTAAGGAAGGAAGGAAGGAAAGGAGAAGAGAGAAATGCCAGAGCATAGGGGAGGGGGTGAAGCTGAAATGAATCATGTACAAAGGAGAGAAAGGGCACAGGATATACAGTTTATTGAAGGGACATAGAAAGAGGAAAAATGCCATATGGAACAGAGAGAGGGGGACAATGGATGGAAAGGGCAGAGAGAGGGTGGATAGTGGATGCAAGGGGCAGAGAGAGGGTGGACATTAGATGGAAGGGGTAGAGAGAGAGAGAGAGGGCAGAAGCTGGGTGGAAGGGGAAAAGAGAAAGGACAGATGTTGCATGGAAGGGAGCGAGGACAAACGCTGAATAGAAAGAGAGCGAAGAGAAGATGATTAAAGCAGAAACGACAAAAGGTAGTATTGTAACTGTATTGATTAAAGTTTATAAATAGGAAATGGAAATAAGGCAATTTTTTAGGAACTAAAACCCTTTCCTCAGGTCAGGACAAGATACCATAACAGCAGTATACTGTACTGCAGGGGTGCCCAAATGGTCGATCGCGATCGACCAGTAGATTGCAAAGGCAATGTGAGTCGATTGTGTTGCCTTTGCGATCTTTTTCTTCCTGCCTCCCCAAGCCAGCCAGGCACGTACAAGCGCCGTACTCACAAGACTTCATCTCCAACATCAATTCTGATGTCAGAGAGGAAGTTCTGGGCCAGCCAATCGCTGCCTGGCTGGCCTGGAACTTCCTCTCCGATGTCAGAATTGACGTCGGAGGTGAAGTCTTGTGAGTCCGGCGCTTGTACGTGCCTGGCCTGGCTCGGGAAAGCAGCAGAGAAAAATCATTGTGGTGGCTTGGGGGGTAGGGAAAGAATCGGGGAAGTGGAGAAATCGGCACGATGGCTTGGGGGGGCAGGGGGAGAGAGAGAAAGAAAGGCAGAAAGAAAGACAGGCAGGGGGTAGAGAGAAAGAAAGAGAGACAGAAAGAAAAGGGGAGGGGCAGAAAGAAAGAAATATTGGATTTACAGTCAGAAGAAGGAAGTGCAAACAGAGATTCATGAAATCACCAGACAAAAAGGTAGGAAAAAGCACAGTTACTTACCGTAACAGGTGTTATCCAGGGACAGCAGGCATATATTCTCACATGTGGGTGACGTCATCTACGGAGCCCCAGCGCGGACAGCTTTTCAAGCAAACTTGATTGAAATTTCAAGTCTGCTACACTGCACCACGCATGTGCATGCCTTCTTGCCCACTAGAGGGCACATCCCCACCTCGTGGTCCTCAGTTCCATAACCAGCAAAGAAGCCATCCCCGGGGAGGAGGGCAGGTTGTGAGAATATATGCCTGCTGTCCCTGGATAACACCTGTTACGGTAAGTAACTGTGCTTTATCCCAGGACAAGCAGGCATGATATTCTCACATGTGGGTGACCTCCAAGCCAACCAAAAAAGGGCAGGTGGGAGGATGGCAATTTAGGAAAATAGGTTACGTAACACCGACTGGCCAAACCGGCCGTCGCTTCTGGACAAAGTGTCCAGACAGTAGTGGGAGGTGAACGTATGAACCGAAGACCAAGTGGCAGCGTTACATATGTCCTCCACAGGAGTAGACCGGAGGAAAGCAACAGAAGCTGCCATAGCCCTGACCTTATGCCCCGTGACTCGACCATGGAGCGTGAGACCAGCCTGAGCGTAGCAAAAAGAAATACAAGCAGCTAGCCAATTGGACAAGGTGCGCTTGGAAATAGGATGTCCCAGCCTATTAGGATCAAAGGACAAAAATAATTGAGGAACCTTCCGATAAGACTTGGTACGTTGGAGATAAAAAGCCAACGCCCTCTTACAGTCCAGCGTGTGAAGTGCCGCCTCACCAGGATGGGAGTGGGGCTTCGGGAAGAACACCGGAAGGACAATAGACTGATTGAGGTGGAAATCAGACACAACCTTAGGTAGAAATTTGGGATGGGTGCGAAGAACCACCTTGTCATGATGGAACACAGTAAAGGGCGGGTCCGCAACCAAAGCCTGAAGCTCACTAATTCGACGAGCAGACGTGAGCGCAAGTAAAAAGATCACTTTCCAAGTGAGAAACTTAGGAAGAGACTTGTCCATTGGCTCAAAGGGAGGTTTCATCAACTGAGCCAAGACCACATTCAGACCCCAACCACAGGAGGAGGTTTCAGAGGAGGATTAACATTAACTAAACCCTTCATGAAACGAACCACCAGAGGATGAAGAGAGAGAGAACGACCCTCTAAATGCCAATGGAAAGCAGCAATAGCAGCAAGATGCACCCGGATGGAAGTTGTCTTCAGCCCAGACTTGGACAAATGCAGCAAATATTCCAGAACCGAGGACACCGGAACCAAACTCGGGTCCAGATGGTGCGAGGCACACCAGGATGAAAATCTGGTCCACTTCTGGGAATAACAAAGCCGAGTCGAGGCCTTGCGCGAGGCTTCCAACACCTCCCTGACCGCCGAAGTCAGGGGGAAAGGAACCAAGTCGTCAGATGTAATGACTGAAGATTGGGATGTAACAGCGAACCCTGACTCTGAGACAGCAGAGAGGGAAAAACTGGCAGAAGTAGAGGCTGCCTGGCACTGAGTTGAAGGAGCAGGGAAAGCCAGTGCTGACGAGGCCAACGTGGCGCTATGAGAATCATAGTGGCTCTGGAGGACTTGAGATGAACCAACGTCCTCATTATCAGAGGAAAAGGAGGAAACGCATAAGGGAATCTCTCTTCCCAGTCGAGAAGGAAGGCATCTGCCTCGAGACGGTTCTGGGCGTACATCCGGGAACAATAGAGGGGCAGTTTGCGAGTCTCCGGGGAAGCAAAGAGATCCACCTGAGGGGTCTCCCAGCGGTCGAAGACCTCGCGTAGGACTCGGGAGTTTAGCGACCACTCGTGCGGCTGGAGAAGACGACTGAGTTTGTCTGCGAGACAATTCTTTTCTCCTTGGATGTAAACCGCACGTAGGAAGATGTTCTGGGAGACCGCCCATTCCCAAAGGCGCAGGGCTTCCTGGCACAGGGCCCAAGAACCCGTACCCCCTTGTTTGTTTACATAATACATCGCCACCTGGTTGTCCGTGCGTACGAGGACTACCTGGTCGTGGAGCAGGTGGCCGAACGCTCGAGCTGCCAGAAAAATGGCACGAAGCTCCAACACATTGATGTGACAAAGACGGTCCTCCTCCGACCATAGACCCTGGGTCCGCAGACCGTCGAGATGAGCCCCCCACGCGTACTCCGAGGAGTCCGTGGTCAGGACCTTGCGATGTGGCGGAACGAGAAAGAGCAAACCCCCTGAAAGATTGGAAGAGTTTGTCCACCAACGGAGCGAGCGTCTCAAAGAGGGAGTTACCCTTATCTGGCAAGAGAGTGGATCGCACTCCTGATGCCATTGGGAGGCCAAGGTCCACTGAGGAAGCCTCATGTGCAATCGGGCGAACGGAGTGACATGGACCGTCGACGCCATGTGGCCCAGGAGCACCAACATGCGATGAGCCGAAACTGCGGGCATCAGCGAAACCTGGCGACTCAATCGAAGCAGTGCCTGCAACCGAGGAGGAGGAAGGAAGGAACGGAGGCGAACCGTGTCCAGCACGGCTCCGATGAACTGAATGGATTGAGTCGGGTTCAACTGAGACTTGGGGAAGTTCACCTCGAACCCCAGACGTTGAAGGAAGATGATAGTCTGTCGGGTCGCTGAGATAACCCCCTCTCTGGTGGAGGCCTTGATGAGCCAATCGTCCAGGTAGGGAAAGACCTGAAGCCCCTGGGATCTCAGAGCTGCCGCAACCACCACCATACACTTCGTGAAGAATCGAGGGGACGAAGCCAGACCAAATGGGAGGAACCGATATTGAAGGTGCCAATCTCCCACCCTGAACCGTAAATACTTGCGGAAAGCGGGATGCACCGGAACATGAGTGTAAGCTTCCTTCAAGTCTAGGGAGCACATCCAGTCCCCCTCCTCCAACAGAGGGTATAAAACCGGAAGTGACAACATCCGGAACTTCTCCCGGACCAGGAATTTGTTGAGCTTTCGGAGGTCCAAAATGGGGCGTAAGTCCCCTGTCTTCTTTGGGACCAAAAAGTAACGGGAGTAAAACCCCGTTCCCCGTTGTTCTGGGGGCACTGGTTCCACCGCCCGTAGGCTCAACAAGGCCCTGGCCTCTAGAAGGAGAAGGGGAAGTTGGCTGCGGTTGGACGGACACGTTCCGGGTGGATGGTCCGGCGGCGTGGCTGAGAAATTCAGCGAGTAGCCCTCGGAGATGATCCGGAGCACCCATGCGTCGGATGTAATCTCGGTCCAAGCCACAGAAAAAGACCTGAGACGGCCCCCGATTGGGAGGGGGTCCGGTGATATTGCGGAGGGGGCCTGCCCCCATCCGCACAGCCCGTCAAAAGGACGGGGCCAGCTTGGACGCTCCCTGCGCCGGAGGTTTCGGCTGTCCCCCTCTACCCTGCTGGGGAGGGCGCCATGCCGGAGGTCTAGAAAATGCAGGGGTAGACTTCTGCGGGTATCTCCTCGGGGGCGGCCGGAAAGATTTTTGCGGCGGGGCACGAGGTTTAGCATGGACCAAGGAGGCTAAGGAGCGCTCCTGTTCCGACAAACGTTTGGTCGCCGCCTCCAATGATTCATCAAACAATTCAGAACCCATGCATGGTAAATTGGCCAGGCGTTCTTGTAGGTTAGGATCCATATCGAGGGTACGGAGCCAGGCCAGCCGGCGCATAGCCACCGCAAAGGCCGAGACCCTCGAAGCAAGCTCGAACGCGTCGTACACAGCGTGGAACAGGTACAGCCGCAATTGAGACAAATTGGACATGAATGTGGCAAACCCCTCTCGATGGGAAGGAGGCATAACCTCCCGATACTGAGGTAGGTCCTTCACCATGCTACGCAAATAGGATGAAAACGTAAATGCGTAGTTGAGGACCCTGATGGCCATGAGGGAATTAGAATAGAGGCGACGACCAAACTTGTCCAGGGTCCTCCCCTCCCTTCCGGGCGGGACTGCCGCCGAGACTCTGGAGGGTTGAGTCTTTTTAAGCGCCGACTCCACAATCAACGACTGGTGGGAGAGTTGAGGCTTATCGAACCCTTTAGATGGAATGGTCCGGTATTTGGACTCCATCTTCGACGGCACCGCAGTGATTGTAAGAGGGGAGTCCAAGTTCTTAAGGAAGGTTTGATGTAGAACCTTATTCATGGGAAGGCGAGGAGTTTCCCTCGGGGGAGTAGGAAGATCCTGCTCCTCTAGGAACTCTTTAGTATATTGAGAACCCGCCATTAAGTCAAGCCCCAAGGCTTGTGCCATATCCTGCACGAACCTGGAGAAGGATGTTCTGGCGGCCGGTGAGGGGGTCCGAGATCTCCCCGCCGAACAGAAGGGGGAAGCCTCGCGGGAATACCGCGGTTCCCTGCCAGACCCCGATCTCCAGGAGGCCACATCAAGCGACCTCGAAGGGGTCGGGGAACGCCTGTGCCCCGAAGAGCCCTTGGGAGAAACCCCGGGGGTCCGAGGTACCGAGGCGCGCCCCCTCCGTCTCGGGGAAGAGTCTCTCGAACCCCCTCTCGCGGGGGAACGAATCAGGCTTGGGTTGTCAAGGCGGAGCTCCGAGACACGCAAGGTCTCGCCCTCGAGTGGCGAAGAGCGGCCACGCCTCCGAGGAGAACCCCGAAAACGTTTGGGTTTCCTTGGACGACGCCTCGACCGAGGGCGAGGAGCCCCTGGAAGACCTCGAAGAAGAGGACAAGGATATCCTCCTGACCCGATGCACCTTGTCCCTAGGCCTAACGGTCTCTCAGGCTGGGCCTCCGAGGTCGAAGTCGAGGGCAAGGTCGGGGCCACACCCGAAGTCGAGGGCACCGAGGCCGAGGTCGCCCAGGCTCGGGCCGTCGAGACCGGCGCAGTCGAGGCCGAAGCCTGCTGCAGCTGCTCGATGGCTCCGGACAGCTCCGAGGTAATCAACGCTCGGAGCAAGTCTTGAAAGGCCGAGATCCCCATCATGGCCGGTAGGTCCGAGGCCAGGGGATGCTCCCTAGAGGGCGACCTAGGTCTCGAGTATTCCCTCGGGGCACTAGATTTGCCAACCTTGGGCTGAGCCGAGGCCGACCCACCCGCTGTCGAAGAGCCCGAGGATGACTTCTTCGCCGAACCCGGAGCTGAGGAGGGAAGCGGGGACTTACCCGAGGAAGGCTGTCGGAGCAGCAGGCTTCGATGAAGTCGAGGGACGCGGCGAGGATCCCGAGGCCGAGGTCGAGGCCGGGGCCAAAGCCGAGGCTGACGTCGAGGCCTTCCCCGCCGCGGGGTCTGCAGAGAAGAGCTCCGCCATCCGGGCACGGCGTCGGCGGAGCGCTCTGGACTGAAAAGTGGAGCAACTCTCACAGGAGTCAGTAGGGTGCTCCGGACCCAAGCAAATCAAGCACCACCGGTGCGGATCGGTAATTGACAGCAACCGATCACACCGGGTGCATTTCTTAAAGCCCGTCAAGGGACGGGACATGAAAAAGAAAAGGGGCCGGGAACGAACGACGACCCGCGGCCGCGGCTCCCGGGAGCCCCCGGAGCCGAACGGAAGAAATAAAACTTTTTTTTTTTTTCGACGATAAACGACGTGACTAAGAAGGAAAACAACAAATAAAGCACAGCGACCGAGCAAAACAACCCAGACACGGTGTCAGAAGGCAGAAAAACAGGAGCTCAATTTCCACAGGGCTTCTGGCTCCGCGGAAAAAACTGAACTGAGGACCACGAGGTGGGGATGCGCCCTCTAGTGGGCAAGAAGGCATGCACATGCGTGGTGCAGTGTAGCAGACTTGAAACTTCAATCAAGTTTGCTTGAAAAGCTGTCCGCGCTGGGGCTCCGTAGATGACGTCACCCACATGTGAGAATATCATGCCTGCTTGTCCTGGGATAAATGATTTTATTTTCAATTTAGTTATCAAAATGTGTCCGTTTTGAGAATTTATATCTGCCGTCTATATTTTGCACTATGGCCCACTTTTACTAAACCGCGATAGTGGTTTTTAGGGCAGAGAGCCTATGAGTGTCGAGAGCAGTGCGGGGGCATTCAGCGCAGCTCCATGCGCTAAAAACCGCTTTCGCGATTTAGTAAAAGGGGAGAGGGGTATATTTGTCTATTTTTGTATAGTTGTTACTGAGGTGACATTGCATATTTTAAAGTCATCTGCCTTGACCTCTGAAAAAAAACCCCGAATACAAATGATAATTAACATTTTCTCTGCGTACAGTGTGCTTTAAAAAAAAAAAATAAAAAATGTTATTGTTGGTAGATCATTTTGACTTGGTCATTTTAAAAAGTAGCTCGCAAGCTAAAAAAGTGTGGGCACCCCTGCTGTACTGTATTGAAGAAAGATTTGGCCTCTGAAAGCTAATTGAAAAATTAGTCCAAAAAATGGTATTTTCTTATTTCTCATTATTTGTTTTATTTCTGTTTGTTAATTTGTAAAGTGATAATTGTTATGTAGCAGTTTTTTTCAAATTTACATCTACTGTCTTTACATTTTGCACAGTATTAGAGGACGTGTCACTGTTTCTGTGGTGTTGCATTGTATGCAGAGTCTGATTTCTTGGTTCAGTTTAACTTTTGTCTACATAGTTCTATTTTTAGTTTGTGATTATTCCATATTGGGCGAGGGTGTATCTGTCTGTGTGTATGAAAAGGACATGGCTTTCTGTTAGCAATGACTGTACAGGATCAATTGACTGTGCAAGATCTGGCTTGTTTAGTTTTACATTGCGTGTGCTGGTGTTCTAGTGCTCTCAGCAGTGTTTAAAATGCTGCCTTTTCCTAGGTGCACCCTTGTTGTGTGACTCATGGATTATTACTAAAAATATCTTTTTTATATAGAAGAGGGGGCTGTTAAAAATGATCAGCACTGGCTGTCATATATACTAGGTATGCCACTGGATTTAATGACCCTATTCTAATTTTACTGTTGATGTAGGTGTTGTCCCACCCCCCACCCACACTATAAAGAATTAAATTAAAGTTGTATTAACATCAAGCAGCTTTCAAATGACATAATAAGCAAATAAAAATAAAATATTTTTAATACATTGCTAATTATTACCTGCTTCTTTACCTAAACTGTTTTGTCCTAGCTTTCACTTTGCAGTACACTTCCCCCTCCGTATTCGCAAATTCCGTATCTACGGATTCGCGGTTTTAAACCAAAAAATGCATTTTCATTTTCAGGCTATTTTAAGCCCTGTAAGCCCCCCTTAAGCCTTGCCTGGTGGTCTAGCGGATTTTCGGGGCAGGAACAACCTTCCCACGCTCCTGCTCTGTGCAGATTGCTCACAGGAAATGGCTTGAGAGACTACGGGACTATACAAAAATAAAGTTATTATTAAAATAGCTGGTGGAAGCGTGGCTTAGAGGCAGAACCGGTCCGAATATTATTCACGGGTTTTTAATATTCGCAGTCTGGCTCTGCCCCTAACCCCTGTGAATACGGAGGGGGAAGTATATAGCAAAAAAAGTAGCAGATAAAGATCAATCACACAGGTCTCTTTCAAGGCTCTGTAACACCTCTCCATAAATTATGTGGAAGAGGTCTGGAAGTGGGGATCGCATCTATTTCATATCCTCAGTGAGACCTCAGGAAGGAACCTAGTGATCAAAACATTATTAGAGGTGCTGTAGAGCCATTTCTTGTATGACTGGATGAGCTATATTTATCTTTTTTTTAGTTGTTTAAATTCATGCAGAAATAAATGGCTAGATTGAACCTAATGACTTCATTAACACATTTCCCTTTTTTAAACCTCCATACCATTTGAAAGAGGGCAAATATATAATTATTCCCTTCTAGAATTTGATACTTCTTAAATTTAGTAACAATATTCTGGCACAAGTGTCAAACCTTAAAAAAGGAAGTCATATTGAGCATTGGAAAATATTAATTAACTAATAAAAATAGTACATATTTAGGGCTCTTTTTACTAAGCTGTGATAGCGGTTTTAGCATGCGCTTAGCGCGTGCAGAGTTGCCGTGCACGCTAAATGCTAATGCCAGCATTAAGCTGGCGTTAGTTTTCCTGCGTAATGCGGGGGGTTTGCGCACGCTAAAAATGTTAGCGCACCTTAGTAAAAGAGGGGATTAATTTTTCCCACCACCAAATTTCCCCATCCCGCCCCACCCGACTACTTTTTCATGCCACTCAGCTGGAAAAAATTGCTGGGGAGAACACTGTATTGTTGTATCTTAGTCCAAGCTGTGAACAAAATACATTCATAACAAGCAATAGGCCAAAAGAACAGGCCAATGCAAAGCCTAAAAACGGCCATCAATATGTCTGATTTCCTGGGACTCAACGTTTTATTTGGTCAGGAAAGGAGATGGGCCAGATGATCATTACCTCATCATTTCCCACCATTCTCCCGACCTAGGATCATATCCCAGTACATTTTTAGTACAAGTTTCCAATGAGACCTACCACCTTAGTGTGTCTTCTTATATAAAAATTTTCTGCCATCAGAACTTCATAGACAGCTACGAAGTGAATGACCGTTTCTAGCTCTTCCCTATAACAACTTAAGTACTGTATTGCAGTGGTTCCCAACCCTGTCCTGGAGGAACACCAGGCCAATTGGGTTTTCAGGCTAGCCCTAATGAATATGCATGAAGCAAATTTGCATGCCTATCACTTCCATCATATGCAAATCTCTCTCATGCATATTCATTAGGGCTAGCCTGAAAACCCGATTGGCCTGGTGTTCCTCCAGGACAGGGTTGGGAATCACTGCGTGTATTGCATCAGACATCTTTTAACAACTCTTAACCGGATAAGACTGCGAGTATGTAAAAAAAAAATCCAAGCCCATTTTATCAATCTATGCCCTTCTGGTTACAAGAGGACCGAACAACAACAACTCCTTAATCAAAACAAGCAGGAAACACCACCGATCCTCTCCTCTACAGCAGGCAGCTTCCTCACTCTTTATGTATACCCCAGACAACACCGGCGGCCAACTAGTTGAACGCCACCGCGCAATGCTCCACGCATGTCAGCATTTCCCGCTTCCCGGCGAATGCGCATTGCCTTCCCGACCTCCAGCCGGCTTCTTGCGTTGGCACGTCTTCCCGCCCCCTGACGAATCCCCGCCCAGTGTAAGCCTGAGGCCAAACCCAGGTCGCCTTGCGGCTTTCTCTTCTCTCGGTTGTCCAATCAGTGTTAACTTTACATCTCTCTATACGGAGAGGCGGAGGACGAGACGGAGCGGAAAAAAAAAAAACTGGCAGAAAGTAAAATGGCGTCCGCTGTCTGAGAGTGTTGCGATTCGGTTTTCCCCCCCATACTTTCTCTTTTTTTTCTGTGTTGTTATTCAACTTACTTTAGCAAGGAAAAAGAAGTTAGTAGAAATTTAAATCAGGAGCCAGATCGTCTATATAGGACACTTGTTATTTGTTGTTTTAATGCTATTTTTCCACCGGGATTTAAAAAACTAATAGAAAAAAAAAGACCCCATGACGTCCATTCATTTTGTGGTACATCCGCTGCCGGGAACCGAGGACCAACTGAATGACAGGTAACTAGGGTGGGAATGCTTAGCTATGCTCGTTTCCTCTACTCCTACAACTACTGGGCCTGAGCCGCCCTGTGACCTGTTCCTTTTCTTGCCTCCCTCTCTGTTCAACTGAATTTGAACGGAGGTGAATGAATGTAGGGCGAGGGTTGGAAAGAAGGTCCTCTTCCTATTTAAGGCTCATGTCTGGTTCCGGGCCTTGTGTTCATCTTCGTGTTTGAGAGAGGAAGTGCTAATGATGAGCTTGAATGTGTGCCTGGAGATTTTTTTAAGTTCATACTTAACGTGTATAGGCGGGGAAAGCTGGTTCAGGCTGATGATCGCTGACCTCTTGTAAAGTGTGTTGTTGTCGGGGTAGAGTGTGGCCTGTACCCTGTGGGTGTTGTGGTTTTTTTTTTTGTTTGTTTGCTTGCTTTAATAGCGCTTTAAACAGGATCACAAGTCAGCCTTCTGCAGCTTGGAGACGCCTACTCTGATGATTAAGGATAGAAAAAAGAATAGTGATCAGGGGACCTCTCCGAAGTGTTTGGTGGCGAGTTCAGTGGACAGACTAACCCAAAAGTGGCGGTTATTCCCATTCTCCCATGAAACGTTCAGGAGTTTTATAGTTCAGGAGAGGGGTTGGGACCGGAAGCTCGCTATTGGACCCGCTGACACATTTCCCAGGCCTGCGTTTCCCCATTTCGCCTGCCCGCATGGCACAGGGTCGCTCGCCGCCAGTGTAGCGCCAAATGACGCCATCTTTTTCCCGGAGAGCGGAGGAACTATATTCTCCCGTTTTGTTTACTTAACCTGTAGTGCTTGGCGGCCCTCCTGATGCTTTTCTGGCCTAGTGCAACTTGGATCTGCTTTTAATTCAGTGTCTTCAGCTGTAGTTGTACAAGTAACTGCACATTTGTAAAACTAAATTAAGTGGTTCTGATTGCAAACGTTTTCATAGATATTAAACGTCATGCACTTAACTCGTGTTCGTTTCTGGTTTCTCAGTTGGTACATATTTAACTGTTACAGCATCTTTGGTAAGGTCTTTCTCTTGAGTAGTTTGTTAGGTTCCCGTGTATTTCCCATAGCCCCCCCCCCCACGGCAGATTACGCATAATATCTGTAAGTAGGTGACTCCACCTCCAATTCCACACCAAGTTTCCAGGAGCAGAAGGGCGTTACAATATGACGTACTGTATATTATCTGAGAAATATCTAAACAGCTTTCCATAAAAAGCTATCTGGAAAAGGGAACAGCTTGACTTTGAACTAGTTACTACACCTGCTACAAAGACCTTAAAACTCAGACTAGAGAAATGGGCAAACCCCCCCATAAAAAAACAACAACCCCTAAAGACCTGCCCTCATACAAGAAGTAGCCAGAACTACTTGCATAAGGGAAGGATTTTTGGTTTAAGCATGCTCTTATGCAGATAGAATTTATACCAGAAAGACATGTCAAGTAGTTCTGGTTACTTCTTGTATGATGGCAAGTCATTAAATTACTTTTTCTTGCCCCATTTATACTTTATATATAATACACATTATCACAAGTTATGATGCAAGCTCCATTCCGTATGGGGCTTACTTAATAACCATATGCTTAATTCAAATTAATGAATGTTAATGCAAGTTAGTAAATAGGTTTGTATCTGAAGCAATGAAGTGCTTCTTTTCATCCCTAATCATATCAAACCCTGTCACACTCCCTTTTCCCCTGGTCACTCTCTTTTCATCTGGTCAAGTGCATTTCAGCCATTAGCTGCTGTCCAGACTTTTATGCCACTGTGCAGTTCCTGTCCGACCTAGCCAGCCACTTCTCTTAAAACCCCTCACCTTGCTTATTCAGGAGCTGTTTTCTTGTTGGCACCTTAAAGTGGTTTGAGCTGCATGATGTTGGAACCCCTGTCTTGGTTTTAAGGTATAATGTCGGTACCATGAATTTCAGATTTTCTGAAAGCCTTATGGTGTCAGTGAGAAGACAGTTCCTATTATGGTAGCTATAAGGGCGAATCAAAAATTAAAAGCAATTGTTAAATTACATGATAACTGGAAAGAGCTAACAAAATGCAACATATGTACTCATACATTGTCTGTTGGATAGTTCTTCCATTCTGCCCATTCTGTCTTTAGTCATGTGGCAGCCATGAAGTCAGAAACATAGATGCTCCATTGCAAGATTGCACCATCAAAGAACAACATGCAGTAGTGCACATTGGGCAGAGGGAATGAACCCTGTGGAAATTCACTTTCATATATTGATTCAGTATGGATATAGCACCAGGAATCAAAAAAAGGTTTATGAGTGGGTAAAAATGTTTAAAGCGGGAAGAACAGGTGTAATTGATGAAGGTCGTTCTGGCCACCCATCAACATTGCGTACACAAGAGCACATTGACGGGGTAGATGCCTTGATTAGAGAAAACTGATGGATAACGGAGAGAATTGTCACCATCATTGAGACATGGGGGTGCATCACTGCAACTCAAAGGAAGCGGTGCTCTCACCTGGCTTTGGGAGCAGCCACAAAACTTCTTCTCTGTAGGAATGTGGAAGCTAGTTGAATGATACAAGTGCGTCGTCTTGCATGGGGACTGTGGAAAAGTGATATGTTCAGTTGCTCACAATTACTTCTATTAAAACTGTTAAGTGTATTTTGCCTTTACTTTTTGATTTACATTTGTATATGGAAGTCCCTGATGCCATTTCTATTGGAAAATTTCTAGTGGCAACCTGGTGCCTCAGGATTTGTTGAGCTTTGCACTGGGCAGTTACTCCACTGTTATTTTTGCCACTTTCATATGTAGCAGAAAATCCCATCCCATCATCTTTTCCCCTTTGATGATAGCTGAATTAGGGTTGAGCTGGTTTGGAGAGAGAAACCTTTAAAGTTGGCTTTTGCTGTTGGATCTGAAATTTTATGCTGCATTAGAAGATAGTTTAGCCTAGTGATTAGAACTATGGGTTGAGACCCAGGAAAACCAGGGTTTAAATCCCATTGATGCACGTGGCTTTGATCAAGTCACTTTGTCCTCTGTTGTGTCAGGTATGAACTTAGGGACCCTTTTACTAAAGATTAATTAGCAAGTGCCATTGAACCTTTGCATATGCTAACTGCCACATAGCTTATAGGAATAAAATAAGATGCACAGTATTTAGTGCACTGTGAGGGAGTCTATAAGACACTACTGCTCCCCCTACTGAATACTCCCTCACAATGCCAGGGCCATCTTAATATACCGTGTTTCCCCAAAAATAAGACCTACCTTGAAAATAAGCCCTAGCATGATTTTCGGGGTAGGTCCTAATATAAGCCCTATCGCAAAAATAAGCCCTAGTTAAAACGACCTCCACTACGTTCAATGCATATTCATTGGGGAAATCCTGAAAACCCGACTGGATTGCGGCCCTCAAGGAGGGACTTTGAGATCCCTGCCCTAGTGTGTGTCTTGGACCCAAAATTAATATGACAGTATCTTATTTTCAGGAAAACACAGAATAGCTCTTCCTTAGGGGGAAGTGACATGGGAAGGAGGAGTTAGGAAGGCAGGAGCCAGGACGTATAAGAGGCTTGGCCAGAACTAGCTAGTAAGGCAGAGGTAGGCAATTCTGGTCCTTGAGAGCTACAGGCAGGTCAGGTTTTCAGGATATCCACAATGAATATGTATGAGATGGATTTGCATGTCCTGCCTACTTGAGATGCAAATCTATCTCTTGCACATTTATTGTGGATATCCTGAAAAACCTGACCGGCCTGTGGCTCTTGATAACTGGAATTTCCTACCCCTGGCCTAGAGGAAATAAGGAGGAGGGGTGATTTCCCTATGTGCCTTGACTATAACCTTAGATACTTGGCTTGGCTGAGATAAACCAATCTACCTCTTGTTGCTGAACACCTGTCATTTTGCTCTGAGCTCTGGCTGAGGAAAACTGTTGAAAGACTATGGGGCGTGGCAGCCACAAGCCCCGGGTCTTTGCTTTAGGTCCTGTTAGCTACAGGCCCCTCTCAGAACATTTTGAACAAGAGACTTAGTGTATGCCTGGCCCTGGCTGTTTGTGTACTGGTCCAGATCCAATCCTTCTCGTGCTGTTACATGCACTGAGATTAAGTAGAAGAGATCCTTAAATTGTAAGCCTCTGGAAACAGGGAAATACTTATAGTATCTGAACATAATACTGTGAACTTTATTGAAAAAGCATGAGCTAAATCTGATCCAAATTTAAAAAAAGCACCATTTTGGATGAGCTAGTAAATTGCATGTCTCATTAGTTACTCATGGACAGGTCAGAACCCTATATTTTTGAGCAATGCTGGTTTGTGATTGAGGCCAACCAACTTAGAAGGGAATTGGAAGACTGACATTACGTTTAGGTTATAGGTTGTTTGGTTTTTTTTTTTGTCAATCATGTTTATTCAATTTTTGAGAAAATACAATCAAATACAACAATGCAACTCAGCAAATAAGTAGTCATATACAGAAAAATAAGAAGAGAATACATTGTCATCAAAAACTAACAAGTTTAATAACTACCCACTGCTACACCCACCTTCCCCTCCCCTCCCCAGGAATGTGACGAGAAAGATAAGAATGTTCAAGTCAAGAACAACCAATTAAGACAGGCTTCGTGCCCGTGTGGAGTCAAGGTATCCATAAAGGGCTGCCAAATAGTAAGCAACACTCGTCCCTGATTGGTATCCCAGTTAGAGAGTTGCGCAGGGACAGAAATCCCACCCGTCCCCGCCAAAGTCCCACCCGTCCCCGTGAGGAATCCCTCCGTCCCCGTGAGGAATCCCCTCCGTCCCCACCCGTCCCCGCGAGGAATCCCCTCCGTCCCCACCCATCCCTATTAACTACAGAAATAGTTATTTCATTTAATTATGCTACGGAATTAAAGGCTCTGGTAGAAACCCGTTTACAAATAAGCAAAAAGACTTTATTAATTTGGAAATATTAATTGGGAAGAATACATACTTTGTAAACGGGTTTCTACCAGAGTCTCTAATGTTTATAAATTTTTATCAACACAACTAATATACTACTTTATCCTAAAGCAAAAAAAGAAAGAAATATAATTTTTTTCCTACCTTTGTTGCCTGGTTTCTGCTTTCCTCATGTTCTCATTCAATTCCTTCCATCCACTATCTCTCTTCTCTCTGCATCTTCCATTTGCTCTGTTACTGTGCCTCTCCCTTTCTTCCCCCTTCCAAATTGGTCTGGCACCCATCTTCTTCCCTCCACTCGCCCCATAGTCTGGCATCTCTGTCTTCTTCCCTGCCAGCATCTTCTCCCCACTCTCTCTTCCCCATTTCCTTTCAGCGACCTTCTCCCCCCATCTTCCCCATGTCCTGTCAGCGTCCTTCTCCCCCCTCTGTCTTCCCCATGTGCTTTCAGTATCCTTCTCCCCCCTCTGTTTTCCCCATGTGCTTTCAGTGTCCTTCTCCCCCTCTGTCTTCCCCATGTGCTTTCAGTGTCCTTCTCCCCCCTCTGTCTTCCCCATGTGCTTTCAGTGTCCTTCTCCCCCCCTCTGTCTTCCCCATGTCTTTTCAGCGTCCTTCTACCCCCCATCTTCCCCATGTCCTTTCAGCGCCCTTCTCCCCCTCCATCTTCCCCATGTCCTTTCAGCGCCCTTCTCCCCCTCCGTCTTCCCCATGTCCTTTCAGCGTCCTTCTCCACCCCTTTGTCTTCCCCATGTGCTTTCAGCGTCCTTCTACATAGTAACATAGTAGATGACGGCAGATAAAGACCCAAATGGTCCATCCAGTCTGCCCATCCTGATTCAATTTAAATTTTTTAAATTTTTTAAATTTTTTCTTCTTAGCTATTTCTGGGCAAGCATCCAAAGCTTTACCCAGTACTGTGCTTGGGTTCCAACTGCCGAAATCTCTGTTAAGACTTACTCCAGCCCATCTACACCCTCCCAGCCATTGAAGCCCTCCCCAGCCCATCCTCCATCCAATGGCAATATACAGACAGAGACCGTGCAAGTCTGTGCCGGCTTTAGAGGTTACACCTGGGCCCCCCCCCCCAGGTCCCTGCCTCACCCTCCCTCCGGTGATAGAGGGTTTGACACAAAAAGGGACGGCGCAGTTGCATTTCTGCCCTGTTAGTGCTGAGCAACCGGCATTTGCCGGTGTCTACCGGCACTCCTAACAAGGTTGTGAGTATATGTTTAATTCTTTTTGTATTTGACCTGCGGGTGCTGTTTTGAGCTGGGGTGAGCTCAGTTGGTTCACTGTTAAGTGGTTCTTCTTGCTATAACTTTTCTTTTGTTAGCCGCTGTTTTCTTGTGGGGTAAACGTTTGGTTTTCTCTGGAGTGGCTTCGGTGCAGGGCTATACTTGGTTAAGGGAGCCAGTGCCTTCCCACGTGGCAGAAGCACACGCTTCTTTCTTTCCCTGGCAATAGAGCTGCAGTGGTTGTAGGTTTCTGGGGCTGTTCCTCCTCAGCGTTACAAAGCAGCCAGTGGGGGGGCCATATTTGAGCGGCTCCCGGTGTTGACTTGGGGAGCCGCATATTTGCACGGCTCCCAGTGTGGCCGCGGGGAGGTGAGATCGGCTCCGGGTGTGTTCTTCGGTCACTGTCCAGGAGCCAGGTCTTTACTGAGTGCGAACGGCGCACGCTTGTTCTCCAACGCTGTTGAGTCCATGCGCCTTTGTTTCTTTTCCTCCCCACGGTGTATTTTCAGATATTTGGCTAGGTGTCTGTTTCATATCGGGGCTCCAGGTCTGTGTTGCAGAGCGGTTCTGGGAGCTGACATATTTTGGTGTGAAGCTTCCCGCGCTTGGGTCTCCTCTGAGAGCGGCAATGCCGCTGTGTGGTCAGGGAGCTGTTTTTATAGTACTGACTTTTTCAGCATGTACCTTGGCTTATCCTGTTCGGGGTCTGGTACATCGAGGCTGTTAGGGCAGCTTTGACCCTTGGGGCAATGCTCAAGTTTGGTGTGTGTTTATGTGTATTCCACTAGCTTCATTTGCTGATAGGCAGCTAGTTTTCTTGGGCCGGTCCTGGTATCTCTCAAGGGACTTAAAGTAGAAGTTTCTGCTGTGTGTGGCCGCCGACACTCAGTTTTTTCTATGTCGTGGGTGATCAGTGGGCACAGTGAAGTGCCCGGAGAGTTCCCGTGTTTCTTACAGGACGTTTATTGTCTCTCTCGGGGTCCCTGAAGAGTAGAGGAGCTATGTATGTTGGAGGTTTCATTAATCTTTCTTCCTCTGTACAGCGCTGCGTGTGTCTGGTAGCGCTATAGAACTCCTTCTTCACCATGTGAGGGGTCTCTCTTGGGGCTGGTTGGCTCTTCCCTTCTTCCTGGGGGTTTGGGTGTCTCCGAGGTCTGCTGGTTGTTAAGGCTGATCACATGGAGGTCGCTTTCTACTCCTGGCGCATGCTAGGCAGCCCTCTGATCTCACCGCAAGGCTGTGAGGCTGATGATGGCTTGGGGCAAGTTTCCTCTTCTTCCACATGCTTAGGGTGTCATACGCTCTATGCCTATTGCCTCGTCTCTGATTCTGCTCATGGCACATGCTAGACGGCACCCCAACCAGACAGGGCTGTTCAGCTCCTTCTCACCAGGGGCCAGTTACCTATTCTATAAACATGCGGAGGAGCATGCGCTATATGGCTGTTAGCCTCATCCCGGCAGCTCTCATTAGCGACGTGAGCTTTGTCTATATCTGCTACTGTTAGACTGCTGTTGTTTTCCACGGGGCGGTGAATGCAGCATCTTGATTGCGTCTCTTGAGTATTCACTTTGAAGGCCATGCATATTTCGCTCACGTTATATGGAGTTTGTTCTGTGTTCATGATGCCAATATACTCCTCTTTGCATTGCGTCAAACTTGAGTTTTCCTTGGAGAGTTTCTTTCTTCTTACGGATCCTACAGTTCTCATCCGGCTGTTCTCTGACCTTCTGCACTGCATTCTGAGGGGCTCTTGACTTCTTCCTGTGTCTCTTCAGGCTTTCTCTGGAGGGGGAAGACACTATAATGTTTGGTCAGGGGGCTGTGGACGGTTTTTTTTTTTGGGATGCTTGCAGCTTTGCATCCTCCTCAGGTTTCCGGTTCGTTATTGGAGGCTCTATGTTTTGTGTTTCACTATGTGTTACATTTTCCCTATGTGTTGAATTTTCCCTCAGAACTAGGTTGGCTTGCCTCTCTTGGAGCTGCGCTTTTGGTTTTGGCACATGACATTTCGCCTCCCCCAGGCTTTCCAAACCTCTTAGCAAAGATGGGCAGTGGTACCGTTGTGGCACTGCCAGCACTGCCAGGCAATTCACCTTCTTCCTTCTGGACGGACTGCTTGATTCTGCCGTCTTCCAGTCGGGCCCTTTGATTGGCACGAAACGGGTGGTTTCTGTTCCTCAGTTCTTTGGCCGTGAATCGTCGAATTTACGCAGTGCTCTTTTCTCCTGTGATAATTATGGGTTTATCAGGGAGTTGTTTTTATTCATATAGGAGAGAAATGTGTTTCTTCCCACGGACTAGGGTGATGGGTCCCAGTCTCAGGTTTGCATTCTTCTTCGATCTCCGTGACCAAAGGTATGGGTTTCGGTACAGGTTCTGGGATCCATGTTACTGACTCCTCTGGGAACTTCGGCTTGCTTTCCCGTTATACTGCTCCAAGCAGTTGCTTTTATTCCGGTGGTTCCCGGTATCTCGGGGCTCCCGTTATTTGGTATTGTTCTCAAGCATTGCTCAGTGTGATTTGGTGGCTCAGCGGGATTTTTCTTTTTCTTTTTTTTAAACTGTATTTTATTCAACAGAATGAAAAATAATACACAGGCTGAATGCCAACAACAAATCAACAATCTCCCACAATAAACATACCCCCCTCCCCCAACCGAGTGACATAGCATAATACAAAAACAAAAGAGGATTAAGAAATCAGGTAAGAAACAAAACATATGCATGATTCATAAAAGGCCCCTCCAGGAGCCATATCGATGCCAAATACGACGAAACGCACCACAAGAGTCATTATTCAAAGCAGTCAACTGGGACATCAAGTATATCTGATCAACCTTATGCAAAAGATCAGAAAGAGTAGGCAAGTAAGTACGTTTCCAATAAGTGGCCACGCAAAGTCTAGCCGCCGTAGCAACCAGAGCCACAAAGTGGGTCTGATCGCTATCTAAGCTCCCCAAAGGATAGTTAAGCAAAAACACTTCCATGCGGAGTAGTATGGGTATGTGCAATACATCGATCACCAGTTGTTGAACCATCTTCCAAAAAGGTACAATCCTGATACAATCCCACCACATATGCCCAAAATTGCCTAGACCCCCACAGTTACGCCAGCAGTGCCCATCTCCACAATGGTAGAAACGGTACAACTTTTCAGGCGTAAGGTACCACTGAAACAACATCTTATAACCCTGCTCTACTAAGGGGGATGCTAAAGAGACCCTGAGTAAAGTACCATAAAGGCACTCCCATTGCTGATAATCAAAGGTCTTACCCAACAAGGTCTCCCACCGATGTTCATATGTGCGGGTCTGAGGCCTGGTGTACAAAAGAGCCCTATACAAACGAGAAATTAGGCCCACCCCAGATCCCATCCTAAAGACTTGAAGAAAGGCAGAATCCGCCCTTCCCATTCAGGAATCAACCCTCTTTTTCAGAAAATCCCGAACATAAGCGAAAAAATCTGTCTCCGGTAGGTCATATAAAGATTGTAAAGCAGTAAAGGGGATTAAGTCTCCACCCAATACTAATTGACCCAACACCCGGAGACCTCCCAATTCCCATCGCCTGAAAATCCCAGTATCTCTGGCAGGCAAAAAACCAGGGGCAAACCTAATGGGAGTGGCATAAAAGTAACGCTGACGCGGAAACCAAGTCCGACGGACCTGGCACCAAGTCTGCAGAGTACACACCATCCCATAGGAAGCCCCGTTCTGCAAATCTCGAAGGATCTCAAAAGGTACCAAGGCAGGGCTGCCAATGGATAAGTCGGCTGCAGTGCCTGTTCTAAAGATACCCAGCGTTGTGAGGGATAAGCCCAATGGAATAACACCTGCAATTGAGCCGCTAAATAATAAGTGAAAAAATCAGGAACGCCCATTCCCCCATGTAACCTGTCCCAGTACATACGTTCCCTCCTTACCCTAGGCGGTTTATGTGTCCAAATATATGCAAAGGCCCGTCGTTGAAGCCTAATTAAGAACTGTTTAGGAATTGAGAGAGGCAGGCAGGAAAACAAATATAAAAAACGAGGCAACACATTCATACGCAAAGCACTAATCCTACCCATCCATGAGAGCCGTAAACCTTCCCAGCGATCGAGATCCATAAAGACAGTCCGCAACAGCGGAGGATAATTCAATTCAAAAAGGTCAGAGAGCTTTCGAGATATACGAACACCTAGATACCTAATAGACTTAGCTGCCCATCGGAACGAAAAAGTGGCACGTAAGTCAGCTACCAAGGAGTCCGGAAGCGAGACATTAAGCAATTCAGATTTATTAATGTTAACTTTAAAGCCGGACACCTTACCGAAGAGGTCCAAAACACGTAACACCACAGTCAAAGACTGAAGCGGGCGAGTCAATGTAAACAAAATGTCATCAGCATACAATAAGATCTTATGTTCTTCACCACCCACCACAATCCCCTGAATATCCACATGCGCGCGAATAACTGCTGCTAATGGCTCCAAAACCAACGCAAAAATCAGTGGTGACAAGGGGCAGCCTTGTCTGGTACCGCAAAGAATCGAAAAAGCGGTAGTATATCTGCCATTAATCCTTAAACAAGCCTCCGGTTCAGTATACAATAAAGTTACCCAATGTAAAAAAGCCCCCGAAATACCCATCCGTTTCAAAACCGCTAGCATAAATGGCCAATAAACCCGATCGAAGGCTTTTTCAGCGTCTACTGACAACAAAACAGCTGGAACAGAATACTGATGGGCCACTCCAATAAGATCTAACACTTTTCTAATGTTGTCACCAGGTTGCCTCCCTGAAATAAAGCCACATTGATCACCATGAACTAAGGAAGGCAAAACGGACTGCCAAAATACGGGTAAACAGCTTATAATCAACTCCTAACAACGAAATAGGACGGTAAGACCCACAAAGGAGGGGATCTCTACCAGGTTTAAGAAGAAGAGAGACCGCCGCCTGCCGGAACGAGTATGGCAAACTCTCTCCTTCCAAAAAAGAATTAAACAATCGCGTAAGAGGGGCAACAATATAGAGCTCCATTTTCTTATAAAATAAAGGCGAGAAACCATCCACACCCGGAGCCTTTGAGGTGGCTAAATGACGAATAGCTGCCACCACCTCCGCGGGTTGAATAGCGGAAGAAAGCCAAGCCGCATCAACCTCCACCAAATGAGGCAAATTTACACCAGAAAGAAAAATATCAATCTCCCCCTCTGTTATGTCAGACTCCGGAGTGTACAAAAGCTGATAGAAGGACAAAAACGCCTGATGAATAGCCGCATCATCTGAGCAAAGTTGTCCCAACGCATCGCGAACCCGCGTGATAGAATGCTGTGCCTGCGATTGCCTAAGCTGTGTAGCAAGCAAGCGGCCCGCCCTACCACCCCATTCAAAAAACCGTTGTTTCTGCCTCTGTAGGGCCCAAGCCATACTCTCCAAATCAAGCTCCTGCAAATCCCGTCGGCACGCCGCCAGGGCCACACCACCAGCCGCCGATGGGGCTCTTTTATGAGCAGTCGCCGGAGACGGGTTATTAACTCCAACCTACGAGCAACCCGACATTGATTGTGATACGACCCTCTCGAAATACAACAACCACGGAGAGTGGCCTTAAAACTTTTCCAAAGCACATCTACCTTAATACCAGGCTTATCATTAAAAACAAAAAACTCTTTAACATCAGTCTCTAACAATGATAAAGTAATGGGATCTTTCAACAAAAAATCATTCAAACGCCACAAACGACGACCACCCATATCCAAGCCAACCTGCAACTCGAAGGTTAGGGGAGCATGATCAGACCACACACGTGGTTCAATACGGGAGTCTGAGACTTTCGAAAGAACAACACGAGGCAGCATCCACATATCAATCCTAGTATACGAATCATGTTTTGACGAATAGAAAGTATAATCCCGATCCCCTGAGTGTAAATAGCGCCACACATCTATCAAATCCTGCCGCCGAAGAAAGGCAAAAGAGCCCATCTATCACTTCTTGCATAGCGGATGGAAGAATTAGAATTATCCTCCTGAGGATAGCAGGTAAGTCTCCTCCCATGAGGAGAGTACCTTCAGCATGATCCAACAGCACACGTTCTAACAAAGTAAAGAAAGCCCCCTGACCAACATTAGGTGCATAGATATTCAATAAGCTATATAAGTGGCCATCCAACTCAGCTTTGACCAGTATGTAGCGTCCCTCAACATCCCGCACAACCTCTCTCAATATTACCTGGATATGCTTGTGAATTAAAATACCCACCCCCTGTGTTTTTTTCCGGATCTTATTAGAGGAAAGAAAAACATGAGGATAACTTTTATGGGTAAGTAATTTCTCATAATGGAACTGAAAATGAGTCTCCTGAATAAATCCAACAGCAATATTCAGGCGATTCAATTCCTTAAACAACAGCCGTCGTTTTTGTGGTGTATTCAAACCATGTACATTATAAGATAACAAAGTAAGCTTATCCATTCATACCATAAGTAGAAAAGCACTGAAACGCCAATCCCATACCATATTTCAAATCACCCAACTCATCCATCTCACTCAAACGCATCTCTAAAGAAAACAATACACAAACACCCCCCCAAACATCCACTCGCAAAGGCACCCGGCCATAATCCAACCCACCACCCCAACACCCCCCCTCCCAACCCCCCATTAACACCCCATATGGTCCAGCTACCAAAGCACCTGGAAACCACGGTACAGGAAGTGTAGAAAAACAGCTCCAATAAGGACCCCCATTATAAAACCCATAAAACAACCCCTGCGGAAAAAATCACACTGCCAAAAGAAACAGACACATCACCAGCAGTCAAGTCCAAGTCCCACATAAGCAGAAGTTCAATGCGATGAGGTTGAAGCTGCTTCCAAAGGACGACGAGCAGCAGCCACTCTGCCAGCCCAGCCGTCGCCCAGATTTGGCAACAGGAGACCTCTGTGGAAGTGGAGCCATCTCCGAAGCCGACATCATCCCCGTCTCCACCAAGCGAGACTGAACATCTGCCACTGTTATTGCAGAATAGGTCTTGCCTGCATGAGTAAAGGCCAAGCCTATAGGGTAGAGCCAACGATACCGAACACTGCGCTCTTGCAATATTCGGGTACAATCTCGATATGTGCGACGGCGGGCCAAAGTCGCTGGAGCCACATCAGGATATACATCTATGTCAGTGTCCTCCCATTTAACAGCTCCTCCAGAATGCCGCACCGCCCGCAGCACATATTCTTTATCCACATAACGATGAAAACAAGCCACAACATCACGGGGGCGATTGGCATCACGAGGTCCAGGAATACGATGAGCCCGATCAAGCAAATGTTTCCCCACCTCTACAGGTAAGCCAGCAGTCTCGAATGCTTGAATGCAAATAAGATCAATCACTTCCATGCAGCGAGAATCGGAAACAGTGTCAGGCACACCCCGAAAGCGAAGATTGCTACGTCTGGAACGGTTTTCCAAATCTTCCAGCTTTAGAGTAGTTACATCAGCTCGTTCCTCCAGCGTAACGATCCTGCCCCGCAGCTGGGTCAACTCAGCACTATTAGCCTCCACCGCAACTTCTGCTTCCCCCACACGGATCCCAATCTCCCCCACCTCACGCTTCAGGTCTGTAACGACGCTGTGAATATCAGCCCGAACCGCTGAGAGTTCCTTCTTCAATTCTTGGAACCAGCCGCGCATCTCTTGCTGAAAAGTCGGCATCGCGGCGACAGGAGGAGGGCCCATAGCAGCCGCTGCCGAATCGGGCGCCATCTTGGAAACAGCTTTAGCCGGCCCATTCGAAAGTGGCGACGAAAAAGCTTTTATATCCGTTTGTTTTTTCCGCGTCGCCATCCAAACTCAGCACGCTGACGCCACCAACAAGCAGAGGAAAGAAGAAAGGGCAAGCACTCGAATTCATTCAGAGGTAGCAAAAAATAGCACCGGGGTCTGCGGAGCTATTATTCTAGGCTGCCATTAGCCACGATGACGTCACTTCCTTCCGGGATTTTTCTTTTCATGTGCATGCCTCGGTCTTTGCTGGACTGGCTCCTGGTCGCCAAACATCCCGAGCTGGCGGGTTTGGGGGGGCTCAGTGCCTGCCATCCTCAGATCCACCAGTCTGGTTTTGAGAGGCGACTCAATACTTGTTTAGTATTCTGCTCTGGAGCATGGTCAGGCTACCTTTCTGGAGCTTCAGACCATTCTTCCGGTATTCCGCTGAAGCTCTTTTCAGTCAGTATTGTGATGGTGGTTTTTCTCGGCAGCCTGGCCAGTAGGTGATATACTCCATTGGCGGGTAACGTCATGGTTCTACTTCCTGGGTGGACCCTCATCTGACTCTTCAGTTGGCAGCTCATTTTCTGGGTCAGGAAATGGGTTTCTTTAGACTTCTCTCCGTGTAATCTGAGCATGGCTCATGTTTTGTATGTGACGGTATACTGCACTGTGTACGCTCTAGCAAGTGTGAAGGTTAGTAATAGTGAGATCTTCTCCATTCTGGATATTGTGAGTTTTAGCTCAGGCGTTCTGGCTATTTGTATGGAAGTGAGATCTGGAACTAGACCTCATGGCCTCGTCTTGAAATGTTATGCTTCCTAGTTTCTGTAGCAAACATAAGGAGTGGGAGTCCGAAGGGGTAGCAGCGTGGCTTTTTTCTCGCCTCTGGTTTCTCTTTTTTTCAGGGTTTCCCATGGCTAATGATGACTTGGCTTGGCCATCTCGCGCTCGCTTTCAGGGCGCAGTATTTGTAGACTCTCTGGATTGGCTGCGCCATTTTTGCTAGGCAGTTCTGATGAGTCTGTCGTCCGCCGAACTGTTGAGTTTCTTGGTGTCTCCGGGTTGCTTACCTAGAGTCCGATCAACATGCTTATTTGTACTACTTTGGTATTACGACCTCGCTTTTAATCTCCCTGGGAATGCCCAGGCTAATTTCTTGTTGTGAACCGCCTAGAACTGAAAGGTATTGGGATAGAAGACATCAATGTAATGTAATGTACTATCGGTAGCAGACAAAGGAATGTGAGTGGTATTAGAATTTCTCTATATGATAGCTTCTCTAATTTTTTGAATTTTATTGATGAGGTATGTAGCTATAGACTGAGCAGAAGGTAATTCCCCTGGCATATTAGCTTCTTTTTTTGTTGTTAACAATTTCGAGATTGCATATAGAGCAGAAGTGTTATTAGTGTTTTTTTTTTTTTTATTTGCCTGGAATAATAATCCTTTTTACTTGTATTTATTTCAGATTTGTAGTAGTTAGCATGTTCCTTGAATTTATTATGATTTGTTAAAGTTTTATCATGTCACCATTTCCTCTCAAGAGAGCGTAGTTGTTTTTTAATTAGGGACAGTCTGGATGTGTACCAGGGATTTTTCAGTTTGTGTGGAGAAAGTGTAAAGGTTGAGATTGGAGCCAAAGAGTTTAAAAGAGCGGAAATGGAAGTGTTCCATGCAGAAAGTTTTTCATCAATAGACATCTTGTCGTCCAGGTTAAATTTGAAATGGGAGTCAACGATGTTGACTCCAATTTATTGCAATCTTGAGTGGTGAATGTTTTGGAATTAAGATTTGATGGGATTTAGTGTGTTGAGCAAAAGACATAAAGAAATGGTCAGATCAGGGTATTGGTTTAATCTTGGGAACTTGAAAACAGCTAAGTTGAGAGGTTGTAGAAGGACCATATCTAAAGTGTGTCCTGTTAAATGTGTAGGACTAAAGATTAAAGAGCAAAGACAAAGATCATTCGAGAGGGTATGAAGCTCAGTGGAGGCTGCATTGTTAAGATCATCAAAGTGAATGTTAGTCACCCAAGATAATTGGGTTTGGGGAGGAGCTGCAAAAATCAAAGATAGTAGATTGAAGAAGTGCGAGAGTTTGACTTCTAATGGGAGGTGAAAGGTATAGAAGTAAGTAATCTGAAGGGGGATTAACTCTTAAGTTTGAACTGGATTGTTTCAAGGAAGCAATTACCTGGGGAAAATTCAAGATCTGAAACAATAGAAGGTCGATGAATAATAGCCAGCCCACCTCCTTTTTTTCCTTTCCGATTATTATAATGGTAAGTGAAACCTGGAGGACAAGAATATGCGATGTAGCTTTCTTTCCTGTCTGCTAACCAGGTTTCGGTAATGCAGAGTATATCAAGATTGTTCTGTATTATTTCGTCATGTAAAAGATGTTGTTTAGTTTTTAGTGGTCATGAATTAATAAGACCAATATTAAGTGAGTTTAGTTGAGCAACAGTTGGATTTACTAATGAAAGTGGATGGAGTAAATTAGAATTTTGAGGAGTCAAGGGGTAAGAAGCCTTATAGACAGCCTTGGGATGGTGGCCCCAGTGGACATGAATTTGGTTTTAAGGTGAGGACATAATTGTAGCAGAAATGAACAGAGATGAAAGGATTGAGGAAGAAGGCTTATAAAGGAAATACCTAAGAAAAAAAGAGAAGAAATAGGAGCCAAAGGAGCGCATTAAGGAGCATTACTTACTCCTTAAGCGTGCTCCTTTGGCGCTCCAGGGCTGGCCGATGAAGGTCTTTTAGGACAGAGTCACAGAAGTGGCATTTCTCAGCAGCCAGGGAGGTAAGCGAAGTACTCGGTTGTCGAGAGAGGCGATGGTCCTGCTTTGGTGGGCGATAACTCATCTTCTTCTTCTTTTGGCAGTTCACATTGCGGGATAGGAAAACTGTTTTTGGCAGACTTCCTTAACAAAAATCTACATCCCGTAAATTGGGAACTGTCCGCTCAGGCATTCCAGATCATTGTGTAGAGGTGAGAGATCCTAGAATTAGACCTCATGGCCTAGTTTCAAAATGTAACCTTCCTCCGTTCTTCACCAGACGCAGGGAGTAGGAGTCAGAGGGAGTAGAAGCGTTCGCTCTTTACTGGCCTCTGGGTCGTTTTCTTTACGTGTTTCCCCTTGGCCGATGATTGAGTGTGTTACATCTCATGACTCGCTTTTACGGCATGGTGATTCTGTTAGCTCCTTTTTTGCTGCCCCATCCATGGTATGCGGATCTGAGGAGTAGGGCGGGGTGTGTGTGTGTGTGTGTGTGTGTGTGTGTGTGTGTGTGTGTGAAGCCATTATGATGCCCGGTTCCTCCAGATTTGCTCACCCAGGGGTCGATCAACATAGAAATTTGTCCTACTTTGGTATTAAGGTCTAGCTATTGAAAAGTCACAGCTGAGCCAGGAGGCTTATTTGGAGCAGGTTATTTCTATTCTTCTCCAGGCAACTCAGACATCTACATCTGCAGCTTACCCTAGCATCTGGAGGGTTTTTGATTCTTGGCTAGTTCTCAGAGTATTTCACCCTTTCAAACTTCTCTGTCCTGTATTCTTGCTTGTCTATAAGAAGAGTGGCTAAGGGCTTAGAGTATACTTCACTTTAGCTTTAAGTGGCAACCATTCATTCTTACAGGGGCCAGTGTCTCATTTTTCGCTTGGTTCTCAGTCTGCTATAGTTTGGTTCCTGAAAGGTTTACAGCATATTTATCCATCTGTTAAGAAATCCTGTTCGGACTCGAGTTTTAAGAGAGTTCTTGAGAGTTGACAGAAGACTCCATTTGAACCTTTTTCTAATGAGGCTTTAAAGGATGTTAGGTTGGAGACAGTGTTTCTTGGGGACATACCTTCAGCTCGGTGGTTTTCTGAGTTGCAGGCTAGTGCTGCCCGATTCAGGAAAAAAAAATTTTTTGATTCGATTCGGCCTATTGAATCGATTTTCCTGCCGAATTGGGTGTTTTTTTTCCAAACATCCTGGTGTGTTTATTTTATAGCCTCTTCACTACTGCTGCCCGATTTCCGATTCGAATCGATGTGTATTTTAAAAAAATTGGCTTCTCTGATTCGGGGCGCAACCTCCCCTTGCCAGGCTGTTATCGTGCTCACGAATCCTGCCACTCAAAACTTTTTTTATTTATTTATTTTTTTAAACCCTCTCACCGGCTTGTGGATTCGGCCTGACTCGGCACAGCCTGAAGTTGTGTTTGACTCCGGTAAAGAAAGTACAAAAGAAAAAAAAACAGGTGCTTTTTCAAACCCTCCCCATAACACTAGCCTGTATTAGCAGCTGCCCCACTCTCTCCTTCTGTAGCTTTAGCAATTCAATTTGCTTCTGCAGCCTCAGAGCCTCTGCTAGGCCATCCCGCCTCCAAAGAAGAAGGAAATAGCATCATCAGAGGCAGGACGGCCTAGCAGAGGCTCTGAGGCTGCAGAAGTGAATTGACTCGCTAAAGCTACGGAAGGAGAGAGTGGTGTATCTGCTAATGTATGCTAGTGTTACGGGGAGGGTTTGAAAAAGCGCCTGGTTTTTTTTCTTTTGTACTTTCTTTACTGGAGTCAAACACAACTTCAGGCTGTGCTGAGTCAGGCTGGGGAGTCCACAAGCTGGTGATAGCCTGTTAATTGGGAGGGGGGCATGGTGCCGATGGACCTGGGAGACAAGAGGTAGGGGGGCTGAGGAGAGGAGGGAGTGATGCTGCTAGACCTGGGAGGTGAGTGGGTAAGGTACTGCTTCTAGTCAGAGGGGAGGGAAAGGGAAGGGAGAGGAGCCCTGCTAGTCTGAGAGGAGAGGTGCTGCTTGCCCTGGGGGTGGAAAGGAGAGGTGCTGCAGCTAGTTGGTGGGGGAAACGGAAGGAGAGGTACTGCTGGAGCTGAGTGGAGGAGGGAGATGAGAGGGAGAGGTGCTGCTTGATTGGGAACAGAGGAGAGTGCTGCTGGACTTAAAATGGAAGAGGGAAAGCTGCAGCAGGACTGAAGGGAGAGCAGTGGAGGAGGAGAGTGAGAGGGGAAGGGAGAAGAGAAATGCTGTTGCTGCACCCAATTGGGGAGAGAGGGAAGGACGGATAAGGAAGCCCAGGAAGGAAGGGAGAGGAGAGGAAAGAGATGCCAAGACCATGGGAGGGAGGGAAAGGAAAGGCAATACTAGACCATGGAGGGAGAGATGTCAGGGCATGGGGGGGGGGGGTGGGGAGAGACAGATGCCAGACCAGGGGAAAGGAATGGAAATGGAAGGGGAGGACACAGATGGAAGATGGATGGTTAGCACAAAGAAAGAAGCGAGTTATCAGAAGACAACCGGACAGCAAAAGGTAGAAAATCATTTTATTTTCTGTTTTGTGATTACAATTTGTCAGATTTGAAAAGTGTATCCTGCCAGAGCTGGTGTTAGACAGCAAACGTAACCTAGGATTTAACAGATCTGACATCAGAGCAGGGGCAGGACGTAGCAGAGAGAACGTGCTGCTGAGGACGACAGGCAGCTGCAGGGATTGCTATAACACCAGCGAGCCTGCAGGCTGCCGTATTAGCCTTAAGGAGGTAAGAGCGGGGAAGCTGGGGGAGGTAAGAGCAGGCAAGCTGGGGGAGGCTTTTCTGACTGACCCTCCCCTCTTAAGCAGGAGCAGCAGCAGGCAGCCAGCAAAGGCAGCACTGCAGCTCCTGCTTTAGGAAGGCACAGGGAAGTGTCGGTCATTGAATCGGGAGGCCGTTTTTTAAAAAAAAAAAAAATTGAATCGGTGAATCGATTCGAATTGTGAATCGGGCAGCACTATTGCAGGCCTTCTCCTGCAGGGATTCTTTTTTGTGAATTACGACTTCTGGAGTGTCAGTTCGGACAGTTCCACACTTACTTCCTAAGGTGGTGTCATCCTTTCTTCTTTGCTGCTCTCATTTTTCCTTCCTGTTTTCTGAGATGAGGAATGGAGAGGTGAACTCTTCTTTACTGTGTTTCTTAAAAGTGCGTAGAATGCTTCTACACTATCTGTAGGTTTCTAATGGCTTTAGTCGTTTAGATCAGTGGTTCCCAACCCTGTCCTGGAGGACCCCCCCAGACCAGTCAGGTTTTCAAGATAGCTCTAATGAATATGCATGAGAGAGATCTGCATATAATAGAGGTGCCAGGCATGCATATCTGCTCCATGCATATTCATGAGTCTGTGAGAACTGATGCAGCCATTCAGAAAGCGGGGCGGGCCCAGCCAGCAGCGCAGAAAGCATGCTCCTGCCGGCCCATTCCTCTGGACTCCCAGACTTAAAGGGCGTTTAAAAAGGAAGGGCGGGCGGAGGTGTTTTAAAAGGAAGGGCTGGCGGGCAGGCCATGTTTTTAAAGGTGGGCTGGCAGTGTTTTAAAAAAGTACCGAGAGGAGGGGTCATCTTCGCTCCATAAGACACACCCACTTTTTCACCCCCTTTGGGGGTGGAAAAAGTGCATCTTATGGAGCAAAAAATACAGTAAATAACATTACACAAAATTTAAAACTAGTTGATAATCCACATGAAATTGCACCATTTTTTCACTAGTGCTTTTTAAAATAATAACTTCTTCAAAATTGACACACTTGGATATGCTCTATTTTTTCCTATTCAAAGTGATTGAGGATTAAAAAGATTTGATTTTAAGTGGCAACCATACAGGGTTCCTGTGTCATGGTTATTCTTGATATATGCATGGTAGTAAGTGCCACGCTGTGGTGTTTTGCTCACTTGCTTATTGCAGCTGCAGTGGTTGATGTAACTGGGCGCGTTTCCAAATAGGGATCTTCTGTTGCTTGGGCAGATGCATATGTAATCGTTCCAGAGAGCATCACACAATGTAACTAGTGATATGAATGTTGAATTCAGTTTTCCCTACCTCCATCTGCTACTGGTGGGAGATGCTGACTAAAAATAAAATTATCAGATAAAACATAATTTTTCCTTTTGGGTATAAACCTGGAGTTGTCAGGTCTCCCCTCCATCTCTACCATTTCCTGTGGTGTGGTGGGTTCCTGGTATTTTCTTGGGGCTTCAGTTGAGCTTCTGGGGCAAAGGTATTCTCTCTTAACCTTTTTGGTGTAAATCTGGTGGTGCCAGGTCTCTCTCCCCTCCGCAGCTTCTCTTGTCTTTTTAAAAAAATTAAAAAAAAAAGGTCTGGATCTATAGTTTCTATTTTTTAGGAATTTTTGGGGAATTTTACTGCAGTGCTTTGTGCTTTGGAACCAAAAATCACCTGTTTCTTTACTTTGGTGCATTATTCAGATTTTACTTATTGTTGCAGACTTACCATAGTTAAATGCTATTCCAGGTTTGGGAGCCGGCAGACATTATCAGAGCAGTGCACCGAGTGTAAGGTTTTTGAAAGTGCATATTTGATGTTTCCTTATTTTTATGTAACTTTCATTTGGAGGACTCGAGGTTTGGGGTTTTTGGTTTTTTTTACATAGGGCATTTATCTAAAACAAAACTGAAAATTTCCCTCACTTCATTTGTGGAAATTTTTTTCTGTTACCAGAACTCTCTTTATATAGGCAACACAGGTGTTCCTTCTTTCAGCACCTTTAGAAAGGAGTTTAGTATGGTGCGAGTGGCTCCATTACTGTGAGAAGTTTTACATCTTGAATTTTTCTGAGGCTGGTTGCACGGTTCCCATTTCTTTCCTGGTCTCTGTGGTAACCATGAAAGAGTGGAAACCTTGGTGCTGTCATGGTTTCTTGAGATTTTCTCCGGGTGCAATGTTCTAGTGCTTTGAGAGGTAGAATAGCTTATTCCGGAAGGTGGCTGGCTTCCAACTGGAAGGTCACAGATTCAAGGCTGCTTTGTGCATAATATTAGAAACTTTAAGATCAGCATTACAGCATCTTCTTCATGTCCTGTCCTTAAAAATCATTAGTATCTGCAGGGCCTCTTCTTTCTCAACTATAGCCCCTACAATATGGAACTCGTTACCATCACACTTAAGGGCTGAACAGAATTTAGATAAATTTAAGGGCAACCTTAAAAGCTTCCTATTTAAAGATGCGTATGATTGCTAATTGATTTTTGGGTCCTTCCTTGCCAAATTCTGCTTTGTTTATATTCAACTTTAATATGATTCCCTCCAATCCCTCTTGTTATTAACCTTAATCATTCTCTCTTCTTTTAAAATTGTACTTCTCCCTACTATCCTATTGTTATCATTTAAGTTACGTTGTGTCATTAATAAGCTTAATTGTTCCCCATTTTAATTTTTTAATTGTCAAAATTTATGATTAGCTTTTTATCAAATTTTAATAAAACTTGAATCTTTAATAATAAAACTTGAAACTGAAATTCTGCTTCAAAATATGCTCCATTTGAAATACATCCATATCTCACTAACACCTCCAATCACTCTCATGTTGCTTGCCTTGACATGCAAATTCATTGCTTGGCTGGGGCAGCTAACCCTATGGTACCTAAGGTTAACTGCTAAAGGTTACTGTGTTGAGTTTTCCACAGCAGCTCTCTGCTGTGTGGTATTGCACATTCCTTAACAACAGCAGCAGATGAATCCAGAGACCAATGGGATAGCAGCAGATGAATCCAGAGACCAATGGGATATCTACCAGCAGGCGGAGATAGAGAAACTGATTAACAGGTAGTCCTATTGGCTGGCACTCCTCCTGTATCTCCAGTATGCTCTATCTCCCAGCAGGTGATGGTCGCTATTCGAATAGCTCCTGGATTCTGGCAGTGACTGGAACTTTATTTTCTCCTGTTGAGGTTTCTCTTCAGTGAGACTGCCATTCTGTTTCTCCTATAGAAACATAGAAACATAGAAAGATGACGGCAGAAAAGGGCTATAGCCCATCAAGTCTGCCCACTCAACTGACCCAGCCTCTTAAGTCTATGCCCTAATGACCCAATTCCTTAACTCGACCATCGTAGGGATCCCACATAGGTATCCCATTTATTCTTAAAGTCTGGGACGATGCTGGTCTCGATCACCTGCACTGGAAGCTTGTTCCAATGATCAATCACTCTTTCCGTGAAGAAGTACTTCCTGGTGTCTCCATGAAATTTCCTGCCCCTGAGTTTGAGTGGATGCCCTCTTGTGGCCGAGGGTCCTTTGAGAAAGAAAATATCATCTTCCACCTCGATACGTCCCGTGATGTAATAATAATAATAACTTTATTTTTGTATACCGCAATACCACAAACAGTTCAGAGCGGTTTACAATGCAAGAGACTGTACATACACAGCAAAGATACAATGTGAGGGAATGTACTATGCAGTTGAGAGCAGTTTACAAAGCAGGGGATTGTACATATTCAGCATGGGTGTTTATATAGCGAAGATAACAAAGCAGATTTACAATGCAAGAGCCTGTACGTATATAGCGGAGATATTTACACAGTGAAAATACAGTGCGAGAGACTTATAGAACAGGATAAGATGCAAGAGAAGTATAATGCGATCGAAATGGATTACTATGCAAAGATAGTTACATTCTGGTTATTTTGGTAGAGTTTGGTTATTTGGGGGGGAGGGGTCCAAGAAATTTATCATAGAGGTAAGATTTGAGAGATTTCCTGAAGGATGAGTAAGATGGGGCAGATGAGATGAGGGTGGTCAGGCAATCTGTCCATCTGCCAGCTTGGAATGAGAGAGTTCTATTAAGGAATCTTTTGTAGGTGCATCCCTTTGGGGATGGGTAAGCAAACAGATAGGCATTGCGCGTTCGGTTGGTGCCTGGGAACGCAAAGTGGTGAGACAGATATATCGGGGACAAGCCAGTTAAGGTTTTGAAGCAGAGGCAAGCGAATTTGAAGATGACTCTGGCTTCTATTGGCAACCAGTGAAGTTTTCTGTAGTAAGGGCTGATATGGTCTGACTTTTTGAGGCCATAGATTAGGCGGACGGCGGTGTTTTGAATGAGTCTCAGACGTTTGATGGTTTTCTTGTAGGAGCCCAAATATATGATATTACAGTAATCCAGGGTGCTTAAGATTAGGGATTGGACCAGCAGTCTGAAGGAGGGGAAGTCAAAGTAATGTTTGATGGTACGGAGTTTCCAGAGGGTGTAAAAGCATTTTTTGACCTGAGCGTTGGTATGGTCTTCGAAGGTCAGGATGACTCCAAGGATTTTGATGGTGGGGTTGATAGGGTAGGTTAGACCGTTGAGTTGTAGGATGGTGGTAGTTAATTTGTGGTTGGGACTTGCAAGGAAGAGTTTAGTCTTTTCTGGATTTAGTTTTAGTTTGAACCGGGTAGTCCAGTGTTCGACCATGGTGAGTACTGAAGAGATGTGCTGTTCTGTTTCTTGTGACAGTGAGGAGATGGGGATGACAATTGTAATGTCATCTGCATAAATATAGGATTTCAGCTTTCGGGCAGATAGCATGTGTCCCAGTGAAGCCATGTAGATATTGAATAGGGAAGGTGATAGGGGGGAGCCTTGAGGAACTCCACAGGGATTGGCCCAGGTATGGGAGTAGGTTCCCTTATTGTGGACTTGATAGGTGCGGTTTTTTAGGAAGCCTGTGAGCCAAATTAGTACCTGTCCTGAAATGCCTATAGAATCGAGGCAACTAAGCAGAATGTCATGATCTACCAGGTCAAAGGCACTACTGAGGTCGAACTGGAGTAGCAGAGCGCTGTTTCCCTGGGAGAGTAGTTGGAGGAGATAGTTTGTTAGTGACGCTAGGACAGTTTCCGTGCTGTAGTTAGTGCGGAATCTAGACTGGGAGTCATGAAGGATGTCGAACTTCTCGAGGTATGACATGAGGTTGACAAGGTCTTCCATATGTTGGCAATGGGTCTGTTGGTGGCTGTAGAGAGTGGTTCTTTGGGGTTTTTGATAGTTGGAGATATGAGGATATGGCCTAGTTCCAGCGGGAAGTAGCCGGTGGACAGGCAGAGAGTGACCCAGTTGAAGAGCTCCACTTTGAAGGGGGGGAGAGCTATTTTCATGATGGAGGGTGGGCAGTTATCTAGTAGGCAGTTGGATTTGGAATATTTAGAGTATAGCTCGAGAAATAGGTTCCAATTTGGGTTTTCAAAGCGATTCCAAGTCATGTCGGCGGTTGAACCTTCATTGTTTGGGGCAGGTAGGTTGGTTAGTAGGCTGGTGTTTGTTGTTGCAAGAGAGGTTTTTAAGTTATTAATTTTTTTTTTTTGCGAAGTAGTCGGCTAGGTTTGTTGGGGAGGGTGGAAGGTCTGTGGGGGAGCTTTTATATGAATTGATGTCAAATAAGGAGTTGACTAGTCTGAAGAGTTTATTGCTGTTCAAGGATGGGGTATTGATTGATTGGGCGTAATATTTGGAGCGTTTCTCTTTGATCATTCTTTTGCGCCAGGAATATCTGTCAGTGTCTGTGCCGGATTTGCACCAAATTCTTTCTAGTTTGCGCACTTCTCGTTTCAGAGCTAGAAGGTTGGCATCAAACCAGAACATCCAGTTGGCAGATGAGCGGTGTTTTTTTCTTGCAGGGTTTCAGTGGAGCCAGGTTGTGTAGAACCTGGATGCTGAAGTTATTCCAACTTGGGATGAAGTTGGGATTTGGGTCTGTGATGGGTGTTGGGTTGTAATGGGACCAGAATTCTTCAGGGTTTAGTTGGCATCTAGTCCATATTGTTTTTTCTTTATGGGTAGTTCTTGGTGGCCTTTGGTTTTGTTTTTTGAGCCAGTGTAAGTAAAAGTTGCATCGGAGGTGATCTGACTAAGGAGTGGTGGTCCAGGTTTCGTCTTTAAAGCTTATGCTGGGGGAAGCAGGGGTATTGGGAAGGAATTATATCAGGTCTTAGTGATGTCCTTTAGTATGAGTTTTGGTTGGGGGTGGTTTAGAGAATCCTAGGGATGTTAGGAAGAAGAAGAGATCAGAAACGTTGGAATTCTCTGCCTGCTCCAGGTGTAGCTTTATATCGCCGGCGAGCAGGGTGTGGGTGCCAGCAGTGGAGTTTGCGAGGAGGAATTCGTAAAAATCTTCTTTAGCTTGGTTCCATTTGTTAAGGGGGGGTGTAGAATACTGTAATGGTCAAGTTATCTTTACAGTCTGCTTTGGATAGTTTGCAGGAGAGGATTTCCAGGTCATTGGTCATTTTGGAGTCTAGAGTTTGGAATTGGAAGTGGTCTCGGAGGATTATAGCTAGGACGCCTCCTCTCCTGGTATGTCTTGATAGCGGGATGATTTTGTAGTTTATAGGAAGTAGATCTCCAATGATGGTGTCTTGATCGGAAATTAGCCATGTTTCAGTTGAGAAGTATGTCGGGGTGGGTTTCTTCTAGCCAATCTTTGATCAGTTGGGCTTTGTTTCTGGCCGAGCGAATGTTCAGATAGGCACCAGTAATTGTGTGGTGCTCTGGGGGGGTTATGCGCTGTATGATTGGTAGGCTTTTTAGGAGTCGGTTTCTTTTGTGTGATGGTCTAGGGAAGTGTCGGGAGGCATTGACCATGGAGATTGGGAAGGGGCCTGATTCCTTGTAATCATGGAGGGTACGGGAAGGTAGAAGTGGTTTGCCTGGTTTGGTGATTTTGTTCCAGGTGGGGTAGGTAGGGATGGGTTTGAATGCTAGGGCTCTGGGGATCCATTTCCTTGAGCTAAGAAGATAGAGAAGGAGGAGGGCTAGAAGTTTTCTTGTGAAGTTGGACATGGCGCTCCTTATTGAATTGGTGAGAGAGCAGGGCGTGAGGTGGGAAGGTTTAGGGAGTTGAGGGAGGCTGGTTGAGAGAATTGGGGGAGGATAGGACTAGCTAGGTTATGGAATAGCCAGGAGATAGAAAATCAGGTATACAGGAGTTAGGATTGACTTGGTAGAGGATAATACTGGTGTGTGTTGGGTTGGTCAGATGAGACAGAGTATGTGGTGTCCAGGTTGGCTTGTAGCATGCAGTTGGTAAGGCATGCAGGAGGATAGAGTCATGCAGGTACTTAGTGGTTGAGTCGGTCATAGGTTTACAAGGCAATGGGGCCAGAGAACCTACACCCCAGGGTGCTCAGGGAGTTGAGTGATGTCTTGGCGGAACTGCTGTCCGCGCTCTTCAACCTCTCCCTTAGTTCAGGTAGCGTCCCGTTGGACTGGAAGAAGGCTAACGTCATTCCATTCCACAAGACAGGCTCAAAGACAGAAGCAGCAAACTACAGACCAGTGAACCTCACATCAATAGTGAGCAAACTAATGGAAACTCTAATCAAACACCAATTAGATACGATCCTGAATGAGGAGAACCTTCGGGATCCCCGTCAACATGGATTTACTAAGGGGAGATCCTGCCAATCCAACTTGATCAGCTTCTTTGACTGGGTGACAGGGAAGCTAGATGTTGGAGAGTCCCTGGACATCGTATACCTGGACTTCAGCAAAGCATTCGACAGCGTACCTCACTGCAGGTTGCTAAGCAAGATGAGTTCTATAGGATTGGGCGACACATTGACGAAGTGGGTTGGGAACTGGCTTGGAGGTAGGGCTCAAAGGGTAATAGTGAATGGCACCCCCTCTGAAATGACAGAGGTGATCAGTGGAGTGCCCCAGGGCTCGGTCTTGGGCCCGATACTATTCAATATCTTTATAAGGGACTTGGCAGAAGGGCTCCGAGGTAAAATAACATTATTTGCCAATGAAGCCAAACTAAGCAATGTAGTAGGCAAAAGCACAATGGATAAAAATTCAATGCATGACAGTATGATGCACGATCTACTCTTACTGGAGAACTGGTCTAAGACATGGCAGCTCAGCTTCAATGCCAAAAAATGCAAAGTTATGCACCTGGGTAGCCAAAATCCATGCAGGACTTATACCCTTAATGGCGAGATCCTAACAAGAACGGTAGCAGAACGAGACTTAGGGGTGATTGTCAGTGAGGACATGAAGGCTGCCAATCAAGTGGAGCAAGCTTCATCCAAGGCAAGACAAATCATAGGTTGCATACGCAGGGGTTTCGTCAGCCGTAAGTCTGAGGTCATTATGCCTTTGTATAGATCCATGGTGAGGCCCCACCTGGAATATTGTGTGCAATTCTGGAGGCCGCATTACCGTAAGGATGTGCTGAGGCTGGAATCGGTCCAGAAAATGGCCACCCGGATGGTCTCAGGACTGAACGATCTCCCGTACGAAAAACAGTTAGATAAATTACAGCTATACTTGCTTGAGGAGCGCAGAGAGAGGGGAGACATGATTGAGATCTTCAAGTATCTCACAGGCCGCATAGAAGCGGAGGAGGATATCTTCTTTTTCAAGGGTCCCACGGCAACAAGAGGGCATCCGTGGAAAATCAGAGTCGGGAAACTGCACGGGGACACCAGGAAATTCTTTTTCACTGAAAGGGTGGTTGATCGCTGGAATGGTCTTCCACTTCAGGTGATTGAGGCCAGTAGCGTGCCTGATTTTAAGGAACATCCAGTGAGATCATCAAGTTTGCAGACGATACAAAACTATGCCGGGCGATCAGATCGCAGGAGGATAGAGAGAAACTCCAGAGTGACTTGTGTCGGTTAGAAACATGGGCGGAGAAATGGCAGATGAAGTTCAATGTGGAGAAATGCAAGGTAATGCATTTAGGCAATAAGAATAAGGAATACGAGTATACAATGTCAGGTGCAACTCTGGGGAAGAGTGAACAAGAAAAGGACCTGGGTGTACTGATAGATAGGACCCTGAAGCCGTCGGCACAATGCGCGGCAGCGGCAAAGAAGGCAAATAGAATGTTGGGCATGATAAAGAAAGGAATCTCGAGTAGATCGGAGAAAGTTATAATGCCGCTTTATAGGGCAATGGTCAGACCACACTTGGAATACTGCGTCCAACATTGGTCTCCTTACCTAAAGAAGGATATAAAACTGCTGGAGAGGGTGCAGAGACGAGCAACAAAACTGGTGAAGGGTATGGAGAAACTGGAATACGAGGACAGACTTATAACACTAGGATTGTTCTCCCTTGAGAAAAGGAGACTGCGTGGGGATATGATCGAGACCTTCAAAATACTGAAAGGAATCGACAAAATAGAGCAGAGAAGATTATTTACATTGTCCAATTTGACACGGACTAGAGGACATGTAATGAAGCTATGGGGGGACAGGTTCAGGACTAATATCAGGAAGTTCTGCTTCACTCAGAGAGTGGTTGACACCTGGAATGCCCTCCCAGAGGAGATTATTGCGGAATCGACCGTCCTAGGCTTCAAGAGCAAACTAGATGCATATCTCCTTAAGAGAGGCATATAAGGATATGGTGGACTATAAATTACGCCAGGTGTACACCTGGCAGGGCCTCCGCGTGTGCGGATCGCCGGACTTGATGGACCGAAGGTCTGATCCGGAGATGGCAGTTCTTATGTTCTTATGTTCTTATGATCTATTCACATGGGATCTATTCACAGGGTAAAGGCAGGGGAGGGTCATTAGGGTGGGCAGACTGGATGGACCGTGGCCCTTATCTGCTGTCTATTTCTATGTTTCTATGTTTACATGCAAGAGGATAGAGTCATGCAAATACTTAGCTGTTGAGTTGGTCCGGATTGCTGGTGGGATATCCTGGTCTAGGTTGAAGTAGTTGAAGTTAGTTGTTTGCAGGAGGTTCCCTCGTTTGCTGGGAAGTCTTGAAGGATCGGTTCTGGAAGCTGGATAGGAGGCGATTTTGTGCTCCGCTCAGCCGCTTCGCAAATGTACTTAAATGTCTCATTCCCTAGCAACAGCAACAGATGAATCCAGAGACCAATGGGATAGCACACATCTACCAGCAGGCAGAGAAAGAGAAACTGATTAACAGGTGGTCCCATTGGCTGGCACTCCTCCTGTACCTCAAGTATTCTCTATCTCCCAGCAGGAAATGGTCGCTATTCAACTAGCTCCTGAATTCTGGCTGTGACTGGAACTTTATTTTCTCCTGTTGAGATTTTCTCTTCAGTGAGACAGGGGTGTGTGGCTGAACGGTGCCGGCTTTAGTGGTTACACCTGGGCCCCCCCAGGTCGCTGCCTCACCCTCCCTTCATTGCTAGAGGGTCTGACTGGGTCTCAATTTTTTTCTTCTTTCCCTTTTCTGTAAAAATAAAAAAAAAATGAGACCACAGTTGCTACATTCTGCCCTGCTTTTGCTGCACTACTAGCTCTAACTGGCTTCAACCGGCCCTAACAACAAGCTTGTGAGTATGTCTGGTTTTTACTGTCGTTTGAACTTCAGGTTCTGTTTGGGAGTCTTAGTACTGTGGGTTCGGTCATCATACATTTAAGGAATGGATATTTTATTGAGGCTAAGTTTTATGACTAGAAATCCGTGGAGGGAGCCGGGACTTCCCGCCCTTTGCATGCACGCGCTTGGTTTCCTTGTTGGTTACAGCGCAGCAGTAGCAGTGCGATTTCATGCTCGCACTTGTTCTCATTGTTAGGTTTAAGTGCAGCAGTAGTCCTGTTTATTCTGAGGCTTTCTTTCATCGGTGTTTGTCATGGCCATGTGCAGCTGATTGTGCAGGTGCCGGTTTATAGCAGTGCGCATGAGATGGGACATGTTTTTTCCGGCGCTGTGGGCCGTTCTGGTTATTCCCCGAGTCTGATTTTCTTTCTATGCAAGCTGCGGCAGGGTAAATTTTGCGGGGCTTGAATCCGACTATGTTTCTAGGAGCGTTGATGCAGCGACCACGTGTCAGCAAGAATCAGGCGTGCGCTTGGGTCTCTGGCGATGGCAGGAGAGCTGCAGTGTTCCGGTAGTTTGTTTCCAGATGACTTTGGTTAGGGTATGCCGGGGCTTCTCTCCTTTCCGGTTCAGACAAGTTATATATGTTTCACCAGCTTTGGGACAAGCTTGGGCAGATTTATATGTCTATGTCTGTGTTCCTGCTGTACTCCCTTGAAGGAAGCTGCTTGTTTAATCGGACTCTGGGGTTAGCACTCAAGGGGTTTACCTGAGAGACTCTGACCTGTGCTAGGTCACCCAATCTCGGTTTGTCTCCGGACTGGGGCGGCATACGGCAACTCATGGCACGGTGAGATCAGCAGTAAGATAGTGCCCTGTACTTCATTGTCTCTCTTGGGGTCCCTGCAGATTGAGCCTTTGTCTGTTGGTAACTGTCGTTATTTGGGCCTCTGTGCTGAGCTGCATGTGTCTAGTAGTGGCACAGGATATATAAGCCTAAAGGTAGTACAAGCAGTTTCCAAGTTTGTACTGAGACCATGGGCATAATGACACTTTGCATCTTCCTGCGGCCAGGACTCTCTTTCTCTATTTCTGAGGGGGCCTGGACTTCAGATTTCCATGCTTATCACGCTGGTTTCTCTTGTCGTCATTTTCTCATGGCACATGCTAGACGGGCCCCCCGACCAGACAGGAACGGCTGTACAGCTCCTTTTAACCAGGAGCCAGTTACCTATTCTATCAAACCCACGGAGGATCACGTGCTATGTGGCTGTTAGCCTCATCCTTGAAGCTCTCAGTGATGTGAGCTTTGTCTGATATCTGTAAGGATGCTGTTGTTTTCCACGGGGCGGTAGATGCAGCATCTTGATTGAGTCTAGTACCTATTCACTTTAAAGGACATACGTATTTCGCTCATGTTGCATGGCGTTAGTACTGTTTTCATGGTTCCAGTATATTCCTATTTTCATTGTGAAACTTTATTTTTCCTAGGAGAATCTTCTTGCAGATCCTACAGTTCTCATCCTGCCATTCTCTGACCTTCTGCACTTCATTCTGAGGGGATCTTGAATTCTTCCAATGACTCTTCAGGCTTTCTCATGAGGGAGAAGACGCTATACTGTCAGGTCAGGGGGCTGTGAAGATTTTTCAGGATGCTTGCAACTTTGCATCCTCCTCAGGTTTCCAGTTTGTTCTTGGAATCTCTCTGTTTTGTGTTTCCCTTTTCAATGTTACTGGTCCTCAGGGCAGTTCTTGTAGTTCTTCGGGAACTAAGGGACGTTGTTCCACTTACTGCATGGTGCCCAAGACGGGGGCATTGGGCAGGCTGGATCCCATTCTGCTGAATTAGTTGCTCAGGGTTACACATTTCTGCAGAAAAACTGAGAGAATATTTACATTTTCCCTATGGACTCCGAATCGGCACTAGGTTTGCTTGCCTCTTTTTGAGCAGCGCTTTCTGTTTTGGCACATGCCATTTCACCTACCCAAGGCTTCAGAAACATTTTAGAAAATGTGGGCGGTGGTACCGTTTTGGTGCTACCAGGTAATTCACCTAATTTCTTCTTGACTGATTGCTTGATTCGGACGTCTTCCAGTCGGGCCATTTGACTGACATGAAAAGGGTAGTTTCTTTTCCTCAGCTCTTTAGACGTGAATCTTCGAATTTGCACAGCGCTCTTTTCTCCTGTACTATTTATAGGTATATCGGGGAGATGTTTTTATTCATATAGGAGAGAAATGTGTTCCTTACCAGAGACTAGGGCGATGGGTCATAGTCTCAGGTTTGCATTCTTCTTTGGTCACCATGACCCAGAGTATGGGATTCTGTACAGGTTGCAGGATCCATGTTGCTGATTCCACTGGGAACTTCGGCTTGTTTTCTCATTATAACGCTACAGCAGTCGCTTTTGTTCCGGTGGTTCCTTGTATCTCAGGACTCCAATTATTTGGTAGGCTCCTCAAGCATCGCTCTGTATGATTTGGTTGCTCAGCGAGATTTCTCTTTTCAAAGGCATGCCTCGGTCTTTGCTGGACTAGCTCATGGTCACCAAACATCCCGGACTGTCGGGTTGGGGGGCTCGGTGCCTTCCATCCTCAGCTCCAGGAGTCTGGTCTTAAGAGGCGACTCAGTGCTTGTTCATTCTTCTACTCTGGAGCATGGTCAGGCTACCATTTCTGGAGCTTCAGACCATTCTTCCCGAATGATGCTGAAGGTCTTTTCAGTCAGTATTATGATGGGGGTATTTCTCTACAGCCTGGGCAGTAGGTGATGTACTCAGTTGGCGGGTAAAGTTGTGGTTCTATTTCAATGGGTGGACCCTCATCTTCCTCTTCTGTTGGCAGATCATTTTATGGGTCAGGAAAAGAGTTTGGATAGACTTTCTCTCTGCAAAATCTGTGCATGGCCCATTTATTGTATGTTACAGTGTACAGCGCTGTGTACGCTCTAGAAAGTGTAAAGGTTAGTACTAATGAAATCATTTACATCCTGGATATTGAGAATTTTGGCTCAGGCGTTCCAGCTCTTTTTATGGAAGTGAGATCTCTTGGGGCTCGTCTCAAAATTCTAAGCTTCCTAGCTTCTTTGGCGGGAACAGGGAGTGGTGGTGGGGGGGGGGGGGGGGTTAGCAGCGTGGCTTCTTTCTCGCCTCTGGTTTATCTTTTTTCAGTGTTTTCCCCTGACTGATGATGGCTTGGATTTGCCATCTCAAGCTCGCTTTCAGGGCACAGTATTTGTAGAATCTCTGGATTGGCAGCACCATCCTTGATATGCAGATCTGATGAGTCTTTCGACAGCTGGACTGTTGAGTTTCCTGTTATCTCTGGGTTTGCTCACCTAGGGTCCGATCAACATGGACCCTACTTTGGTATTACGACCTAGCTTTTGAAAAGTCATGGCTGACATTTAAGGGTTATGCGAAGCAGGTTGTTTCTTCTCTTATCCAGGCGATATAGACGTCTTCACCTATGGCTTCTGCTTCCTTTTGGAGGTTTTTCCTTTCTTGAGTACTCAACATTTGCACCCTTCCAGAGTTCTTTTTTGGCACAAGTGTATTGCCGAGGGCTTAGCGTTCAATTCCCTTCAGCTTCAAGTGCCATTCTTAGCTTGTTACAAGGGCTAGGTATATTGCTCTTCGCTTATTTCTCAGCTTCATGTAGTTCAGTTCCTAAACGGAGTACGGTATTTTCGTACACCACTTAGAAAGCCCTGTCCGGAGTACAGTCTTAAGATACTTCTTCGCAGTTTACCGAAGGCTTCATTTCATCCTTGTCTTTTGAGACTCTAAAGAGCTGTGCCATTGAACACGGGATTTCTTGTGGCCATGGCTTCAGCTCGGCGGTTTTCTGAGTTGCAGGCCTTGTTTGGCAGGGATTCCTATTTCTGATTTACAAAATCTGGGATGTCAGTTAGGACGGTACCACAATTTCTTTCTAAGGATGGTCATCCTTTCTTTTATGACACTCTCACTTTTCCTTCCTTCTTTCTGGGAGGAGAAATGGGGAGATGTGCTTTTCTTCACTGTAGTTTTTGAAAGTGCGTAGCGTTATCCCAGGACAAGCAGGCAGGTATTCTCACTAGTGGGTGACGTCATCCGATGGAGCCCCGATGCGGACGTCTCACAAGCATACTTGCTTGTAGAAACTTTAGAAGTTTTGAGTCGCCCACACCGCGCATGCGCGAGTGCCTTCCGGCCCGATGCATCGGGCATGTCTCCTCAGTTCTTACTTTTCCGCGGAGCCGAGAAGTCCGTCTTCGACTCTCTGCGCGAAGTATCTTCCCTTGTGCCTTCTAGGTCCACGGGTTTGGATTCTTTTTACTCATTATAGTTGCTCCTGAACATCCTCCAATACTTTCTTGTTCCGAAGAAGACGGGCGATCTGCGTCCTATTTTGGACCTCAGGGTGCTCAACAAGTTTCTGGTCAAAGAGAAGTTTCGCATGTTAACCCTGGCTTCTCTTTATCCCCTCCTCGAGCAGAACGACTGGTTATGCTCTTTGGATCTCAAGGAGGCCTACACTCATATTCCCATCCATCCGGCCTCCCGGCAATACTTCAGATTTCGGGTCGGACATCTTCATCTTCAGTACCTAGTGCTTCCCTTCGGCCTGGCTTCGTCTCCCAGAGTCTTCACCAAGTGCCTGGTTGTAGTGGCCGCAGCACTCAGGAACCACGGTCTGCAGGTGTTTCCCTACCTCGACGACTGGCTCATCAAGGATTCCACGTCTCAGGGAGTCGTCCAGGCGACCCGGCGGACGATCTGGTTCCTGCAGAGTCTGGGGTTCGAGATCAACTTTCCAAAATCCCATCTGCAACCTTTCCAGACACTTCCCTTCATAGGAGCTGTTCTGGATACCATCCAACTCAGAGCGTTCCTGCCTCCACAACGTCTGGATGCTCTTCTTCGCCTTTGTCATTCAGTGTCCTCTCGCCCGTCCATCTCGGCGAGACACATGATGGTCCTTCTGGGCCACATGGCCTCTACAATACATGTGACTCCTTTTGCCAGACTTCACCTCAGGATTCCTCAGTGGACTCTGGCTTCTCAATGGACGCAGGTATCCGACCCTCTGACTCGCCACATCCAGGTCATTCCTGCTCTGACACAGTCTCTTCACTGGTGGATGCTCTCTTCCAATCTCTCCAGAGGTTTGCTGTTTCACACACCTCCCCGTCGGAAGGTTCTCACGACCGACTCCTCGACCTATGCTTGGGGGGCTCATCTGGATAGTCTGCGCACTCAAGGCTATTGGACCAGTGCGGACCGCCTGTGTCACATCAATCTCCTGAAACTCAGAGCGAATTTCAATGCCCTCAATGCTTTTCAGCATCTCCTTCACGACATGGTGGTTCTCATTCGCACGGACAACCAGGTCGCCATGTATTATGTCAACAAACAGGGAGGCATGGGTTCGGCCTCCCTCTGTCAGGAAGCTCTGAAAGTTTGGGATTGGGCGATTCGCCATAACACCTTCCTCAAAGCTGTCTACATTCAGGGGGCGGATAATGCCTTGGCGGACAACTTGAGTCGTCTTCTACAGCCTCATGAATGGACTCTCCATTCCACACCCCTTCATCACATCTTCTCTCTGTGGGGAACGCCTCAGATAGACCTCTTTGCAGCCCCCCACAACTTCAAACTGGCTCAGTTCTGCTCCAGGATCTACACTCCTCATCACCTCGAGGCAGATGCTTTTCTTCTGGACTGGAGGAATCTCTTTCTGTATGCGTTTCCTCCGTTTCCTCTCATTCAAAAGACTCTAGTCAAGCTCAAGTCGGACCGGGCCACTATGATTCTGATTGCTCCTCAGTGGCCCAGACAATCTTGGTTCTCCATTCTACTTCAACTCAGCAGCAGGGAGCCCTTCCTTCTACCAGTGTTTCCATCTCTGCTTACACAGCATCAGGGGTCTCTGCTTCATCCCAACCTGCAGTCTCTACACCTGACAGCTTGGTTCCTCTCAACATAGTCCCTCTTCAGTTTTCTCAAGCTGTGAGGGATGTTTTGGAAGCTTCACGGAAGCATGCTACTAGGCAATGCTATTCCCAAAAATGGACTAGATTTTCTACTTGTTGCTTTTCTCAACACAAGGAGCCTCAACATGCCTCCTTGTCCTCTGTTTTGGACTATCTTTTGCACCTATCTCATTCTGGCCTCAAGTCTACCTCGATCCGAGTCCATTTGAGTGCTATTGCTGCTCTCCATCAGCCTCTTCAAGGGAAACCTCTTTCTGCTCATCCGGTGGTTTCCAGATTCATGAAAGGACTTTTCCATGTCAATCCTCCCCTCAAACCGCCTCTTGTGGTTTGGGACCTCAATGTTGTTCTTTCTCAACTTATGAAGCCTCCATTTGAACCTCTTAACAAGGCTCCTCTGAAGTATCTCACTTGGAAAGTGGTGTTTCTCATTGCCCTCACTTCTACTAGTTGAGTTAGTGAGCTTCAAGTATTGGTTGCGGATCCACCTTTTACAGTGTTTCATCATGACAAGGTGGTTCTTCGCACTCATCCCAAATTCCTCCCCAAGGTGGTTTCAGATTTTCATCTGAATCAATCCATTGTTCTTCCTGTGTTTTTTCCAAAGCCTCATTCTCATCCTGGAGAATCAGCTCTTCACACGTGCTTTGGCTTTCTACCTGGAACGCACCAAGCCACACAGAACTGCTCCTCAACTTTTCATCTCCTTTGATCCGAACAAGTTGAGACGCCCTATCTCTAAACATACCATCTCCAACTGGATGGCGGTTTGTATCTCTTTCTGCTATGCCCAGGCTGTATTACCCCTTCACAGTAAAGTCACAGCCCATAAGGTCAGAGCAATGGCAGCCTCTGTAGCCTTCCTCAGATCGATGCTGATTGAGGAGATTTGTAAGGCTGCTACTTGGTCCTCGGTTCATACCTTTACTTTTCACTATTGTCTGGATACTTTCTCCAGATGGGATGGACAGTTTGGCCAAACAGTACTACAAAATTTATTCTCCTAAGTTGCCAACACTCCCATCATCCCATTGGGGTTAGCTTGGAGGTCACCCATATGTGAGAATACCTGCCTGCTTGTCCTGGGATAAAGCAATGTTACTTACCATAACAGTTGTTATCCAGGGACAGCAGGCAGCTATTTTCATGTCCCACCCACCTCCCCTGGGTTGGCTTCTCTGCTAGCTATCTGAACTGAGGATTCACGCCCGATGCATCGGGCGGGAAGGCACTCGCGCATGCACGGTGTGGGCGATTCGAAACTTTAAAGTTTCTACAAGCAAGTATGCTTATGAGACGACTGCATCGGGGCTCCGTCGGATGACATCACCCACTAGTGAGAATAGCTGCCTGCTGTCTCTGGATAACAACTGTTACGGTAAGTAACATTGCTTTCGCCACGAGGTAGGTTTCTAACGACTTTTAGTTGTTTAGATCAGTGATTCCCAACCCTGTCCTGGAGGAACACCAGGCCAATCGGGTTTTCAGGCTAGCCCTAATGAATATGCATGAGAGAGATTTGCATATGATGGAAGTGATAGGCATGCAAATTTGCTTCATGCATATTCATTAGGGCTAGCCTGAAAACCCAATTGGCCTGGTGTTCCTCCAGGACAGGGTTGGGAACCACTGGTTTAGATCACCTTTTTGTATTCTTCAAGGGACGCCTCAAATGTATTGCGGCGTCCAAAGCCTCCATTACTCGATGGGTTCAGGAGGACATTCTTTACGCTTGCTTGATGGCAGGGAAGCGGTTGGCGAAAGAACTTCATGACCATTCCGCCAGAGCGATGGCTACTTCGTGGACTCGGTCCAGAGGTTTTTTCCTTGGAGGAGTTTTGTCTCGTGGCTACTTGGTCTTCCGAGAGTGCTTTATTTCAGCATTACCGTTTGGATGTGGGGGCGCATGCAGTGGATGCGTTTAGTGCTTCGGTTGTTGCGGAGGCGGCGTTTTCTTCACACCCAGATTGAGGATTGCTTTGCTACATCCCATTGGTCTCTGGATTCATCTGCTGCTGTTGCTAGGGAAGGAAAAATTATGTTCTTATCTGTTAACCCTTTCAGGACCAAGGGACATATTTGTCCCATAACTTTAAAATCCTATAAATTTTGATTGGGATAGTCTACAGTTCTAAATTTGATATGTACGGATTCCATATGATACTGCCTTTATGTAAACAAACTGGTTCCGACATTCATTCATTAGCGTCGTTGCCAGATTGACGAGAAGATTCACTTGCCACACTGTCCATAAGCCAGAAGTGTGATTTTTTTTTTTTTTTTTTAAATAATGATATTTCACAAAAAAAATCAATTTTTTGGCATCTGCAAGCCCTTTTTACCATAAAAATGTCGTCAAAACCACAAAAATTGGCCTACGATCCTTATGGTCCTGAAAGGGTTAATTGTCTTTTCTTTAGATGCAGCAGATGAATCCAGAGCCCCACCCTTTCTGGATATTGTCTATCGGTTTTTTCTTTTACATCTTTTGAAGTTTGTTATTATTGATGGTTGTATTCTGTAGTATTGCCTTTTGAGATTTGTTATGGGAAATAGGTTTTTTACATGCTATGCCTATTGATGGTTACGGATGCCTGAGCAAGGAGCTATACTGAATATACAGGAGGAGTGCCAGCCAATAGGACCACCTGTTAATCAGTTTCTCTATCTCCGCCTGCTGGTAAATGTGTGCTATCCCATTGGTCTCTGGATTCATCTGCTGAATCTAAAGGAAAGAAAATTAACAGGTAAGAACATAATTTTTCCTTAACTATTTTTTTTGAGGCTCCTCAAGTACCTACAAATCTAAAATGTGACTCTGCAAGGGTTTGAGCTTGAGACCACTGATATAATCCATGTTTATTTTGGAAGACGTGAGCAAATCTCTGTCAAAATGTATACCAAGGTATTTGATGGAAGAGGAGACCCATGTCAGGGGAGTATCAGGCATAGAAAAAGGTCTAGCATGTTCATTTAGGGGCATGAGTTCAGTTTTCTCCGAGTTGATTTTATAACCTGAAAAAGTAGAAAAGTGGGAGATGACATTAATAAATTGAGGTAGAGAGGTTTCTGGATTGGAAAGGTAGAGGAGAATGTCATCGGCATAAGCCGATAATTTGGACTTTTGGGAGTGGGAGATAATACCTCGTATATCTGATTGTTGTATAATTGTAACAAGAAGGGGCTCTAAGGCCAGATTAAACAGGAGGGGAGAGATAGGACAGCCCTGTAAATGAATTGGAAGTATCACCTTTAACAAGGATCCTAGCATTGGGAGAGGCATACAGTAAGTGAAGCATATGGATAAATTCAGGTGTTAAACCAAAATATTGCAATACAGTGAAAAGATATGACCACTCCCCCTGGTCAAAGGCCTTTTCAGCATCAAGTGAAACAGCTTCTACTGGAGAATCGCTGGACTGGGCAGAATGGATCGTATGACAGAATAACCGAGAGTTATCAGATCCATATCTGTTTTTGACAAAGCCAGCTTGGTCACGGTGAAAGAGGAAAGGGATAGACACTTCCAGTCTTTTACATAGAATTTTTGCATAAAGTTTGTAGTCCACATTGAGCAAAGATATTGGCCTGTAGTTTTTGAAATATTAGGAATTCCCGGTTTCGGTAGGACCACAATGTTGGCTTCCAGAAATCTACCAATCCGAGATGAAGAAGATAGCATGCTCTAGTAGTATAGCAAAAGTCGGGATGCCAAAGTAAATGAAAAGGGTTTGAAAATTCAGCTAGAAGGTTATCCAGACCAGGTGATTTTGCCAGTGGGAGAAATTTGATAGTATCCACAATATCCGAGATTTGGATAGGACATTGAAGTGATTGGTATTCAGCAGAAGATTATCCAAAAAAGCTTGGATAGGAGCTACTGATTCATTGGATTCAGATGAGTAGAGAGAATGATAAAATTCCTGAAACTCTTTCAGAATGTCTAGAGTAGACACAAGAAGCTGATTTGCAGAGTTCTTAATGCTGGTGGGGAAGACTTGACTCCCTTAGAATGATGATTGTCCCTAAAATCACATACCTACTGAGCATGTTTCCTATTTTGTTTCCCAGAAATTTTTGTACCACTTTTTTGCCAGAGCCTTCTCTGGATTTCTCCACAGGAATACCCTGACTCTTCTCATTGGCTCTCTAGAGTGCTCTCTGCTGTCTCCTATCCCTACAGCAAGATTACTTGGTATGCATCTTCCTTTTAAACTTAATGCTAATCCTATTATTAAGCATACCTTTATGTTGTTATCTTATATTGAATCTCTGCAGAATTCTCCTATATCTGGATCTTTTCATATTCCCATCTAGAATAATCCGCTCATACTTATTGATAAGAAGCCTGTTTTTTGGCAGGCATGGTATAATGCTGATATGTGGTATCTCAGTGCCTTCATCCACTCCCATACGAAGCACCAGAAAACATTTTCTCAGGTTCAATCTGAATTTTTTCTGCACTCTTAATTTTTTGACTGGCTTCAGCTGATATCGGCAATTCACAACAGTTCCATCCCTATCTCTACACTGCAGCCATTGCCAGACATTTTTCTTTTACAACCCAAGATATTTCCAAAGATCATGTGGCCTCCAACCTTTATAAATATTTCAAAGGTGTTCTTTATCCAAATCTAGTAGGCCTCCAGAAACAATGGTCCCTAGATATAGAAGAAGACATTTCTAATGATTCATGGCATCTTCTTTGTAATAACTTGTTTAAATCCTCTAGGTTGGCCTCGACATGCCAATCCTTATTCTTTTTGCTTCACAGAGCCTTAAGAATGCCTATCAAATCTTCCTATATAGATAAAACTATATCCCAAAACTGCTGGTCCTGTTCCTTTGTCACAGGCACATTCCGACACATGCTTTATGATTGTTCCTTCACCCATAAATACTGGTTAGAGGTTTGGAGTACACTTCGTAAAATCTTTCATATGGATGTGCCTATATCTTATAAGTATATCATTTTGAAGAATGTTAGTTTCTCTGACTTTCTCTCTGATGATGACTGTAAATTGTTTGATACCTTATTGATAATTGCCTTAAAAGTTGTGTGTACCTCTTGGAAGAATCTTTAACTGTTATCCCATAACAAATGGTGGAATTTTCTGTCTCTAACATACAGATATGAAACGTACATAGCAAAAAAATCAGATTCTATGCATGTTTTTTCGCGTAAGTGGTCTTCATCAAAATTGTTTCTTGCTTTGCTGCAGACTGTGATCTAAACTTGTAACCAGATCTCAAGGCTTATGTGTTTCCTTTGTTCATATGATGACTGCTTTCTACTTTCCTCCCCTCCTTATGCCTTCTTAATGCTCTCTTTTCTCCTGTTGAATTTTGTTATTGTATATGCTGTTGCTTGTTATTTAAAAAATGCAAATAAACTAAGGGCTCCTTTTACAAAGGTGTGCTAAGCATTTTAGTGTGTGCTAACCACACACTAAATGTTAGCGTGTGCATATTAGTCTATGGACGTGTTAGCGTGCGCTAAACGCACGCTAAAACACATAGCGTACCTTAGTAAAATAGGGGGTAAGACTTAAAAAAAGAATTCATTACCCTTTAATATCTGCAGAATTTCCTTTCAAAACATTCAAAAATGCCGTAAAAACTTGGCCTTTCAGACTATTTTGGCTGTCGGTGACCACCAGCCAAAATAGTCTGAAAGGCCAAGTTTTTACGGCATTTTTGAATGTTTTGAAAAGGACAGAAATGGTACAGGATAGAGGGAAATTGGCTGTCGGTGACCACCTGCCAATTTCCCTCTATCCTGTACCATTTCTGAATGCCTTCCCTTCCCCACTAGTTGTCCTTCATCCTTTATCCTTGCTCCTGGTGTAGATTAGCCTTGAATGAATGTTACCCTTTCCTATCGGATATTGTAGGTCCTTTTCTTTTTCTTTAATTCGTGTAATTTTAGATTGTAATAATAATAATAATTTATTTCTTATATACCGCTATACTGTGAATTTTGAAGTGGTTTACAATAAAGATACATTTGACAGTACATGGGATAGAAACGGTTTACAATAAAAATACGTTTAGTCAGTACATGGGATGCAAGTGGTTTACATTAAAGATTCATTTTGTCAGTACATGGGATACAAGTGGGTTACAGTAAAGATATATTTTGTCAGTACATTGGATGCAAGTGGGTTACAATACAAGTGGTTTACTATCAAGGTGCATTTTGTCAGTGTAAGGGATACAGGTGGGTTACCATAAAGATACATTTAGTCAGTACATGGGTTACAATAAAGATACGTTTTGTCAGTACATGGGGTGCAGGTAGGTTACAATAAAGATACATTATGTCAGTACATGAGATTCAAGGTGGAAAGTATAATTAGTTATCCCAGGACAAGCAGGCAGCATATTCTCACATGTGGGTGACGTCATCCACGGAGCCCCAGCGCGGACAGCTTTTCAAGCAAACTTGATTGAAGTTTCAAGTTTGCACACTGCACCACGCATGTGTGTGCCTTCCTGATCCACTAGAGGGCGCATACCCTCCTCATGGTCCTCAGTTCTTAGTTTTCCGCTGAGCCAGAAAGACCTTGTCTCTCTTCTCTGCGTTCTTCTAAGTGCCTTTCTGGCACCGCGGCTTCTTTATTTTGTTAGGGAGTCGCTGTGCGTTTGTTAATTGATCGTGTATTTCTTTGTTTCAAAAAAAAAAAAAAAAAAAAAAGAGGACTTTTTATTGTGTTTTTCCTCGGGCAGGCCCTTCTTGGGCCTCAGCCATGCGGCTAGGCCTCATTTGCCTGCAGCTGTATTTTCTTCTTCCCTGGCCTCTCTCTGGGCTCACCTCGTGTGAGCAGAATGGCCGGGACCCTCTTTCCTTCGTTGGAATCGGACTGTGCAGCTTCGATCCCCGGTAAGTTTTTCTTTCTTTCTTTCTTCTAGGTGCGTTACCTCGGTAACGCCACCGGCTGAGTCTCAGGCATTCCAGGCATCGAGTGCGATCGTGCCCGCCTCTACGAGACCTTCAAAGCGTGCCTCCTTTCATGGGAATACTCATATCGAGGTTGCCCTTATGGAGTGCACTGCTGCACCTTTATTACCAGTTTCATTGGTACGGTGCCGACTTCTGAAACTCGATGTGCCTCGACGTCGACCGGAGCTTCGTGCCTCGACGTCGACTGGAGCTTCGTCCCTCGACATCGACTGAGGCTTGGTGCCTCGACGGAGGCTTCGTGCCTCGACGTCGACTGAGGCTTGGTGCCTCGACGGAGGCTTGGTGCCTCGACGGAGGTTTGGTGCCTCGACAGAGGCTTCGTGCCTCGACGGGGGCTGTGTGCCTCGACGTCGACGGGGGTTTCGTGCCTCGACGGAGGCTTCGTGCCTCGACGGAGGCTTCGTGCCTCGACGGAGGCTTCGTGCCTCGCCGTCGACTGAGGCTTGGTGCCTCGACGGAGGTTTGGTGCCTCGACGGAGGCTTCGTGCCTCGACGGAGGCTGTGTGCCTCGACGTCGACTGAGGCTTGGTGCCTCGACGGAGGCTTGGTGCCTCGACGGAGGCTTGGTGCCTCGACGGAGGTTTGGTGCCTCGACGGAGGCTTCGTGCCTCGACGGAGGCTGTGTGCCGCGACGTCGCCGGGGGTTTCGTGCCTCGACGTCGACTGAGGCTTCGTGCGTCGACTGAGGCTGCGTGCCTCGACGGAGGCTGCGTGCCTCGACGGAGGCTGCGTGCCTCGACGGAGGCTTGGTGCCTCGACGGAGGCTTGGTGCCCCGACGGAGGCTTGGTGCCCCGACGGAGGCTTGGTGCCCCGACGGAGGCTTCGTGCCCCGACGGAGGCTTCGTGCCCCGACGGAGGCTTCGTGCCCCGACGGAGGCTTCGTGCCTCGACGTCGACGGAGGCTTCGTGCCTCGACGTCGACGGAGGCTTCGTGCCTCAACGGAGGCTTCGTACCTCGACGTCGACGAAGGTTTCGTGCCTCGACGGAGGCTTCGTGCCTCGACGGAGGTTTCGTGCCTCGACGGAGGCTTCGTGCCTCGACGTCGACGGAGGTTTCGTGCCTCGACGTCGACGGAGGCTTCGTGCCTCAACGGAGGCTTCGTACCTCGACGTCGACGAAGGTTTCGTGCCTCGACGGAGGCTTCGTGCCTCGACGGAGGTTTCGTGCCTCGACGGAGGCTTCGTTCCTCGACGGAGGCTGCGTGCCTCGACCTCGACGGAGGCTTCGTACGTCGACGGAGGTTTCGTGCCTCGACGTCGACGGAGGTTTCGTGCCTCGACGTCGACGGAGGTTTCGTGCCTCGACGTCGACTGAGGCTTCGTGCCTCAACGGAGGCTTCGTACCTCGACGTCGACGAAGGTTTCGTGCCTCGACGTCGACTGGGGGCTTGGTGCCTCGACGTCGACTGGGGCCTGGTGCCTCGACTGAGGCTTTGTGCCTCGACGTCGACTGCGGCTTGGTGCCTCACCACCGCCTGAGGCCTTGTGCCTCGACGTAGTATGCGGCTGGGTGCCTCGACGTCGTCTAAGGCTTTGTGCTTTGATTTTCTGACTCACTGTCGACTGGGGCTTGGGGTCTCGATGTCGACTGAGGCTGTGTGTCTTTGTACCTTCAACGTCGGCTGCGGCCGTGTGCTCCGCGTCATTTGACGCTGGTGCTTTGACGTCGCCTGAGGCTTGTGCCTCGACGTCGACTGAGGCTGAGGGCCTCATCGTCGGCTGGAGCTCGGTGCCTCGTCGTTGCCGAGGCTTCGTGCCGTCGACGGAAGCTTTGTGCCTTGACGTCACTTGGGCCGTTTTACCTCGGCAGCGGCTGAGGTATTGGGCCTCGGCGTCGACTGCGGGTTTGCGCCTCGGTGTCTCCAGCTCCGGTTTGAGAGGCTTCCCCGCTTTCTCTTCGGTTCATTCCGGGCAGCCGTGACGGAATCTTGTAGTGCGGAGTTTGGTTTCCTGGAGGAGACTCTCTCCCTGCTCCGGCTCTATTGCTCCCGCCATGCGTCATCTCGCTTGGCGCAGAGTGTGGCTGAGGATCCGAACCTCCAGGGTCGTCTCGCCGCTTTTACTTGCGTGAGTTCTGCGCTTCTTCAGGCCTCTCTTGCGGTGGCCACTAACCGCCTCTCAGACCGCGACCGGTCCTTCGCCCCTCGGGACGCCTCCAGCTACATCCCGTCTGCCTTGGTGGGTTGGTCTCCTTCTCCGGAGGGGCCCTCTGGATACCTTTCTTGTGTTATCTCGGCCTCCTTCGCAGCAGCCGCAATAGCTGCAGCAGCGCCGGGTTAGGGTTCAGCCGCCGGCTTCGGCGACTCCTGGCCGTCCTTTTGACTATTCTCGCATAGCCTCTGGGTTGCTCCCCTTCTGGGGATTCCTCCCCTCCCTTCGGGAGGGGTGTCTCTGTGTCTACGCACCGGGAGTATTGCCTCTCTTCTGTCGGTTGGGCATTCCCATCCTCCCTTCTGCGTCTAGTCCTGGCCCTTCGTGACCTGCACTAGTTTCTAGTACGGGAGTGGGTCAGACTCTGCCCACCCCGGTCTCGGGAGTCCGTCGGGGCGGACCTGGACCCAGTTTGTCTGCGCTCCTTCTTGTCTCGGCCTCAGGGGGAGGCCCTTGTTTGTATATGCCGGAAGGTGGCCCCTCTGTCCTCGGTCCGCCTCCGGTCTTTTCTGCCTCTGCCTCGGCAGGCTGCCTGTCGGCGCTTGAGTCAGCTGGTGTCTCAGCGGTCTTCGGCCTCGGCTGAGCTGTTGCTGATCCTTTTTGGATCAGGGGTCTCCACGGTGATGTCCCGCTGTTCGTCTGGTTTCATCTTCGTGTTCCCCGCTGGACCCGAGCATCTCAGTGATGGCAGGATCGGGATCCCGCTTCCCAGCACATTGTGGTGCCTCCCTCCTGGACACGCTCGTTTCGTTGGTGGGCCACCACTTCGTATCCCCGCATCAGAAGGTTCTGCCGATGGACTCCTCGGCATGGGCTTAGGGGTGCACCTCGACGGCCTTCGGACTCAGGGTCCTTGGTCGGGTGCAGACTGTCGCAGCCGCATCAATCTGATGGAGCTCCGGGCCATTTACAATGCCGTGGTGGATTTTCGTTATGGGTTGCAAGATTGCGGGGTTCTGGTGCGTCCCGACATCTCGGTGGCGTTATTTCTGTGACCAAGCCAGGGTGTACAGGTTCCCTGTTACTTTGCAGGGAAGCCCTTCGTCATTGGCAGGGGACGTTACACCACTGCTTCTTTCTTCGGGCGGTGTTTTTCCAGGGCGTGCAGCATTGTCTGTTGGACACGTTGAGTCGCCCTTTTCGACCGCATGAATGGTTGCTCCATTCTCGGACTCTGCGGCATGTGGTTGTTCGGTGGGGAACCCAACAGGTAGTTCTGTTCGCTTCGCCCCTCACTCACTGGTTGCCTCGATATTGCTCGAGGATGTTCTCCTGGGTTCGCATCGAGGAGGATGCTTGCCTTCTCGATGGAATGGGCAGGTTCCTCTATGCGTTCCCTCCCTTTACTCTGATTCTCGGGTCTTTGATACACCTCCTGTCGGTCTGCGCCACCAGGATCTTGATGGCTCCGCTGTGGCCCTGGCGGCCATGGTTCTCCCTGCTCCTCCAGCGTGTCAGGGAGACTCAGCTTCTACCTATGTTCCCGTCTCCGCTGTCTCAGTGTTGCGGTTTCTGTTGCATTCCAATCTGCAGTCTCTACACTTATCAGCTTGGTTCCTCGCAACGTGCCTCCCTCCTTCTGTTTCTCTCAGTCGGTGGGGGTGTTCTCGAGGCCTCTCGAAAGATCTCCACTCGGCAATGCTTTTCCCAGATATGGTCCTGATTTGCTGAGTGGTGTGCTGAGCACCGCATGGATTCGCTCTCTGCCTCCTTGCCTTCAGTGCTGGATTTTCTGTTGCACTTGTCTCGGTCTGGTCTCAAATCTACATCTATTTGAGTCCACCTCTGTGCTTTTGCTGCCTTTCTTCGGCCGCTAAATGGGACGCTGCTCTCCGTCCACCAGATGGTTTCCCGTTTTATGAGGGATTTCTTCATTGTACATCCCTCCGGTGGTTTGGGATCTTTGTGTGTTCCTGGCTCAATTGGTGATACCTCCATTTGATTCCATTGATGAAGCTCTTTTGAATTACTTCACCTGGCAGGTGGGTTTCCTGGTTGCTCTCACGTCTGCTCGCAGAGTCAGTGAGCTGCAAGCTCTGGTTGCGGACCCGTCTTTTCCTGTATTTCATCATGACACGGTGGTCCTGCGTACTCAACCCCAGTTCTTGTCCAGGGTGGTTTCGGACTTTCCTTTCGATCTTTCCATTGTTCTTCCGGTCTTTTTTCCGAAGCCCCACTCGCCTCCTAGCGAGGTGGCGCTTCACACAATTGACTGTCAGAGGGCGTTGGCTTTTTGTCTTCAACGCACTCAGTCTCCTTGGACGGTTCCTCAATTCTTTTTGTCCTTCGACCCTAATTGGTTGGGACGCCCAGTTTCCAAGCGCACCTTGTCCAACTGGTTGGCTGCTTGTTTTTCCTTTTGCTACGCTCAGGCTGGTCTCGCGCTGCAATGTCGAGTCACGGGACATAAAGTCCGAGCGATGGCGGCTTCTGTAGCTTTCCTCAGGTCGACGCCTATCGAGGAGATTTGCAAGGCTGCCACTTGGTCTTCGGTTCATACTTTCACCTCCCACTACTGCCTGGATACTCTGTCCAGGAGCGACGGCCGGTTTGGCCAGTTGGTTTTGCGTAATCTGTTTTCTTGTATTGCCAACTTCCCTCCGTCCCTTTTTGGTTAGCTTGGAGGTCACCCACATGTGAGAATATGCTGCCTGCTTGTCCTGGGATAAAGCACAGTTACTTACCGTAACAGGTGTTATCCAGGGACAGCAGGCAGATATTCTCACAACCCGCCCGCCTCCCCGAGGTTGGCTTCTTTGCTAGCTATCTGAACTGAGGACCATGAGGAGGGTATGCGCCCTCTAGTGGATCAGGAAGGCACACACATGCGTGGTGCAGTGTGCAAACTTGAAACTTCAATCAAGTTTGCTTGAAAAGCTGTCCGCGCTGGGGCTCCGTGGATGACGTCACCCACATGTGAGAATATCTGCCTGCTGTCCCTGGATAACACCTGTTACGGTAAGTAACTGTGCTTTTCGGGCCTTGGAATTAGGGGGCGAGGTGGAAGGGTCATGGCGAGGAAGAGTTGGGTATGGGAATTTAGAATTTGTTAAACAGTCGAGTTTTCAGGGATTTTCTAAAGTCTGCGTATGTAGTGGCCTCAAGTATGGGCTTACCAAGCCATGTGTTCAGCCTAGCTGCCTGGAATGATAACATTCTATCTAGAAACTTTTTGTAATGGTAAGATTTCAAGGAGGGGTAATTAAATAGGTTTGTTCTGCGAGTGCTCTTGTTGGACTCGTTGGGGGAGTACTGGGAGATTAGGTAAGCTGGAAGAATCCCAAAGACAGCTTTGTAGCAAAAACAAGCAAACTTGAAGAGGACTCTGGATTCTGCGGGTAACCAGTGGAGTTTCTGATAATAAGGGGAAATATGTTCCCATTTTTTTTTAACTGTGGATTAGTCGGATTGCGGTGTTCTGAATTAATCTCAGCTTGTTGAGGTTCTTTTTATAAGCTCCTAGGTATATGATGTTACAGTAATCTAGGGTGCTTAAGATGGATAATTGTACTAATAAACGGAAGGACTTTTAATCAAAAATTTTTTTGCGAAGTTTCCAGAGGACCAAAATATATTTTTTAAACAGTAGGTTTGTGTGGTTTTCCAGGGTTAGGTGTTTGTCAAGTGTTACCCCCAGAATCTTTATGGTTTGGTCAATTTTGTATTCTCGGCTCTGTAGGTGAATTGAATTTTCTTTTATCTTTTCGTTGGGTGATGCCAGGAAGAATTTGGTTTTTTCTGTGTTGAGTTTCAGTTTGAAGGCCATCATCCAGCGCTCTATTTGATTTATGATGTTGGTTAAGAAGTTGGAGAATTGTGACGTTAGGGCGGTTAGCGGAATCACTATAGTAATGTCATCTGCGTAGATGTAGAAGCCCTAGGCTTTGTAGCAGGTTTCCTAATGAGCTGAGTTAGATATTAAAGAGAGTTGGGGATAGGGGGGAACCCTGAGGTAATCCGCAGCTAAGGGAAAGTTTGTCATCTTTGAATACCTGGTAGGATCTGTTCCTGAGGAATCCCTGGAACCAATTGTGAGCGTAGCCTGTGATGCCTGTGGTTTCTAGGCAGTTCAAAAGAATGGTGTGATCTACTAGGTCAAAGGCGCTACTTAGGTCCAGTTGTAGGATCATGGCGCTGGTACCTTGGGTGAGGAGGGCGTAAAGGTGGTTAAGTAGTAAGGCTATGATTGTTTCGGTGCTGTGACCAGGTCTGAAGCCTGACTGGTTGTTGTGCAGTAAGTTGAATTTGTCTAAATATGAGTTTAGTTCAGCATTTACTATCCCATCCATTATTTTGACTGCGAGAGGGATGTTTGCGATAGGTCTAAAATTGGTTAGGTTGTTGGGTGGTTCTTTGTTGTTCTTTTTAATGGGTGTTATTACAATTTGACCTAAGTTTTTTGGAAATATTCCTGCGGTTAGTTGTAGGTTGACCCAGTTGAGTAGTTTGGCTTTGAAGATGATTGGGGCTGCTTTCATTACATCTGGAGGGCAAGTGTCCAATCTGCAGTATGATTTGACGTTTTTGTTGTAGAATTTGTTTAATGTTTGCCAATCGGTCTCACTAAAGTTGGACCAGTTCATGTCTGCTTTGGCGGCGACTAGGTCTTGTGGAATGGAGTAGTCCCAGTGGGAGTCTGGAGAATCCGTTATAGAGTGTCTTAAGTTATTTACTTTGGTGTTGAAGAAGTCTGCCAGGTTGTCTACTGTCACTGTGGATTCTTCTGGCAGGTTTGTGTGGATTTGTCATTCATCCAAGGCGGTATAGCAAGTCTTAAATAAACATATAGTACGCATACAACTGCATACCCTGGTGAAATACCTAGACATACATGGTTAACTCTATATTAGTGGTAGAGATGCTGTGACTTCTGAGCTTTTTCTTTTTAAATTTTCAGTAACATATAAGAAATTTATGTAAATGTGAGAAGGAATGCCATAAATTTTCATTTTGTGTGTGTATCTTGCTTAGAATTGTTTTCAATAGATTGTTTAGACTTTTTTTGACTACATAAATTTAATTTTGATTTCTTTTCTGCAGATTAAGGGAAGTTTCGGAGAAGTTGAATAAATACAACTTAAACAGGTAAAAAAATCCCCAAAGCATTATTTTGAATAACCATAAGTTTTAACATAATTTTTTTGTTGGAGATCGCTAGATACACAAATTTTGTGTGAATGTTGAATTCAAAATATATGTATATTTTTTGTGGGGGGGTTGGGGAGGATGTTAAGTGGGAGGAATGGATTGTAGTTTCAGCTAGAACAGGGGTGGACAACGAGGGCTGGAATCCAGTCGGGTTTTTAGGATTTCCCCAGTGAATATGCATGAGATCCATTTGCATACAATGGGAGGTAGTGCATGCAAATAGATTTCATGCATATTCATTGGGGAAATCCTAAAAACCTGACTAGATTCCGGCCCTTGTTGCCCACCCCTAAGCTAGATCTTTTGTTTTCTTCGCATCAGCTCTGGTATTCTGCACTGATGAGTAGTTTAGAAACGTGAAGGCAGATAAAGGCCAGATGGCCCGTCCACAACATCCGCTATCTCTTCCTCTCCCTAATGGATCTCACATCCTGTCCCATGCTATCTTGAATTTAGATACAGTCTTCATCTTCACCACCTCCATCGGGAGACTATTCCATGCATCTACCACCCTTTCTGTAAAGAAGTATTTTCTTACATTATTCCTGTGTCACCTCTTAACTTCATCCTATGCCTTCTCTTTCTGTAGTTTTCCTTCATTTGAAAAAGACTTGCCTCCTGTACATTAATGCCATGGAGATATTTAAATGTGTCATATCCCCTCTCTCCCATCTTTCCTCCAGAATATACATATTAAGGTCTCTAAATCTATCCCCATACAATTTGACAAAAAACACTAACCAAATTTGTGGAAACTCTCTGGACCAACTTCATTCTATTTATATCTTTTTGAAGGTGTGGTCTCCAAAATTGCATACAGTATTCTAAATGGGGTCTCACCAGAGCTTTATACAACGACTTTACACTTCCCCCTCCGTATTCGTGAATTCCATATCTACGGATTTGGTTATTTGCGATTTTTGCCCAGAAATTTTTTTTTTTCATTTTTCAGGCTATTTTTAGTCCTGTAAACCCCCCCTTAAGCCTTACCTGGTGGTCTAGTGCAGTGATTCCCAACCCTGTCCTGGAGGACCACCAGGTCAATCAGGTTTTCAGGCTAGCTCTAATGAATATGCATGGAGCAGATTTGCATGCCTGTCACTTCCATTATATGCAAATCTCTCTCATGCATTTTCATTAGGTCTAGCCTGAAAACCCGATTGGCCTGGTGGTCCTCAAGGACAGGATGGGAACCACTGGTCTAGCGGGTTTTCAGGCAGGAGTGATCTTCCCAAGCTCCTGCCCCATGCAGATCGCTCACAGGAAATGGCTTGAGAGACTATGGGAGCTAAAGGCAGCCATTTCCTGTGAGCGATCTGAACGGGGCAGGAGCATGGGAAGATCGCTCCTGCCTGAAAACCTGCTAGATCACCAGGTAAGTCTTAAGGGAGGCTTTCCCTAGCAACAGCAGCAGATGAATCCAGAGACCAATGGGATAGCTCACATCTACCAGCAGGCGGAGATAGAGAAACTGATTAACAGGTGGTCCTATTGGCTGGCACTCCTCCTGTTTATTCAGTATTCTCTATCTCCCAGCAGGAAAATGTCGCTATTCAACTAGCTCCTGAATTCTGGCTGTGGCTGGAACTTTATTTTCTCCTGTTGAGGTTTCTCTTCAGTGAGACTGCCATTCTGTTTCTCCTGTTGAGGTTTCTCTTCAGTGAGCTTGCAATGCTATTTCTCCTGTTGAGATTTTCTCTTCAGTGAGACAGGGGTGTCCGGCTGCACGGTGCCGGCTTTAGAGGTTACACTTGGGCCCCCCCTTGTCCCTGCCTCACCCTCCCTCCATTGATAGAGGGTCTGCCTGGGTCTCCATTTTTTTCTTCTTTCCCTTTATTGCAAAAAAAAAAACAAACAAAAAAAAGAGACCCGGATACTGCATTCTGCCAGGTTTGTCTTGGACAACCGACGTTTACTGGCTTCACTCAGCACTATCCCACTGCTTGTGCTTGTCTTGTCTTTTCAGGCATATAAGGCGGGTTCTGAGTCGCGTGAGTACCACAGCTGTAGTTTGTGTTCTCCCCGCTGTGGTTTTGTTTGGGCAGCACTGACATTTGGTATTTCAGTTGGGCTAAGTGTGCGCAGTTTGGTGTTATGTACATTCAGACTTGGTTGGGCTGCACGGCCATTGAGTATTTCAAGTTTGCAAGTATGTTTTTTGGAGGCCTCCGGTTTTGTATCTTGCAAGCCGTGGCATGGCTGACATTTTCCCGCGTGCGTGCGGGGTACACTTCAGCTCTTCTGCTTCAGCAGAATCGGATTTCCGGGGATGTACTTTCAGTGGGACTGAGCTCTTTGTACTGTCGGCGGTGCCGCAGCGTGGTCTCTGGCTGTGCATTTCATAAGGACCGAGCTCCTACGCTGTTGGCAAAGCCGCAGCGTTGTACATTTCCTTGGGACCTAGCTCCTACGCTGTCGGCAAGCCGCAGCGTTGTCCATTTCCTTAGGACCGAGCTGTTTCGCTGTTGGCTGAGCCGCAGTGCTTCATAAGGCTGTTTCTTTTCGGTGGGCCGTTCTCCTTAGCTGTCGGCGGTGCTGCAGCGCTGCATGTGGCAGTTATTTTTGGCAGGCCGAGATCGTTCACGGTTGCCTGAGCCGCAGTGTTTGCCAAGGCGTTCATTTTCGGTGGGACCGAAGTGCCTGGGTTGTCGGACATAGATGGGCTCGATGTTCCTTTTTGTTCTATATTACAAAAAAAAAAAATAAAAAAAAAAAAATTGTAACACCAGGGAACCAATAACGCATCATGGATGCGGCCTTTGGTCTTGGGAGTGTTTATGTACACTTTGCCTGGGGTTTCTGGTGCGAGCTTGTGTTCGGCACCCAGCTTGTTAGATACGGCAGAGTGTGGTGTGGCCACTTTCGCTTGGTGTTTGCCTGCCCTGTTTATATGCCCTTTACTCCGGTTCGGCCCACAGCGCATCGCGGCTGAGTACCATTAGGTTTGGAGTTTGCCCGTGCTTTGTGCGGGTTTCTCCTTGTTTCTCTCGGGGCTTTGCCTTCTGGGAGGTTTTGTTCTCTGGATCTCTGCTTGTCATTGCAGGTGGTTGGTGACACTTTCGCTAAATCTTTCATGGTTGTTTCCTTAGCATGTTCTGCGTTGCAGCCGGATGGCGCTTCTCCTATTCCTGTGAAGGGGCTGTCTTCCTTTCTTTTTTGGGTGGCGGATCCTCCAGGTTTCGGACTCTGTTCAGATATGGTCTGGGACCGCCATCTGCTACTTCATCATATTGGATGGCCCACCTTGCAGCCAGCAAATGCTGTGCAGCTACTTGTGGCCCGGGGCCGTCTTTTGGTGGACAAGGGGGTGTCAATTCTTTCACTGAGACTATTCCTTAGTGGCTCGGTTCGAATAGGGTCCCCTTTCGCCGTTTTGCTCCCGGGCCAGGTCTCTATGCTGTCTCTCTCTTTTTGCCGCAGGTTGGTTTTTGAGAGGGGCGTAAAATATCTGGAGGTTGGTTTCATATCTGCATGGAGCGGTAACTGCAGTATTTTGATCACATCTCGTGTATCTTCATTTACTTGGCTGTATGTTTTTCCGCTATCATTGCATGGATATGGTACTCTTTTCGGAGTGCCGATCTACTCCTTCGGGGATCGCGCACCTGGAATTTTCATAGAAGGGTCCCTTTCTTCTTCCAGATCTTACGGTTCTAGTCCAGCCATTCCCCGACCTTCTGCTCTTCATTCTGAGAGGGGTCTTGGTTTCCTCTCACTGCTCTGGAGGATTTCTCGTGAGAGGGGTATTGTATGATTTCAGGTCGGGGGCCTTGACGATTTTTCTCAGGCTGCTGACGGCTTTTACGGATGCTTTGCATTTTCCTCCGGTTTCCCTTTCCTTCTTGGAGTCCCTTGTCTTGAGCTTCCTTATGTGTTTTTTGGTTCTTCCAGAAATAAAGGAAGTTATTCCATTTACATCATGGTGCCTGGGACGGGAGATTTAATCTGTCTGGGGCTGGATCTCATTCTGTTAAAGTAGTTTCTCTGCATTGTCTTTTTTCCGAGGACACACTGTGAGCAGGTTTTCCTTTTCACTAGGGTCGCGGACTCCGCTCTTGCTTCGCTTGCATCTTTTTGAGCAGCACTATCAGTTTTGATGGATGCTCTTCGCCTATCCATGGCTTTCCAAGAGGTTATCATAGAAACATAGAAACATAGAAGATGACGGCAGAAAAGGGCCACAGCCCATCAAGTCTGCCCACTCCAACAACCCTACCCCCTTGAATTTACCCCCCTAGAGATCCCACATGTGTATCCCATTTCCTTTTAAAATCCTTCACGCTGCTGGCCTGAATCACCTGAGGTGGAAGTTCATTCCAACGATCAACCACCCTTTCGGTGAAGAAGAACTTCCTGGTGTCGCCATGAAATTTCCCTCCCCTGATTTTCAGCGGATGGCCTCTTGTGGCAGAGGGACCTTTAAAAAAGAAGATATCATCCTCCACCTCAATACGGCCGATGATATATTTAAACGTCTCTATCATATCTCCTCTCTCTCTACGTTCTTCGAGTGAATATAGCTGCAATTTATTCAGCCTTTCTTCATACGGGAGGTCTTTGAGTCCCGAGACCATTTTGGTGGCCATTCTTTGAACCGACTCAACTCTCAGCACATCCTTTTGGTAATGTGGCCTCCAGAATTGTACACAATACTCCAGATGAGGCCTCACCATGGATCTGTACAATGGCATTATAACTTCGGGCTTCCGGCTGATAAAACTTCTTCGGATGCAACCCATCATTTGTCTTGCCTTTGATGAAGCCTTCTCCACTTGATTGGCAGTCTTCATGTCTTCGCTAATGATCATCCCCAAATCACGTTCCGCCTTGGTCCTAACTAAGGTTTCACCATTTAGTGTGTAAGTTTTGCATGGATTCCTGCTGCCGAGGTGCATGACCTTACATTTTCTAGCATTGAAGTTTAGCTGCCAAGTTGAGGACCAATGTTCCAATAGAAGTAGGTCCTGCGTCATACTGTCTGATAAAGTGTTTTCACTTACTATGTTGCATAGTTTGACGTCATCGGCGAATAATGTGATTTTACCCTGAAGCCCCTGAGTCAGATCTCCCACATATCGATTATGAGGGTTCCTTTTTTAGATACCTGCTTGCGTTGGACTTCTTCCAGCCAGGTCCGTCTGACGGACTCCCAAGGATGATTTCCTTTCTCATTCCCTACTTATTGATATTTCAGGGAGATTTTGTGGTTCATGTGGGAGAGCATAGTGTTTCTTGCCGGAGCCTGGGGCGATGGGTTGCTGTCTCAGGTTTGCCACCTTCTTAGGGCCCCACAACCATGCACTTGGGTTCGGTGCAGGTTCTGGGTTCCTGGGTGCTGGCTCCACTGGTAACTTGGGCTCTCTTTCGCTTGAGCACACTGCGGTAGTGCTTTGGTTCCGGGATTTCCCGGTATCTCAGGACTCCAATTATTTGGTATGCTCCTCCTGCTTCGCTCTGTATGATTTGGTGGCTCAGCGCGTTTTCTCTTTTCAAGGCATGCCTCAGTCTTTGCTGGACTTGCTCATGACCACCGACCATCCCGGGCTGGGTTGGGGGGCTCGGTGGCTTCCATCCTCAGCTCCAGGAGTCTGGTTTTCAGAGGCGACTCAGTGGTTGTTCATTCTTCTACTCTTGAGCAGGGTCAGGCTGCCTTTCTGAAGCTCCAGATCATTCTTCCTGAATACCGCTCACAGTCCCTTTGGTCGGTATTAGGATGGGGGTATTTATCTACAGCTTGGGCCGTAGGATTGTACTCAGTTGGCAGGTGAAGTTGTTCTGCTTCAATGGGTGGACTCTCATCTTCATCTTCTGTTGGCAGATCCTTTTATGGCTCAGGATAAGAGTTTGGGAAGACTTTCTCTCCGCGAATCTGAGCATGGCCCATTTCTTGAATGTTACAGTGTACAGCGCTGGGTATGTGCTGGAAAGTGTGCATGTTGGTAATAGTGTAATCTTCTGCATCCTGGATATTGAGATTTGTGGCTCAAGCGTTCTAGCTCTTTTTATGGATGTGAGATCTCCTTGACCTAGACCTCATGACCTCGTCTCTCAATTCTAAGCTTCCTAGCTTCTTCGGCGGGTCCAGGAAGGGGGAGTTAGAGGGGGTAGCGGCATGGCTCCTTTCTCGCTTCTGCCTTCTCTTTTTCGGTGTTTTCCACTGGCTGATGATGGCTTGGATTTGCCATCTCGAGCTCGCTTTCCGGGCACAGTTTTTGTAGAATCTCTGGATTGGCGGCGCCATCTATCCTTGCTGTGCGGATTTGATGAGTCTTTCGATAGCCGGACTAAGAAGTTTCCTGGTATTTCCGGCTTTGCTCGCCTAGGGTCCGATCAACATGGATATTTGTTCTACGGTAGTATTACGACCTGGTTTTTTGAAAATCCTAGGCTAACGTGTAAGGGTTATGAGGAACAGGTTGTTTCTTCTCTTATCCAGGTGCTACGGACGTCTTCTCCTGTGGCTTCTGCTTCCTTTTGGAGGTTTTTCCTTTCTTGGGTGCTTCTTCACGTTTGAACCACTCCAGAGTTCCTTTTTGACACAAGTGTATTGCCGAGGGCTTAGCGTTCAATTCCCTTCAGCTTCTAGTGCCATTCTTGGTTTGTTACAAGGGCTATGTATATTGTTCTTCGTTACTTATCAGCTTCATGTAGTCCAGTTCCTAAACAGAGTGCGGTATATTCATGCGCCTCTTAGAAAGCCCGGTTTGGAGTACAATCTTCACGTACTTCTTCTCAATTTACCGAAGGCTTCATTTCATCCTTGTCTTTTGGGACTCTAAAGGGCTGTGCTGTTGAACATGGGGTTTCTTGTGGCCTTGGCTTCAGCTCTGCAGTTTTCTATGTTGCAGGCCTTGTTCAACGGGAATTCCTATTTCTGATTTCCGAAATATGGTTTGGCTGGTACCACTATTTCTTTCTAGGGGGGTGTCATCTTTTCTTTTATGTCATGCTCACTTTTCCTTCCTTCTTCCTGGGAGGAGAAATTGGGAGCAGTGCTTTTATTCACTGCGCTTTTTGATATGTACGTAGCGTTCTCCGTGAGCTCGGTTTCTAACGACTTTTAGTTGTTTATATCTCCTTTTTGTATTCTTCAAGGGACGCCTCAAACGTATGGCGGTGTCCGAAGCCTCCATCGCTCGATGGGTCCAGGAGGACATTCTTTATGCTTGCTTGCTGGCAGGGAAGCGGTTGGCGAAGGAACTTCATGACCATTCTGCCGGAGCGATGGCTACTTCTTGGGCTCGGCCCAGAGGTTTTTTCCTTGGAGGAGATTTGTTTTGCGTTTTGTGCTTCGGTTGTTGCGGAGGCGGCGTTTGCTTCCCACCCAGATTGAGGATTGCTTTGCTACATCCCATTGGTCTCTGGATTCATCTGCTGCTGTTGCTAGGGAAGGAAAAATTATGTTCTTACCTGTTAATTTTCTTTCCCTTAGATGCAGCAGATGAATCCAGAGCCCTACCCTTTCTGGATATTGTCTCTCGGTTTTTTCTTTTGCAACTTGCGCGGTTTGTTATTATGACCAGTTGTTTTCTGTATTATTGCATTTTGAGATTTGTTATGGGAAAGAAGTTTTTTACATGCTATGCCTATTGATGTTACGGATGCTTGGGCAAGGAGCTATACTGAATAAACAGGAGGAGTGCCAGCCAATAGGACCACCTGTTAATCAGTTTCTCTATCTCCGCCTGCTGGTAGATGTGAGCTATCCCATTGGTCTCTGGATTCATCTGCTGCGTCTAAGGGAAAGAAAATTAACAGGTAAGAACATAATTTTTCCTTACAGGGCTAAAAATAGCTGGGGGGATAAGGGCAGAACCAGCCTGAATATTATTTGTGGTTTTTCCATATTTGCAGGCCGGCTCTGCCCCTAACCCCCGCGAATATGGAAGGGGAAGTGTACCTCCCTTTTCGTACTGGGCATTCTTCTCCTTTTGCACCCAAGCATCTTCCTGGCTTTGACCGTTATCTTTTCTACCTCTTTTGCCACCTTGAGACCATCAGACACAATCACCCCAAGTACTTCACCTCCTATACTACACTGTTCTCCTGGATTTTTGCAGTCCATGTGCATGACCCTGCATTTTTTAGCATTAAATCTTAGTTGCCAATTACTCGACCATGCTTCAAACTTTGCCAGATCTTAGCTCATGTTATCCATACCCTCTGGGGTGTTTACCCTATTATAGAGCTTAGTATTCCTAATAAATAAATTACCCGAGTTTGTCCATCAAGCCCCTTCCCTTGTTTAAAAGCAGACTGAAAACCCACCTTTTGATATAGCTTTCAATCCTTAACCCTACTCCTCTGCCCTCCAACCCAGTCAGCTGATTAACCGTTTCAAGTTTATTATTGATTTGATATATACCACCTTATCGTTTATTTCAAGGTGGTTGTACAATTTAAAATAGGGTAAAACAAGTAATACAATTAACATAACTTAACAAAAGATAAAGTACACGACTGGACAAACTGTATCCATGACATCTTGTTTATATGTCTTGCCTGCTTAGATTGTGAGTTCTTTCGAGCAGGGACTGTTTTCTTACTCTTTTTGACTCTGTACAGCGCTGCGTGCATCTGGTAGCGCTATAGAAATAATTAATAATAGTAGTAGTAGTAGTAGTATTCCTTCCTATCAGCAATTGGACATAGAGAAAATGAAATCTACCAGTGATATCATCAGTATAAGTTAGGATGCTGTTTGGAACAATCCAGTATTTTTCTCTCCCTTCAGCTGGTGGTAGATTGTTCTGTCAGTGCTCCTGTCCCTGGCTTAGCTCTCCGCTCTGCTGGCCCCCTTACTAGAGAATAACATGGGGAAAAAATTTATCACGTTTCCCGCTCCGTCGCCGTGAGCTCTTCCCTGTCCCCACGTGTTCAGTCTCTGTCCTCACGAGCTCAGGCCCCGTCCCTGCAAGCTCAGTCCCCATCCCATCCCCGCCCCTCAAACTCGGTCCCTGTTCCAGGCCTGCAAACTGTCAGATCCCATTCACACAAGCCTCGAATAGTTATGATTTTATAATGAACTTATTTTATTAAAGTATAAAAAGAGACAATATTCTGTACAATTGGGTCATTCCATGTCAAGTGATCAGATTCTTGGAAAGTGCCCTGCATGACCATCACGGATTTTGATGAAACTTCATATGCAGAGTCCACCATGTCTCAAACGAACTTTGGTAAAGTTTTAGTTTCGCCTGTGGAATATTTGTGGAGATATAGCCATTTGTTTGACCACATACCACAATGAAATACAGTACGACAATGACATTCTGACAACTTTGAGACACAATATCTCCCGAGCTGTGTTTCCAAAAAAACTGAAACTTAGCTACCCTGCACAACTTTTTGAGCTCTGTTCATTGCTACCAATAACAATTTTTGCCAAGCACTGATTGAATGCCTGAATTACAGTAAACTTGGCCGAAAAAATTAGTGCTCCAAAAAAAGTCAAAGTTTGACATTACTTAGCTCCCACAATAATTGAGTAATAAATGCGAAATTTGGCGCATAATGTCTCAGTACTACGTTGTTTTCAAAAGTACAATTTCAACCTCCAAGCTCTTTCCATTAGTTTACAAATTAAGTGTAAAGTTGCTAATTTGTGTAAAAAGGCCAAAAATAGGGTATTTTCAGCCTGCTTTTACAGAAAAATACCTTTTGGAAACTCTTTCAAATCAGTCTCATTAGAAAGAGCATATTTCAAACCCCCTAGAAAAGTGGACTTCATTTTTCAACGCAGGTTAACAATGGCTGAAAAAGGGGGACAAAGTTGGGAGACGTTGCCACGGCAACAACCTCTATTTCAACATAGTTCTGTCATTTTTAAAGTTACAGTTTTGTATTGACGTAGTATTACTACTACTCTATTGCGTTGGTCCATGGTGACATTGTCACTACCAGTTCAAGAGTTTGAACTGGCAACCCCATCGCCATAGGGGTCACGCCCGATAGCTGTGCAATACCAGCCACAGGTGGGCCACTTCGTCCAGGTTCCCAAGCCTCGCATTTGGTTTCTTTGTCAAGGTTCCAAAGCCTTTTGTTGGTATCTTTCTGGTTCCAAAGCCAATGATTAGGGTGTCTTATCCTAGGTTCCCAAGCCTAAATTGGGTATCTTATATGGTTCCCAAGTCGAAGTGAAGTCCACTTTGATTTTAACTGCCAGCAATCTTTATAACATTCTGTTAAATTTTTGAGCCACTTTCTTCAATGCAGTTTCTGGAAATTGATATTGGCGGCCGGATGATGTAACTGAAGGGGCACAAAGCATGCAGATGAGGTGTTGCTCTGGAACCCAACAAACGTCTTGCCTTTCTGGCCAATAAAACGAATGAGGTGGACCGTGAGGATGTATAAATTTTATCAATGCATCATTTTGTTCAATTGAGACTTCAACAACGTTGCCTATCCACCATTGATTATCGTAAGTACAGGCAACGTAGCAACCAGGAAAGATTTCGGACACTTTCAAATTTGGAATGGCAGTATCAGAAATTTTGGCAACAAAATTTATTGTGTCATTTGAAACTTTGCTGACACGAACCGAGTTTGAGTCGACTGGTACAAATTGGTGGTGCTCTCTGGTACCGGCTACTGTGCTGCTTTCATGCCATCTTTCTTCTTGAAACTTTTTGCTTTCTTCAATTTCTTCTTTTGGAACATAAATGTATTTAACTCCGTGTATATTTTGGTCACAAAAGTTAAATAGATCCTTTGGCGTCAATATTTGATCCGTTGATGGTCTTTGGAGGCTAGCCTGGGCAGCCAGTCGTTTAGTTGTTCTACCAACTCCATCGCAGGGTGATTTTCTGTGGCTAGTTCCAAAAAAATTCCATTCAGCCTCAATGTTGAAATCATTTCTGTGATTGCACAAATTCACAAAGTTCTTGTAGTTTTTATATTGTGCAGCTGAGCCGTCACTGAAGTAGTATATTTTGGTAATGTTTGTTTGAGTTACCAAAAATTCGATCAACTTTTGAATAAACACGTGTACAGATATTGTATCATGTTGCATATGATCAGAAATAATGCAACAGTTTACAACTTGCAATGTGCCCACTTCATTGAGGTAATATGCAACAAAAGGATGTACCGTAGCTTGTGAATTTTCCCAGTGAAAGCCTTGGGCGGCATCCTTTACAACAAATGAGTAATTTTCAGCGAAATCCATCAAAACGATCATTTCCGTTTCTTTTAAGCCTGTCTTCAACATCTTCAAATATTCACTTTGATGTTTTGAAATGAAATGGTGGCTTGTCAACTTCCAAATCTTGCTTGCAAGTCTTTCAATAAAGTTGTCCATGGTTAGTACGCTTGTTTCTAATGTTTCACGGTCAGCATGAACCCATTGCTTAAATTCTATTGATTCTTTTGGATCTAAATCCTTGAATATTTCTTCCAGGTATGCTGTTAGTGCTTCTTCACTAGGGCAGTTTTGACATCGTTGTAGCATACAGTTCTTGACATTTAGGTCGCACACAGTTTTTTCCATAAGAACTTTGTAGTTCTCTTTGACATTGGCGCCTTGTAGCATGAGCTTTACATTTTGATGTCGTGCAGACACACACGGAGTATGCACCTGATGCACCAACGGTTACATACCACTTTGGCCTGAGCTCACAGAATTTGGAAAAACCAATTTCAGTTCCGTATTTGTTACAGTACGCCACGTACAGCTCTTTTAAATTACACAACAGCAGCCGCTTTTGCTTTTGTACTTTTAAACCATTGAGGCGGACTGAAATGCAATCTTTTTTGCCAGGACATATTCTGCTGAATTCATCGTCTTCGTAAAAATCTTGAACTCTATTTGCAATTTCTTTTGGAAGGGACTTGCCAATTTTTGCATCAGGTATAGAACAAATGCCTTTCTCTTTCTTTACTTTTTGGGCTGTTCTGACCATGCGCTCTGAAACGCCAAACTTCATTGCTGTTTCCTTTATTGACCAACTTTTTGGGGCCATCGTCAATAATTGAACTTTCATTGACCTGTTGGATATTGCAATTTTCGTTTTCATTTCTTCAATGAGATCAGTGTAATCTTCACATAACTTGCATTCTACAGACTGACGAGACGGCCCAACTTCTTCAGCTGAAACTCCAGCAGCAGATGTAATCTTCTTGGCTATCACATTCTGCACACGTTCAATTTTTCGTATCACATAGCCGGCTTTATCTCTACTAGCTAACCTTCGAATTTTCAATGGAGAGGTTCCTAAAGCAGTCAAGTTTTGATCAACTGCATCGGAGATGCTAATATCAAAATCGTCTGAAGATGAAGATGCTGCAGTAGCTTCACTCATTGAAACGTATTGGGCTTTGCACCTACTGCAAAGTTTCTGACCTGGCTTGATATTTATTTTTGCCACTTTTCTAAAATCATTAGACATGGCAAGATCGACTTTTAACAATCCACTTTGATTTTTCTTTTCAAATGGATTACAATACGATGTTTGCTTTAATTCGTATTTGTCGAGATACTTTGCTTTGTGGTGGAGGCAGATTTGGTCTTTATCCATCAGTTCAACTTCAGAGCGCCGAGTGATAAGCAATTTTTCATCGGTTGACAAATTATGTAAAAAAAATGAGCCCACGTTTTTTAGAATAAAATGTGTCGTCATGACACTTTGACAACAATTTTTGCCCAATGGCACAGTCTGGCAGAAAAGGATTATTATTAGTAGATTTGTTGGCATCCATTTTAAACTAAATTAATAATAATGTGGATCTGAAAAAGAAAACAAGTTGTAATTTGTGATCTGCATGCAACAAAATTATCACCTCAATTTCTAGTTAGGAATAATCATTAATTAAGAACACTATAATTGTACCCAAAGCTTGAGTAAAAATAAACAGGGAAAAACAGTGTGAAAAGTGACATAATTGTAAGTTGAAACGTAGGCCGTTGCCATGGTGACATCTCCTAACTTTGTCCCCCTTTTTCGGGCATTGTTAACCTGCGTTGAAAAATGAAGTCCACTTTTCTAGGGGGTTTGAAATATGCTCTTTCTAATGAGACTGATTTGAAAGAGTTTCTGAAAGGTATTTTTCTGTAAAAGCAGGCTGAAAATACCCTATTTTTGGCCTTTTTACACAAATTAGCAATTTTACACTTAATTTGTAAACTAATGGAAAGAGCTTGGAGGTTGAAATTGTACTTTTGAAAACAACGTTGTACTGAGACATTATGCGCCAAATTTCGCATTTATTACTCAATTATTGTGGGAGCTAAGTAATGTCAAACTTTGACTTTTTTTGGAGCACTAATTTTTTTGGCCAAGTTTACTGTAATTCAGCCATTCACTCAGTGCTCGACAAAAATTATTATTGGTAGCACTGAATAGAGCTCCAAAAGTTGTGCAGGGTAGCTAAGTTTCAGTTTTTTTGGAAACATAGCTCGTGAGATATTGTGTCTCAAAGTTGTCAGAATGTCACTGTTGTACTGTATGTCATTGCAGTATGGGGTCAAACAAATGGCTATATCTCCACGAATATTCCACAGGCGAAACTAAAACTTTACCAAAGTTCGTTTGATACATGTGGGACTTTGTGCATAAAGTTTTATCAAAATCCGTGATGGTCATGCAGGGAGCCCTTGATCACTGACATGGAATAACCCAATTGTCATTTTATAAACTGAGGACGAATCAGAGGAGAATCGGGAGTAAGACCTGCATGAAAATGTAAGCAGAAGAAGATGCAAGCATAAGACCTGCATATATTATAGACGAAGACCCCTGAGAACCCCAAATAGTTATATTTCTAAGAGAGACATTGTGCATATGAATTCAAACTTCTAAGCAGTCATTTTCCTCTTTGCCAGTAAGAGAGATTCACCTTTGCTCCAGAAACCAGCAGTCAGGTCTCCTGACTGTGGCATCACTGTTTTGGGACTTTTCAGTACAGTACATGATAAGAAGTCCTAAAAAGTGTTAGCAAAGGACAATGTAATTGAGGAAGGTGGGGGCTTGCTCTCTGGAGTTATTAACCTTAGTATTGGGAATGCATTTGTCAGGGAAATATAGAAAGGTCAGTTTTGGCACCAGGTGACGTCACGCTCAGTATGGCTCCATGATAAGTGTATAGACCATTCAGTCAATAAAAATGACATATGTGACAAACCAATGAGAAGTGAGTAACTAGGTGGTACCCTAGGCTACTATAAATATTATGCCAACCGGTATAACAGGGAGAGAAGAGTGAGGAGTCGGAACCAAAAGAACATCAGATTGCTATTTCGTATGTATGCTATCCTTTGTAGCAAATATGCTGTTCTTTGGTATTTCATGTGAGTTGCCTTATGCTTATTGCCAATAAACCTATCTTATAGTCACTGTCTCGAGGTCTTTATTATGGGTTGATGATAAGATATTGCATAGAGAATGACACGGGGAAAAATTCTGTCTCTGTCACTGCCCCCATCCCCAGACCACCATCCTCTTCACTGCCCCGTCCCCATCTCCGCCGTCCCGTTTACCGCTCCGTCCCCACCATCCCTTTCAATGCCCTGTCCCTGCAGCATCCATACAAGCCTCAGTACTGCAATGTTTAGCTTATTCCTTCCTTATAAATTAAAGTTCTGGCTGCTGAACTAGAGAAAGAGATGTTCAGCTGGCAGAGCTTTGTTTATAAATTTTTATAAACACAATTAATATTGCAATTTTCCTGGTAATAATACTATTTTATCCTAAAGCAAAATAAATAAATAAATAGAAATTTTTTTTCTTCCTTTGTTGTCTGGTTTCTGCTTTCCTCATCTTCTCATTCAATTCCTTCCATACACTATCTGCCGTCTCATTGCGTCTTCCATTTGCTCTGCTACTGTGCCTCTCCCTTCAACCCTCCAATTGGTCTGGCACCCATCTTCTTCCCTCCGCACCCCCGTAGTCTGGCATCTCCTGTCTTCTTTCCTTCCAGTGTCTTTTCCCCACTCTCTATTCCCCATTTCCCTTTCGGCATCTTCTCCCTACTCTCTCGTCCCCATTTCCCTTTCGGCATCTTCTCCCTACTCTCTCGTCCCCATTTCCCTTCGGCGTCTTCTCCCCACTCTCTCATCCCCATTTCCCTTCGGCGTCTTCTCCCCACTCTCTCGTCCCCATTTCCCTTCGGCGTCTTCTCACCACTCTCTCGTCCCCATTTCCCTTCGGCGTCTTCTAACCACTCTCTCGTCCCCATTTCCCTTCGGCGTCTTCTCCTCGCCATCCCCCCACCCCCTAGCACCCTTTGCTTGGTCCAGCAGCTCCCTCCCGGCTCTCCCTCCCTCCATTTCTTTCTCTTTGTGGCGAAACTGGCGATTTCTATAAGGCTATGCACTGTATTTTAGCCGAAGCCTTGAAGTCGTGTCGCGTTGCCTGCTGGAAAAGTCTTCTTTGATGCAACCGGAAACAGGTAGTTGCATCAGAGGAGACTTTTCCAGCAGGCAACGCGACGCAACTTCAAGACTCCGGCTGTAATACAGCGCATAGCTTTTATAGAAATCGCCAGTTTCGCCACAAAGAGAAGGGAAAGGGAGGGAGATGCACGGCCGGTGGGAGAGAGGGGCCTGCCGGACCGCACGCTTGTTCACCGCGCATGCTCACCATTCACCGCTCCACGGGGCGGTGACTGGCCTTGTACCCGATCACGCGGTGACTTTTTTTTTTGTCACCGTTTCGGCTGGTTACCTGTGGCTAGCTGCGGGTAACAACCACTGTGTCATTCTCTAATATCGCAACAATCTTATTAAAACTCAAATAATACTGAACAAGTGTCACAAAAACCCCTGTCTCCCTAACAAATATCCCCTCCAGTATCGTCAAATTACTACAGAATGCTACATAGAAAAATCAAGCTAACAGAATACTTCAGTCACACATGGCAGGAATAGTGTTAGGGGAGTATAACTAGGGCAACTGATCCTTGGTCAGAGAGAGTGAACCCTAAGCCAGCTGGAAGCTAAAGAAGCACAGCCTGGGCTTTGCGGGCCCCAGTTATGTCTAATCTAGCTCTAGCAGGATACATATTTGAAATCTAAAATATTCTAATGACAAAATAAAAATAAATTAATTTTTTTCTACCTTTTGTTGTCTGGTAATTTTATTCTTCAAATCACATTGGTCTCAGGCTTTGGTTTTGGGGTCCGTCTGTCTTCATTGTGGCATGGCTGGCTCGTGAAGGTAAAATAGGTGCAAGAGGAGCTGGAGAGGAGATGCCGAGTCTGACATGGGTGCAACTTCTTTACCACAGGAGCAAGACTTTTCACCGCTCCCATGGGGCGGTAAAAGGTCTTATCCCAGGCCAAGCAGGCAGGTATTCTCACTAATGGGTGACGTGATCCAACGGAGCCCCGATGCGGACGCTTCTTTGAAGAAAACTCGAAGTTTCGAATCGCTCGCACCGCGCATGCGCGAGTGCATTCCCGCCCAATGCACCGGGCGTGTCTCCTCAGTTCTTACTTTTCCACGGAGCCGAGAAGTCTGTCTTCAACTCTCTGCGCAAAGTTCCTTCGCTTGTGCCTTCTAAGTCCGCGGTTTTGATTTTAATTGATCGTAATTGCTGATTTCATCGTGTTTTATTGTTTAAAAAAAAAATTTCTTCGTACCGTTCGACCGGGCAGGCCACATGGCCGCAGCCCCGCAGCTTCGATTTTGCGGCGGAGCTTTTTCGGCCTATGTCCTGGCCTATCAGCGTTTCTCAACTTCTTCAAGCCAAGTATCTCCTAAGTCTAACAAATATCAACTGAGTACCCCCACCCAAGCTCTGCCCAGGCTCCGCCCCAGACCCCACCCCCATAATAATAGTACTAATTGTAATGCAATTTCTTCCATCTATTTTTCATATACACACAATATAATCTTTTTACTGTATTTTTCGCTTCATAAGACACACTGTTTTTCCACCCAAAATTGGGTGGAAATTTCAGTGGGTCTTATGAAGCGAAGGTAACTTTTTTTAAACACCCCCGTCCACCCTGGTGTACCTTTTTAAAATGACCCACTCAGGGGTACGCGGGCTGACTGCTGGCCGCCACTGCTCCCTGCTCCCCGCTGCTGCTCCCTGCTGCCCGCCGCTTTGCCACAACTCAAAGAAGGGAAGGGCCAGCGTGCAGCGATTGCACGTTGCCGGCCTACAAGCCTTCTCCCGACATCAGAACTGATGTCAGTTCTGACATCAGGTGAAGGCTTGTGGGCCGGCGACGTGCAATCACTGCATGTTGGCCCTTCTCTTTGTTGAGTTGCGGCACAGAGGTGGTGGACCGGGGCCAGAGGAAGATGATTTGGCGGAGGGTAGGCAGGTTTCAGCGCGCAGGGGGGGAGGAAGGCAGTTTCTGGCGCAGCGGCGGCGAACCAGGGTCAGAGGAAGATGAATCAGCGGAAGGTAGGCAGGTTTCAGCGCACAGGGGTGGGAGGAAGGCAATTTCCGGCGCAGCCGCAGCGAACTGTGGTCAGAGGAAGATGAATCAGCGGAGAGTAGGCAGGTTTCGGTGCGCAGGGGGGGAGGAAGGCAGTTTCTGGCACAACAGGGAGAACAAAGGACAAAGGCTAGAAGGCAATGAGGAGGCACGAACTCGGGACAAGGGAGATCGGTCAAAGAACAAAGGCTGGAAGGCAGTGAGTGGGAGGGGGCACGAACTTGGGACATGGGAGGGAAGGAATAGAAAGGGACAATTCTTGGGCCTGAGTGAAGAAAGGAGGGAAGGAAGGAGACTCATGAAATCATCAGACAACAAAAGTAGGAAAAATTATTTTATTTTCAATTTAGTGATCAAAATGTGTCAGTTTTGATAATTTATATCTGCTGTGTGTATTGTGTGTATATGAAAAATGAAATGAACAGCCTGGCAGGGAAGGGGAGACAGGGTGCAGAGCCTGGTATATATTAGTACACAATTTGGTTCAGAATGTTTTTTTTTTTTTTGTTTTCCTACTCTAAATCTAGGGTGCGTGTTATGGTTCGGTGCGTCTTATGGAGCGAAAAATACGGTAATACATAATAACCACAAAATAAAAAAAAAAAACACAAAGCACACAATACGCAGAGAAATATTAATTTATCTTTTTTTTTTTTTTCAGAGGCCATGGCAGATGACTTTAAAATATGCAATGTCAGCTCAGTAACAGCTATAGACAAATATAGTGCAAAATATAGATAGCAGATATAAATTCTCAAAACGGACACATTTTGATCATTAAATTGAAAATAAAATCATTTTTCCTATCTTTGATGTTTGATGATTTAATTAGTTTCTGGTTGGACTTCCCTCTGACTGTACATCCAATATTTCTTTCCTTAGCAACAGCAGCAGATGAATCCAGAGACCAATGGGATAGCCCACATCTACCAGCAGGCGGAGATAGAGAAACTGCCTATACACAAATGCTAGGAGCCTGAGGGCCAAAATGGGAGAACTAGAAATCACTGCCAGCAAAAAGGACCTAGACATAATTGGAGTCACAGAAACGTGGTGGACTGAGGACAATCAATGGGATGTGGCCATACCAGGGTACAAACTATACAGGAGAGACAGGACACATAAAAAGGGTGGAGGAATAGCGCTGTACATAAAAGACTCCATACCCTCAACCAGGATGGAAACAACAGTACGGGCGGATGGCTTGGAATCACTATGGGTTAAGCTACAGGGAGGAACTGGGGCAGACATTAAATTGGGTCTGTACTACCGCCCACCTGGACAACCTGAAGAAATCGACCAGGACCTGGAAGCTGAACTGAGGCAGGTATGCGGAAGAGGAAATGTGGTGGTGATGGGGGACTTCAACTATCCTGGGATAGACTGGAGTATTGGGCACTCAAACTGCGCAAGGGAGAACAAATTCCTAGAGGTCACGAGGGACTGTTTCATGGAGCAACTGGTCACGGAACCAACACGGGGTGACGCCACTCTTGACCTAATCTTCAACGAACTAGGGGGGCTAGCAAAGGAGGTGGCAGTATTAGCCCCGCTAGGTAACAGTGATCACAACACGATCCAGTGCAGGCTAGAAATTGGATCATCAAAGGGGAAAAGAACCACAACGATGGCACTCAACTTCAAAAAAGGAAATTATGATGACATGAGGGAAATGGTGGGAAAGAAACTCAAAGGCAACATAGGGAAGATGGAATCCATAGAAAAAGCCTGGACCTTACTCAAGGGAACTGTGCATGAAGCGCAAAACCGGTGCATCCCCAAGTTCAGGAAAGGGTGCAAAAAAAATAGAACAAAAAACCCAGTGTGAATAACAAATGCAGTGAAGAAGGCGATAAACGACAAGAAAGCATCGTTCAGAAAATGGAAAAAAGACCAAACAGAGGAGAACCAAAAAGTGCACAAAGAACACCAGAAGGAGTGTCACCGAGTGGTTAGAAAAGCAAAAAGAGAATACGAAGATAGACTGGCAGAGGAAGCAACAAACTTCAAGTCGTTCTTCAGATACGTCAAGGGGAAGCAACCGGCAAGAGAAGAAGTGGGACCATTGGATGATGGAGACAGAAAGGGAGTAGTAAAAGAAGAGAAAGAAATAGCTGACAGGTTAAATGAGTTCTTCACGTCAGTCTTCATAATGGAGAATCCAACCAACATTCCGGAACCCGAGGAGATCGCAATAGGAGACCAAGATGATAAGCTGGTCAATTTAGAGGTAAGCCAAGAAGATGTACTCAGGCAGATAGACAGACTAAAGAGCGACAAATCGCCAGGTCTGGACGGCATTCACCCAAGGGTACTCAAGGAACTAAAAAACGAAATAGCGGAGCCACTTCGACAGATATACAACCTATCCTTAAAAACCGGAGAGATCCCAGAGGATTGGAAAATAGCAAATGTTACGCCCATCTTCAAGAAGGGCTCAAGGGGCGACCCAGGAAACTACAGGCCGGTGAGCCTGACCTCAGTCCCGGGAAAGATGATGGAGGCACTGATTAAAGACAGCATCTGTGAACACTCCGAAAAAAATGGGCAGCTAAAACCGAGTCAACATGGCTTCTGCAAGGGCAGGTCATGCCTCACAAACTTATTGTACTTCTTTGAGGGGGTGAACAGCCAGGTGGATAAAGGGGAATCTATAGACATCATTTACCTTGACTTCCAAAAAGCCTTCGACAAGGTACCACACGAGAGACTGCTTAAGAAGATATGGAACCACGGGGTGCAAGGGGAGGTCCACTGATGGATCAAAAACTGGCTGGCAAACAGGAAGCAGAGGGTTGGCGTAAAGGGCCATTACTCAGACTGGAAAGGGGTCACGAGCGGAGTTCCACAGGGGTCGGTGCTAGGACCGTTCCTGTTCAATATCTACATAAACGACCTAGAGGTGGGAACCAAGTGTGAGGTCATTAAATTTGCAGATGACACCAAACTATACAGCAGGGCTCAAACCAGGGAAGACTGCGAAGATCTCCAAAAGGATCTAACGCAGCTGGAAAAGTGGGCCGAAAAATGGCAAATGAGCTTCAACATAGGGAAATGCAAGGTCATGCACGTGGGGAAAAAGAACCCGATGTTCACATACAAAATGGGGGGAACATCACTAGGGGTCAGTAACCTGGAGAGAGACCTGGGAGTGATGGTAGACGCAACACTGAAGGCATCGGCGCAGTGCGCCACAGCCTCAAAGAAAGCAAACAGAATGTTGGGTATCATTAAGAAGGGTATTAAGACCAGGACGAAGGAAGTCATCATGCCGCTGTATCGTGCAATGGTGCGGCCGCATTTGGAGTACTGTGTCCAGTACTGGTCGCCGTACCTCAAGAACGACATGGCAGTACTTGAGGGAGTACAGAGAAGAGCAACTAAACTGATAAAGGGAATGGAAAATCTCCCATATACCGACAGATTGAAGCAGTTGGGACTTTTCTCCCTGGAAAAGCGGAGACTTAGAGGAGACATGATAGAAACCTTCAAGATCCTGAAGGGCATAGAAAAAGTAACATAGTAACATAGTAGATGACGGCAGATAAAGACCCGAATGGTCCATCCAGTCTGCCCAACCTGATTCAATTTAAATTTTTTTTTTTTTTTCTTCTTAGCTATTTCTGGGCGAGAATCCAAAGCTTTTCCCGGTACTGTGTTTGGGTTCCAACTGCCGAAATCTCTGTTAAGACTTACTCCAGCCCATCTACACCCTCCCAGCCATTGAAGCCCTCCCCTGCCCATCCTCCTCCAAACGGCCATGCACAGACACAGACCGTACAAGTCTGCCCAGTAACTGGCCTAGTTCAATCTTTAATATTATTTTCTGATTCTAAATCTTCTGTGTTCATCCCACGCTTCTTTGAACTCAGTCACAGTTTTACTCTCCACCACCTCTCTCGGGAGCGCATTCCAGGCATCCACCACCCTCTCCGTAAAGTAGAATTTCCTAACATTGCCCCTGAATCTACCACCCCTCAACCTCAAATTATGTCCTCTGGTTTTACCATTTTCCTTTCTCTGGAAAAGATTTTGTTCTACGTTAATACCCTTTAAGTATTTGAACGTCTGAATCATATCTCCCCTGTCTCTCCTTTCCTCTAGTAGACAGGGACAGATTTTTCAAATTGTGGGGCACCACAAGTACAAGGGGGCACTCGGAGAAATTGAAAGGGGACAGGTTTAGAACAAACGCTAGGAAGTTCTTTTTCACTCAGAGGGTGGTGGATACATGGAACGCGCTTCCAGAGGCTGTTGTAGACAAGAAAACATTAAATGGTTTCAAAGAAGGTTTGGATAGATTCCTAGAAGAAAAAGGGATTGAAGGGTATAGATAGGTATAGACCACTACTCAGGCAATGGGCCTGATGGGCCGCCGCGGGAGCGGACCGCTGGGCAGGATGGACCTATGGTCTGCCTCAGCGGAGGCAACTTCTTATGTTCTTAACTGATTAACAGGTGGTCCTATTGGCTGGCACTCCTCCTGTATTGTCAGAATGCTCTATCTCCCAGCAGGGGATGATCGCTATTCAACTAGCTCCTGGATTCTGGCTGTGGCTGAAAACTCATTTTCTCCTGTTAAGATTTTCTCTTCAGTGAGCTTCCAATTCTATTTCTCCTGTTGAGATTTTTCTCTCCAGTGAGACAGGGGTGTCTGGCTGAACGGTGCCGGCTTTAGGGGTTACACCTGGGCCCACCCTCCCTCCTATGATAATTTTTCCTTCTGCATGCTTCATCTCCTCCAGCCCTCCAGCCCTCATTCCCTTCCCCAACTAACATCTCTGTCTGTCCCTCCATGAGTCCAACTTTTCTTCCTCTCTCTTCTACCCCTATTGCCAACATGTCTCTCTCGCTCTCTCTGTCCATCTGTCTTGAGAGATCCAGGCATCTTTCCCATCCCCTCCACTGCCACATCCAACATTTCTCACTCTCTCATCCCCTGGAGCATGTGCAGCATTTTTCACCAGTGCCCACCAGCCCCATGCCCATTTCTCCTTCTATCACCCTTCTCCATCACTATGTCCAATATTCCTCCACCTTGCATCCCCTTCAATCTGTCCCTCTGTTTCCTCTCCACCAAAATATCCAACATTTCTCCCTTTCATCCTTCTCTCCCCTCTATCTCTATGCCCAATTTCCTCTTTCTTCCTTTCCCCATGTGCACCATGTCTTTCCCTCTCACTCCACACCTATATCCAACAATTCTCTTTTCCTCCCCCCCATGCAGCATCTGTCCTTCCCTCCACCCCCCCGTGCAGCATCTGTCTTTCCCTTATTCCCAACTCCAGCCCCCACTCCTCTCAGCTGGGTCCAACTTCTCCCCAGTTCTCGATTCGCCCACCTAACAGTTCCCTGCCGCTGTATTTTAAAATTTTCAGGCAGCCGGAGGTGCAGCGAAACCAGCCTCACGCCATCTGCCTGCCCCAGAAGTGTTCTTTCTGCTGCCTATTAAGAAAGCTGCAGAAAGAATGCTTCCGAGACAGGCAGATGGCAGGAGGCTGGCTTTGTTGTACTTCGGGCTGCCGGAAGATTTTAAAATACAGCGGCTAGGAGCAGGTAGGTGGGGGAATTGGGAATGAAGCCTGCCTCCCGCCATCTGCCAGTGCCCCGGAAGTGGTTTTTCTACAATGTTCTGCGTAGGTGCAGAAAGAATACTTCTGAGGCAGATGGCAGGAGGCTGGTTTTATTGCGCCACTGGCTGCTTGAAGTTTTTTAAATACAGCGGTGGGGATCTGGTAGGTGGGGGAATTGGGAACTGGGGAAAGGTCGGATCCAGCTTAGAGGAGTAGGGGCTGAGGTTGGGTTGGCTTTGACTGAGGGTGGCGGGCAGGAAGGAGGGATTCCCGATGGCGGAGGCAGATAGGCAGTATCCATGGCAGCGCATACCCACAACAAATGGCTCGCTTGCCCCTAAGGGTACATGTACTGCGTGTTGAGAAACACTGTTCTAAGTAATGAGCTGATGCACTCGGTACTGTGTAATGAAATCGATCCTAGTTAGGATTGTTAATCCTGTTCGTCTGTGGAGAATATTAGTTATAGGTATGTAATACAGTGGTACCTTGGTTTACGAGCATAATTCGTTCCAGAAGCATGCTCGTAAACCAAAATACTCGTATATCAAAGCGAGTTTCCCCATAGGAAATAATGGAAACTCGCTTTGATACGTTCCCCCCCCCCGAGGCCAGTGGTGCTGCTTCCCCCCCAAGAACTGGCATTGCCCCCCCTGCTCATGAAAGCCCTCCCACGTGATCCGCCATCCCCCGCTCGTTTCACCCCCCCTGCGATCTGGCGACCCCCCCGCGATCCGGTGACCTCCCCGCTTGCGTCGTACCCCCTCCCCGCCGCGATCCGGCATCCCCCTTGCGTCCACCTACCCACCCGATCACATTTCTTACCCCTGTTTGGCACCGGCACCAATGCACAGGACATGCCAGTGCCCGAAGATCTGCCTCCTTTGCGCTGGGCCTTAAGCATCTGCACATGCTCAAGGTCTTCGAGTTCCCATTCTCTCCGAGATTCTCGGAGAGAATGGAAACCCAAAGGTCTTGAGCATGTGCAGATGCTCAAGGCCCAGCGTGAAGGAGGCATATCTTTGGGCACCGGCATGTCCTATGCGTTGGTGCCGGTGCCAAACGGGGGTAAGAAATATGATCGGGTGGGTGGATGCCTGGGGGATGCTGGATCGTGGCGGGGAGGGGGTGCGACACGAGCGGAGGGTGCCGGATCGCCGGGGTGGGGGGGAGGGTGCAGGATCGCGGGGGCGGGCGATCATAAATCGAGGCATGCTCGGTTTCCGAGGTGCCGATTTTGCGAATGTTTTGCTCGTCTTGCAAAACACTCGCAAACCGGTGCACCACTGTATTTGATTACTACTATTTTTCGTTTATTCTTCTTGAAGTCTTGTAGAGTCCTTTATTTCCCTTTGTAGAGTTGATTACATAGAGAGGGCTAAAATCTAAATTGATTTGTCATGGGGATAAAATGGAAGTGCAATACAGCAGATGGCACAACTTCTGACTCCACATTTAAAGAGGAACATTTGCAAGAAATGTTTCTTATTACACAGCTGGATATAAATACTTCTGTTAAGAAATGTAGAGTCGAGCAACGTATGAAATAAGCTTTCAGCATAATTAGGTTAAGTTCTGTCTCTAGAAATCATCATTATTATGTACTTATTCTTCTATGCACGAGTTTCATATCTGTGAGCTTAAAGTCTGCAATATGTTATGTGCTAATTTTCTCTTCTTTCCAGTCATCCCCCTTTGAATGTATTGGAGCAGGCTACTATTAAACAGTGTGTGGTGGGACCAAATCATGCTGCTTTTCTTCTGGAGGTAAAACACTCAATCTACTCAGCTGATAAAAAAAAATCTGAAATTTTCTAGCTAAGTATATAATATCAGACTAATTAATTTGTGGTAGTGTAGGCCCAAACTGTACTTTATTTGACTTTTGAACATTTTCTTTAATCTTAGGATGGACGAATCTGCAGAATTGGGTTTTCAGTGCAGCCTGACAGATTGGAATTGGGTAAATCAGAAAACAGTGATGGGTAAGGAATTATTCTTCTTTTTCTATACAAATAAAAATCTGTGTTAGGATGAACTCTTGAAATGTTTTGGTCATCTTTGAAGTACAATGAATTTTATAATACTCCTATCAAGCCAGTAGAACTCCCACTGTGATGGAACAAAAATCATTCTGCAGCTATTTCAGCTGCATTTATGTCATTTTTTTCATCTTGAATGCTTCTGAAAGATATCTTTTAATGAAAAATTTTCTTAACAAAACCCAAGTAAATTTTCTCCAGCACATGAATAATTTACCTTGAACTTGTAATCTGCTATGTATTATTGTTTACTGCTTTCACAGAATGTGAGTCTGAGGCACTTTGCGTTAGTTTAAACTATCTGTGTAATCAAATAATTGATAGTTTTCTAATCAGCGTACAGGTATTTCAGAGAAGGCTGCTAATAGAGTTGAGTGGTTTGTAACAGTTTATTACAAAATAAAACATATTCTGGCTGGAGTAATCCCTCAGTCTGTTGCTAACACATTTCAGAAATGTTTTTCTTCATAGCTGGAAGACATTGCCAGCTTTTGCTTTTGAATATACTAGGAGATGTCATTTTTTAAGCATCTCAGAATCTAGGATTTTAAACTGTCATGTGTGTGCGTACATTATCATACTACGATTGTGCTAATTTAGATTATCTGTTAGCATGGTAGATACAGTGCAAAGAACATCACCAAAATTAGATTTTGGCTACCACCACCAATTCAAGGTAACTTCTGTTATCCCAGGACAAGCAGGCATTTTATTCTCACAGATGGGTGATGTCATCCAAGGAGCCCTGGTATGGATATTGCAAAAGTGTACTGTCATTTTAAATTTCTTCAAAAGTCTCGAGACTGCCCGTACTGTGTGTGCACTGGTTTATTCCTGTTCAGCGTTAGTTTGCTGGAACATCAGTTCTCAGTTTTCTGTGGAGTTATTCCAAAGTGCATCAAACTGTACCTGTTTTGTTTCTTCCTGACTTTCTTTACTAAAGTATTTTGTTTTTCTTTAAAAATGTTATCATATTTTTTATGTTCCTTTAATTTTTTCCATTTTTGTTTTTGGGGCCTTATATCTGGTGGAGCCTATTTTTAGATTGGGAGCATTGATCGTTTTTTTGGTATACGATCTACTTGACTTCCCTTGGATCATTGAGTCCTTTGACCTCGCATCGGCAGTTTTTCCCTCGATGTCCAAGTCTTCTAGCAGATTTAAGTAGTACACTTGGTGCAACAGGACCATATTGGGCACTGATCTGCACAATTGATACCTCCAGTGTCTGGATGTTGATCACTAGGTGGAATCCTGTAAGCCATTCTTCCAGTTGCAAAAAGATCCCTGAAGGCTTGTTGGTTCCAGAAGGAAAAATTTTTGGTTCATCATTGGGAACATCAAGGGTGTCTGCTGTCTCTGACCCTGAAGGCCTCTATCAGGAACGCCTTTTAAGAAAACTGAGAAGTGCAAGCATGCTTCCCCACCTTGAAGAGCGTTGGAGTTTTCTCTGACATTGACTCCATCGACATACTCCAAGCATTGATGCCCAGAGATCTGCTTTCCTTCCCTGCAGGTGGTGTCACCTCAGAAGCGTGCCTTGACAGCGAGGTCACCAATGTCTTTCCACCTACTGTATCTGTCTATCAAGGTACCGGTACTGTCAATCCAGGAGTAGATCAGAGAATTAGTGCAGAGAGAGTTAACTTCCATGCTGCAGACACCACTGGTACCAGCCTGAGCATTGCTCCTCAAGGGCATCGAGGGCAAGGTCACACACTCCCCATCGACACCGGTCAAAAACCAGAACATCTAGATGTCTGAGCTCTTCCTCCCATAGGATGTCAGACCTGCATCATCAACAATCCAGGAGTACTTTCGAACACACACCATCATCGCAGTTAGTACTCTCCTCCTCCTCAACACATGCCCTGGCATTGATCATTGACATGGTTTTCCTCACCACCACCAGGCATCGAAGAATATGATTCAGATTGTCTCATCATACTTAATCTGAGTGCCTGGACATCTCGGCAGAGGAATCACAACCTCCGTAGAGTCTGTTTTTCATGTTTTTCATCCATCAAATGGGTCAGGCTCTTCCAATGAAAATGGAGTCTGAGTCGGAACTCGAGACAGAACTCTTTGAGGCCTTGGATTATCAGATGATTCCCAAAGACTGTCTGAAACTATCCTTTCATAACCCAATGAAAGATACTATGTTTAAAAATTTGGAGGCCCCACTCCTAGGCTCCCAGGAAGCTGGATTATCTTTACAGCATACAACCTTGTCTATGTTTTGATAACCTCAATTGCAACACCAATCCCTCTTGGTAGAGTCTGCACTTAAGAAAGCTAGCAGTTCCAGATTTTATGCTTGCACTCCTCTGTGAAGAGAAGGAAAAACTCTGGACAAGATTTTGGGAAACGTCTCTATCAAAATTCCATTCTTACCAGCTGGATCCTTACCTATAATTTCTACATGACCACTTATATGAAGTCATTAATCCAACAGCTAACTCAATTTGAACAATTTTTGCCTTATGATCAACTTTCCAACTTCCAACACGTCTCGTAATACATTTCCATCTTTTTTGGTCTCTCATCAAATCAGACACTTGGGTTCTCAAAATTCTGAAACAAGAATATGCTCTTTACCTGTGGTAGTATACCTCCAAAAAGAGTCTTCTTTCATTTCCCAGCAGACTGCCCTCCTTCAACAAGAGCTCTCGGCCCTTCTGCAGCTCAGTGCCATCGAATCAGTACCTCTTCTGCAGAGAGGCCAGGGACTCTACTCCAAATACATTCTCACACCGAAAAAGACTGGAGGTCTTCATCCAATACTAGATCTCCGTGCCCTCAACGTACCATATTTTTCACTCCATAAGATGCACTTTTTCCACTCCCAAAAAGAGGGTGTTAAAGTGGGTGCATCTTATGGAGTGAATACACCTCCCCCCGGTACCTTTTTAAAGTTGCGGTGATCCAATGCGCTCTCCTGCTGGACGGCTGGCTTTGGTAGCAGAGTGGCACGAAGTAGGAGCGTGACCTTTGCGCCTCCTGCCTGGTCCCGCGTTGCTCAGTGATTGGCTGATGTCAGTTCTTGATGAGTTCTTGATTAGAATTGACCTCAGCTAATCACTGAGCGGTGCGGGACCAGGCAGGAAGCACAAAGGTCACGCTCCTGCGTTGTGCCACTTTGCTACCAAAGCCAGCCATCCAGCAGGAGAGCATGCTGGACCACCGCAACTTAAAAAAGGTACAGAGGGGCTGTGGGTGGCTTCAGGCTGCGGGTGGGCTCCTTTGGCTGTGGGCGGCTTCGGGCTGCAGGCGGGCTCCTTTGACAGTGGTCTGGCTGCTTTGGGCTTCCCAGCACTAGACCATCAGACGCATCCCCTTGTAGAGGAGGAAATTTTTTTCCTTAGTTTTTCTTCCTCTACAGGGGGGTGCATCTTATGGATGGGTGCGTCTTATAGAATGAAAAATACGGTATTTAGTGAAAGTGAAATTCCAGATGCTCCCTCTGGGAACCCTATTCCCTCTTGGAGAAGGACGACTGGCTTGGAGAAGGATCTAGTGCTGTCTGATTTACTGATTCAAATCGATTCACCAATTCACTTCTGTGAATTGATTCAAATCGATTCGTTTTGGAGAAGGATCTAGTGCTGTCTGATTTACTGATTCAAATCGATTCACCAATTCACTTCTGTGAATTGATTCGAATCGATTCGTTTTTGTTGGAAAAATCAAACTCACTGATTCAGTGAGTCCTTACAATAACTCTGGGCTTTCTAAAGTGGCAGCAGCAACAACGGTGTCTGGTGGGCAGAGGCAATGCTCTGAATAGGATTTTCCTAACCTGCCTCGCTAGGGCCTTCCCTCAGCGCTATCATTGATGAGGTGGTAGAGGGAAGCCCTGGTGGGCAGGCCACGAGCAACCTGTTCATTGCTGCTGCTGCTTTAGAAGGACTGAAAGTTGTGGTCTCACATGGGGGGAGGGGGGAGATAGGAGGGAAATGCTGCAGAAGGGGATGGGAGGGAAAACTAATGCACAGGGGGGGGGAGACAGGAAAAATTGTTGGACATGGAATGGAGGAGATGAAGGGAGAAATGCAACAAAGAGGTAGAAAGGGGTGAAAAGGAGAAATCTTGCATATGGTGGAAGGAAGGGAGATATGCATGGAGAAGAGAGAGAGAAATGTTGGAATAGGGTGAAGGGCTGGGAGAGATGGTGCATAGGGGGTGAGAAAGAAATGCTGCACATGATAATGGAGGGGAGGAAGGGAGAGATGCTCATGGAAGAGAATAGAGAGGTTTGACCCAGGGCACAAGCCAGGGAGAGAGAGAGATGGTAGACAGTGGAGAAGAAATGTTAGATAAAGCAGTGGAAGGGAAAGTACAGAGATGGAAGATGGGTGGTGAGCACAGAGAGAGAAGAAAACGTCAAATGGGCAGGAGACCCTGATGAGCAAGTTAACAAAAGGCAAACAAACCAGAGCTTGGGACCAACATGATTTGAATAATAAAATGACAAGACAACAAAAACATTTATTTTCTGTTTTGTGATTACAATATGTCAGATTTGAAATGTGTATCCTGCCAGAGATGGTGTTAGATAGCAAGCACAAACTAGGACCTAACAGAGAGAGGAAAAGCCTTTTTTGTTTATATCACAGCATCGGTGTAGTGTTGGAGAGGGCAAAGGGGGGTACGGTGGGTGAAGAGAATGCAAAAATAAACCCACTAGGCTGTTTGAAAAAAATTGCCCGATTGGGCAGGAAAAGTTAATCGTAGGGAGAGGGGAGACATGATCGAAACATTTAAGTACCTCACGGGACGTGTCGAAGTGGAAGATGATATTTTCTTTCTCAAGGGACCCTTGGCCACAAGAGAGCACCCACTCAAACTCAGGGGCGGAAAATTTCATGGCGACACCAGAAAGTATTTCTTCACAGAGAGAGTGGTTGATCATTGGAACAAGCTTCCAGTGCAGGTGATCGAGGCAGACAGCGTGCCAGACTTTAAGAATAAATGGGATACCCATGTGGGATTCCTACGAGGGTCAAGATAAGGAAATTGGGTCATTAGGGCATAGACAGGGGGTGGGTAAGCAGAGTGGGCAGACTTGATGGGCTGTAGCCCTTTTCTGCCGTCATCTTCTATGTCTATGTTTCTATGAATCGAAAAAGTTTTCCCTAAATCAGGCAGCACTACTCTCTGGATCTCAAAGAAGCATACATGCATTTTCCAATCCTTCCAGCCTACAGAAAGTATCTTTACTTTCAGATAGGAACACGACGTTTCCAATACAAGGTGCTGCCATTTGGCCTAGCATCAGCATCAGGGTATTCACAAAATGTTTAGTTGTAGTAGCTGCAACACTCCACTCTTATGGCTTTCATGTATTCATGTTTCTTAACGACTGGTTGATCAAGGCGGCGTCACCTCAAGCTGTTCAGTTAGCCATCAACTCAACCATATGTCTCCTGGAACTTCTAGGGTTTGCAGTCAATTATCAGAATTTCCATCTCCAGTTAACCCAGAATCTGGAATTCATTGGGGCTCTTACTGGCCTATGCTTACCTCCCTCAACAGAGGCTAAATACTTTACTTCACCTCTCCAAACCATCACTGCAAATGATTCAGTTTTTAGGACACATGGCTTCAACAGCAGTTATAACTCCATTTGCACGTCTTCACCTCAGAGAGCCTCAGTGGACTCTTGTCTCAGTGATCTCAAGCCACAGATTGGCTATACCAGAAATTCCAGGGTCACCTCCCTGCTACATCAGTCCCTTCAGTGGTAGTTGGTACCGACAGATCTATCCTGGGACCTACTCTTTCATATTCCTCCATATCAGAAGTTACAAACATCAGATGTCTCAATTTTTGGATGGGTAGCCCACCTAGATGGGGCACTTGAAGTATAAAAGAAAAATCTTTCCACATCAATCTTCTAGAGCTACAAGTGATTCACATCGCTCTTCAGACCTTTTAAGATCGCCTTCTCAACCAAGTAATACTGTTATCCCAGGACAAGCAGGCAGCATATTCTTACACAAGGGTGATGTCACCGATGGAGTCCCGGTATGGACACTTGAAAAGTGAATCGTAAATTTAAAGTTTAGAAAGTTCATGATCAGCCCGCACCACACATGTATGAGTACCTTCCCGCCTGACATAGGCACATGGTCCCTCAGTTTCTTAGTTTCTGCGGAGCTAAGAAGACGCGTTTCAACGGCTGTTGAAACTTTTTTGTTGCCTTCCCGCTCTTGCATCAGTGACTTTTAAGTCATTTTCATGTTCTTTTTATTTTATTTCTGTTTACTTTTGGTAAAGAAAAATAAATAAATAAATTATATATATATATATATATATAAATTAATATATATATATATTAATAATAATAAAATGCTAGAGCGCGCATGCGCTCTTGAAAATTTGTGAGTCCTGGCACCGTGAGGTGTGCTTCTGTGGCAGTATTCTAATTGACACCTCACGGCGCTTGCAGGGGCTGGAGGCGCGCGACTGTGGAGTTTTGTCAGCGCGGTCGTCTTCAGGAACATTTGGCGGTTTGTGGACCGGCAGGAGAATGGGGGTGGAGGTTTCAAGCGGCAGTGCCAGCATTTTCTCTCCTGTTAGTGGAGAGTGTCGGTTCCGGGGTGTGCAGCCGCTGTTACAAAGTAAAAAAAAAAATACGGCTCAGGGAAATGGAGGGGGAGAGGGAAAGGGGGCTACTTTGAAGGGAGGGATGTGCTGGGAGGCCGACAGAGAGAAGGGGGCCAGAAGAGACACAGAAATACAGGCAGGGGACCAGGCAGAGAGACAGACAGAAAGAAAAACAGGGGTCAAGGCAGAGAGAGAGAGACAGAAAGAAAGACAGGGGTCAGGCAGAGAGACAGAGAGAAAGAAAAACAGGGAGCCAGGCAGAAAGACAGAGAGACAGACAAACAAAAAATGGGGGCCAGGGAGAGAGACAGCCAGAAAGATAAATAGGGGCCAGGCAGAAAGACAGACAGAAAGAAAGACAGCCATCCATACAGTGGCCAAGGAAAGAGAGAGAGACGGAAAGAAAAGCAGGGGTCAGGCAGAAAGACAGAGAGAAAGAAAAACAGGGAGCCAGACAGAGAGCCAGACAAACAAAAACTGGGGGCCAGGGAGAGAGACAAGGGGCCAGGCAGAGAGACAGCCAGAAAGATAAACAGGGGGCCAGGCAGAAAGACAGACAGAAAGAAAGACAGCCATCCACACAGTGGCCAATGAAAGAGAGAGAGAGAAATAAAGAAAGAATGACAGACACACAGTGGGCCAGAAAGACAGACAGCCAGCAGCCAAGGACAGAGAGAGAAAGGAAAAAAAAACAGACAGATAGACAGCGGCCAAGGAGCCAGAGAGAAAGAAAGAATGACAGACAGACAGAGGGCCAGAGAGACAGACAGAAAAGGAGAAAGACAGACAGAAGGAAAGACAAACAGACAAGGGTCAGAGAGACAGATAGAAAGAAAGAAAGAATGACAGACAGGATGCCAGAAAGACAGACAGACAGAAAAACAGACAGCCAGCAGCCAAGGAGAGAGAGAGAGAAAAAAAAAATATACAGAGACAGACAGCGGCCAAGGAGAGAGAGAGAAAAAAAGACACAGACGGCCAGCGGCCAAGGAGAAAGAGAGAAAGAATGATATACAGATAGGGGGACAGAGAGAAAGACAGAAAGGGAGAGAGATAGACAGAAATAAAGACAGCCAGCCAGAAGCCAAGAAAAGAAAGAGAAAAACAAAAAAAAAAAAAGACAGTGGGTAAGGGAGAGAGACAGAAAGAAAAGGGCCAGGGAGAGAGAAAGAAAGACATACATCCTATATAATGTTCCCTGCCACCATGTTTTCTGATCTGTGGCTGGATTCTATTTTAGAATGCGGTGGCAGGGAACACTCTGGCCACTCCACTCCTCCCGTCCTCGCTCACCAACCGCTGGAGGAAACACAGGCAAGCTCTCTTCCTGCCCGCCACCCTGTCACTCCTCACATGTGCACGATGCCAAGCCAAGTGGTCACTGCCCAGCAGAAGCCCCAACACAGCGCCGACCACAAGGGAATTGAGCACAGGAGCCCCGCCCCGACACAACCCTCCAAGACAACCAGCATGGACATGGAGCCCCGAAGGCAGCCCGAGAACACGTGCCGACTCTGCCAAAAAGGCCCGGCGCACAGCTCCACCCGTGCAACCACCGTGCGCCACTGAAGAAAACGCCAAGGACGCCCGCCCGCAAGGCAGGCTCTCAGGACGACGCCTGCAGCTCCGAGCATCCAGCGCTCCCGACATGCAGCCCGCCAGGAAGAGGTGCTGTTGGACTGGGGGAGCAAGGAAGAGGGGCAGGGGGAGCAGGGAATTGGTGCTAGTGGGCCGGAGGAGCAGGGAAGAGGTGCTACTGGACCGTGGAAGCAGGGAAGAGGAACAGGGGGAGCAGGGAAGAGGTGCTACTGGGCCGGGGAGCAGGGAAGAGGTGCTACTGGACCAGGGAGCAAGGAAGAGGGACAGGGGGAGCAGGGAAGAGGTGCTACTGGACCGTGGGAGCAGGGAAGAGAGACAGGGGGAGGAGGGAAGAGGTGCTACTGGACTGTAGGAGCAGGGAAGAGGGACAGGAGGAGCAGGGAAGAGGTGCTGCTGGACAGGGAAGTGGAATGGAAGGAAATGCTGCTGGTGAGAAAAGGGAGCTCGGGCTTCTCGGTCACTTTTGCCCGTAGAGTTTCGGAACTACAAGCACTTTTGTGCAGAGATCACTTTCTCCGCATCACAGATTCTGCAGTCCTCTTGAGGATGGTTCCTTCCTTTCTACTGAAAGTGGTCTTGGCATTTCATGTCAAACAGGAAGTTAGGCTGCCCGCTTTTGCTCCATCGGCCTCCAAGTCCAAGTACTGTGTGTTGCGGTCTCTGGATGTGAGGCGTCTCCTTCTGAGATACCTGGAGTAGAGAGCTGCACGGGAACGGGGACGATGGGAATCCTGCGGGACCCGCGGGGATCCTGCGGGTCATGGGGATCCTGTGGGGACACCCCCTAGGGTCGCGGGAATCCCTGTGGGGTTGGATGCACTCGAGCCACGAGGCTCATCTTCTTTTCCCTACCTGTCCTGCCACAGTACACAGCTGACCGGAAGTCTTCCACGATGTCAGCGCTGACGTCGGAGGGAGGGCTTAAGCAAAGGGGACAGGTGGGATTTCTGTCCCCGCACAACTCTCTAACCTGGAGGCCACGAATGACTTCCGTTTCTTGGACCAACTGTTTGTGCTGGTGGGCCCTGCCCGGCGGGGCAGGCCTGCTTCTAAAGCTACCATCTCTCGATGGATCCGTCCGGTGATTACCACTGCCTATGTGTCAACTGAGAAGAAGCCTCCCCTTGGGGTGAGGGCTTATTCTACCACATGACTGGCTTCCTCTTGGGCCGAATCAACTGCTGTTTCTCCTGATATTTGTAGGGCGGCCATGTGGGCCTCTCTGCACAAAGTTCTACCGGCTTGATGTGGCGACAAAGCAAGATGCAACTTGTGGGGCTTCAGTTCTGGCAGCGGGCTCATCGGGGCCCCCCTGATATGCTGGGACTGCTTTGATACGTCCCTAAGGTGTAGACACCAGATGTATTGTACAAGAACGAAAGATTAGGTTTCTTACCTTTGCTAATCTTCTTTCTTGTAAATATCCTCTGGAGTTTACACACCTGCCCTGTTTTTTTATCCGATTCGTAGGCCGCCTGCCCAGTAACTGGTAAGCTGGATTTCTGTTTTTGACCAGCCTCACTAAGAAATACATTCTTGTTCACTTGTGTAATGTTTAGGGGTCCCCGGGTGGTTGTCCCCTTCTGAACTTCAGGCTGTGTTGTCTTTAACCACATTTATGATGTTTTCAATTTTGATGATTATGCAAAGTTTGGCTGTAGGGCACATGTGTCAAACACAAGGCCTGTGGGACAAATCTGGCCCGCCTGACCTTTTTATGTGGCCCGCGACAATGCTTCCGAACTTTCCCTTCTCAGAGCCCACGTGTCCTCCCTCCCACGCCGGTCCAATGTCGCCGTCATACCGGAAAGTCTGGCAGCGATTCAGCAGTGTTGTCCGTGGCCTCCCCATCATGCCTTCCATCTGCTCTGGTTCACCTGGGCGGAAATAGGAAGTTGTGGGTTATTGGAGACAGACCGCGGCAAGCGAAAAGCAGGGACATATATAAACATATTAGGTGACGGCAGATAAAGACCCGAATGGTCCATCCAGTCTGCCCAACCTGATTCAATTTAAAGTTTTTTCTTCTTAGCTATTTCTGGTCAAAAATCCAAAGCTCTATCCGGTACTGTGCTTGGGTTCCAACTGCCGAAATCTCCGTCAAAACCTACTCCAGCCTATCTATACCCTCCCAGCCATTGAAGCCCTCTCCAGCCCATCCTCCCCCAAACAGCCATATACAGACACAGACCGTGCAAGTCTGCCTAGTACTGGCCTTAATTCAATATTTAATATTATTTTCTGATTCTATATCCTCTATGTTCATCCCACGCTTCTTTGAACTCGGTCACCGTTTTCCTCTCCACCACCTCTCTTGGGAGCGCATTCCAGGCATCCACCACCCTCTCCATAAAATACAATTTCCTAATATTGCTCTTGAATCTACCACCCCTCAAATTATGTCCTCTGGTTTTACCATTTTCCTTTCTCTGGAAAAGATTTTGTTCTCGCCACAGCCATTCAGGAAGCCACTCAGTGCTGAGTAGCAGCACCAAAGTGTGCTCCTATGCACTCCTGCTTGGCGCTGAGTGACTTCCTAATTGGCTCCCATGAATTGCCATAGCCATTCAGGAAGCTGCTCAGCGCCGAGCAGCAGTGCCAAAGTGCACTCCTGCTCGGTACAGCTAAAGCCAGAACTCGCAGCAGTAGGGTTTAGCAGTAGGGCAGGAGCACGGAAAGTTCGCTCCTGCCCGCTACACCTCTGGACCACCAGGGATTCCAGGTATTCAGGTCACATGGAAGGCGCAACATGCAAGATATCAGCAGAGAGGACATACAATGGACAGGGCAGGATGGGGGACAGGGTGCAGAGCCTGGTGGCTCGGCCGAGGCCTGCGTCAAGTCTGGGAGGGGGGGGGGGCATGTGGGCTCTGGGTGCTGGCCCGAATACAAACCGAGACTCCCATTTTTTGGCCCCCAAATCTTGGTTTATATTTGAGTATATACAGTAATCATTCCAGCCCCATTCAGTAAGTAATATATTTTATACTGTATTTTGGTTCTTTCTATAAACCAGTTCTGCCAACATTTTTTTTTCCTCGTGCTGCATATTCATAAAGGTAGCAGCAGCAGGCGGAGAGAGGGAGAGGGGACACAGCAGCACCAGGCAGAGGGGGAGAGGACACAGCAGCAGCAGGCGGAGAGAGGGAGAAGGGGACACAGCAGCACCAGGGAGAGGGGACACAGCAGCACCAGGCAGAGGGAGAGAGGACACAGCAGCACCAGGCAGAGGGAGAGAGGACACAGCAGCAGCAGGCGGAGTGGGAGAGGGGACACAGCAGCACCAGGCAGAGGGAGAGAGGACACAGCAGCAGCAGGCAGAGAGTGGGAGAGGGGACACAGCAGCACCAAGCAGAGGGAGAGAGGACACAGCAGCAGCAGGCAGAGGGAGAGCGAGGGAGTGAGGACACCAACAGAAAAGAGGAGACCAGAGTGGTGAGAGCCAGAGGAGAGAGCAGAGAGGAGAGAGCAGAGCAGGCAGACGAGAGAGCGGAGAGCAGACAGACGGACTAAAGGAGCGGAGCGGAGAGCTGAGGGAGACCGGAGAGCGGAGCGGATAAGATAGAAATGGAGGCAGCCGGAATACACCAGAGCTTTCCAGTATACTGCATGGGGTGCCATATGTACGACTACCTCCCCTCGGGAAGGCGGGAGTACATATGCGGCCGGTGCCAGGAGCTGGAGGGCCTGAGGTATGAGGTCGCGAGATTGCAGGCCAGGGTTCAAGACCTGGAGGGGCAGCCCGCTTCAGAGGAGCCATGCCAGGCGTCTGAGGATCCAGATGGAAACAGTTTCATTGAAGATCAGGTGAGGGACCTTGAGAGATTCATCGAGGAGAGCTACAGGAGGGTCGAGGAGCAGAACCAGTAGCAGCCCAGACAGGTGTCATCAGACGAGAGCCAGGACCCACCGGAGGATGGACCTAGTGGAGAGGCCAGGAGGGCGGAGGAGGCCAAGGACCCCGAGGGAGGAGAGCCGAGATTCACCATGGACACGGACCTGAGGCAGAGGAGGCTCTTGAGGAAGGGAAAGACTGCAATTGTTGTGGGAGACTCGATCCTGAGGGAGGTGGACAGTCACGTTGCCGGAGGTCGAGAGGACCGGCTGGTGACTTGTCTCCCAGGGGCCAAGACAAAGGACATTGCCGACAGAATCGAGAGGATCCTGGACGGAGCTGAAACCGAGGAGACAGCGGTAATTGTCCACGTCGGAACAAATGATGTGAGCCGGAGGAACTTCAGCATGCCTGCGCTAACAGACCAGTTCAGGGTCCTGGGAAAGAAGCTGAAATGGAGGACACAGAGGATAGCATTCTCGGAGATCCTGCCGGTCCCGAGGGCAGATGCAAGGAGGCAGGCCGAGCTCCAGGAGGTGAATGCGTGGCTGAGGAGGTGGTGCAAGGAGGAGGGCTTCCACTTTGTGAGGAACTGGTCGTCCTTCTGGGGAAAGAGCAAGCTCTACAGGCGGGATGGCCTGCACCTGAGCACGGCGGGAACAAGAATACTAGCAGCCAACGTAAAGAAGGAGATCGAGAGGGCTTTAAACTACAGAGAGGGGGAAAGCCGACAGCTGACCTGATGACGCTTCGGACAGCAGTATCCAGAAAAGATGCTGAACGGGCTGACTGCAGGGAGGAGGACGGGGGACCGATGGAACTCGTGATCAGACAGCGAGGGAAACACCAGGTAACAACTTGCTGGGAGAAGCCTAAGGGGAAGGGGAAAACAGGGGATTCAGGGGGGCGAGATGGCACCAGGGTGCAAACAGAAGGCAATAAGGTGGAGCCACAGGGCAAAGGGGAGCCATAAGGCAAGGGGGAACAAACCAAAGCTCAGGGGACGATAGCATGGGAGGGGGCTGGTACTCCCCGGGGAAAAGTGGGGAGGTGGGGTGGAGGGGACATGGGGAGGAAGGGAGTTGCGAGGGTAAAGGCGGAGGGCACAGCAGAGGCACCGGGAGCGGGAAAACGGCCCGAGACTCAAGGGAAGGCGGCCCAGGTAAAGGCAGAGGTGGAGGACAAACACTGGGACCTACAGTGCTTATACGCAAATTCAAGAAGCCTCATGGCTAAGATGGGTGAACTGGAAGTCATGGCCAAGGGGGAGGACCTGGATATAATAGGAATTACAGAAACCTGGTGGACAGAGGAAAATCAATGGGACGTGGCGCTGCCAGGGTACAAGCTCTACAGGAGGGACAGGACCCACAAGAAGGAGGGAGGCATAGCGCTGTATATAAAGGACTATATCTACTCATTGGGATCGATACGGCAACAAAGGCAGAGGAGCTGGAATCGCTATGGGTCAAATTGCCAGGAAAGAAGAATGCAGACATAAAGCTGGGGCTGTATTATCGCCCGCCTGGTGCGTCAGAAACAATAGGACACGACTTGGAAGCAGAACTGAGACAGGAATGCAGGACTGGAAGTGTAACAGTGATGGGGGACTTCAACTACCCGGGGATAGACTGGAGTACGGGTCACTCCAACTCCACGAGGGAAGCAGGATTCGTAGAAGCTGTGAGGGACTGCTTCATGGAGCAACTAGTGAAGGAACCGACGCGAGGGGGTGCTACTCTTGACCTCATCCTTAACGGATTAGGGGGGCCTACAAGAGGGGTAGAAGTGGGAGGAACACTAGGCAACAGTGATCACAACGTGATCAGATTCACATTAGAAAGGGGGTCACCCATAGTGGGGAGGACCGCATCAACTGCGCTCAACTTCAGGAAAGGGAACTATGTTGCTATGAGGAAAATGGTGGGGAGGAAGCTCAGGAACGGCATTAAGATGGAGACTGCAGGGAGCGCCTGGACCCTTCTCAGGGACACACTGCAGGAAGCGCAAAAACTGTATATCCCGAGTTTCAGGAAAGGCCATAAGAGCAAGCGGCTAAAAGACCCGGTTTGGATGACACCTGAAGTAAAGAGGGCAATCAGTGACAAGAAAGTGGCCTTCCGGAAATGGAAGAGGGACCCAACGGAAGAAAATCACCAGGAGCACAGGAAATGCCAAAAGGAATGCCACCGAGAGGTTAGAAAAGCAAAAGGGAAATACGAGCAGGGGCTGGCCAGGGAGGCGAAAAACTTCAAGGCATTCTTCAGTTACGTAAAGGGGAAGCAACCAGTGAGAGAGGAGGTGGGGCCATTGGATGATTGGGAAAGGAAGGGAGTGATTAAGGAGGATAAAGAGGTAGCTGAGAGGTTGAACACGTTCTTCTCGTCGGTCTTCACGAGCGAGGACACGTCCAATATACCGGACTCAGAGGATCTCATGAATGGGGAGCAGGCCGAAAAATTGGGGCATATAGAGGTAAGTCGGGAGGATGTCCTCAAACAGATTGACAGGTTGAAAAGCGGCAAATCTCCGGGACCGGACGGGATCCACCCAAGAGTTCTAAAGGAACTAAGACAGGAAATAGTGGGCGCAATCCAGCATGTTTGCAACCTATCCTTGACAACTGGAGAGGTACCAGAGGACTGGAAACTGGCGAATGTCACACCTATCTTTAAGAAGGGATCGAGAGGTGACCCCGGGAACTACAGGCCGGTGAGCCTGACTTCAGTTATAGGGAAGATGGTGGAAGCAATAATCAAGGACAGCATTTGCGAGCACATCGAGAAAAATGGCCTACTGCGGACAAGCCAGCACGGATTCTGTAAGGGAAGGTCGTGCCTGACAAACCTTCTGTACTTCTTTGAGGGAATAAGCAGTCACGTGGACAAAGGGGAACCCATAGACATCGTTTACCTCGATTTTCAAAAGGCCTTTGACAGGGTGCCACATGAAAGGCTGCTTAGGAAGCTGTGGAACCACGGGGTGGGCGGGGATGTACATAGATGGATCAAGCACTGGCTATCAGGTAGACTACAGAGGGTCGGAGTAAAGGGCCAATATTCTGACTGGCGGGGAGTCACGAGCGTTGTGCCACAGGGATCGGTGCTGGGGCCGCTACTCTTCAACATATTTATCAATGACCTGGAAACGGAGGCAAAGTGTGAGGTTATAAAATTTGCAGACGATACCAAACTCTGCGCCAGAGTTAGGACCATGGAGGAGTGTGAGGAACTGCAAAGGGACCTCGATAAGCTGGAGGACTGGGCAAACAAATGGCAAATGCGCTTTAACCTAGATAAATGCAAGGTCATGCACATAGGGAAAAAGAACCCGTTGTTTGAATATAAAATGGGGGGGGGGGGGAAAGCTGGGAGACACCAGACTTGAGAGAGACTTGGGTGTGCTAGTGGATCCATCCATGAAACCATCCGCACAGTGTGCAGCAGCCTCGAAGAAAGCCAACAGGATGCTGGGCATCATCAAGAGGGGCATAACAACCAGGACGCGGGAAGTCATTATGATGCTGTATCGAGCGATGGTGCGCCCACATCTGGAATACTGCGTTCAATATTGGTCGCCGCACCTCAAGAAGGACATGGCAGTTCTTGAGAGAGTCCAAAGGAGGGCAACAAAACTGGTAAGAGGGCTGGAAAACTGCCCATATGCCGAGAGGCTGGATAAACTGGGGCTCTTCTCTCTGGAAAAGAGAAGGCTCAGGGGGGATATGATAGAGACCTTCAAAATACTTAGGGACATAGAGAGGGTAGACAGGGACAGGTTCTTCAGACTAAAAGGGACGACAGGTACGAGGGGGCACTCAGAGAAACTGAAGGGGGACAGGTTCAAATCAAATGCAAGGAAGTTTTTCTTCACCCAAAGGGTCGTGGACACATGGAATGCGCTCCCGGAGGAAGTGATCCGGCAGAGTACAGTACAGGGATTCAAACAGGGATTGGACGGATTCCTTAGGGAAAAGGGGATCGTGGGGTACTGAGGGAGGTGCTGGGGTGTTGCATAAGTATAGACAGCTCACCAGGTCATGCAGGTGCAAGGCCGGAGGGTTAGGACTTTGATGGGAAGATAGGACTTCGATGACAAACCTAGGGGGCAAAGGGGGCCCCTTCTGGTGATTAAGGCAGGTCATGACCTGTTGGGCCGCTGCGGGGGCGGACTGCTGGGCGGGATGAACCTGTGGTCTGACCCGGCAGAGGCACTGCTTATGTTCTTATGTTCTTATGTTAAAAAAGCCTTATACATTTTGTATTTCAGAAGAGCCCTTGTATTTCTTCAGACCTTACTATACTGGGATTGCTATAACGAAGTGGATAATTTCCAGTCTGTTAGATTTCTAAGCCCAAGCACTTCTGATTCTAGAAAAGCTTATCAAAACTCATGATGTTAGGACAATGACATTGTTGTGGTTCTATTTCCATCTGACCACCTATTGAGGAGATTCGCAAAGCTAGGACATGAAGTTTGTCCCTACATTTTTAAGTACCATTGATTTCCAGTGCAGCAGTTGACTTGGTTAGTCTTTCCTTTAGGGCAGCCCAAATATAGGAACTCCTGTGCATGCTTATAGAAAGCCAACTAAAAATTTTCACAGTTACGTAGGAAATGCTTATGTGGCTGAACTTTCTGCTTTCTACAGAGAGCACCTGTTACAGGTAAGGAACTCAGTTTTATTTTAATATGTACATCAACCTATTGGTGCTATAAGCAGTAGTGAAATTTGTAAAGGCTTTCAGAATCAAGTAGCTGATAAAATTGGTCTAGTTCAGACAGTCTGGTACTCATTTTAAAGTACTTTGCACATGTCTGGCCAGGTTAGTTTGGAAAGTTCCCAAGGTTGTTGCATAGGCTGCTATGTTGCCAGACTAAATCCCTGAGCATTTATACCTGGAATTCCAGGATTTGTTTTTCTTGTTTGGGATTGTTTTATGACTGATTTACCTTCTTTTGTTTTCAGTTCAAAGTTGAGCAGTGGCTCAGGGGCAGGAAGGACATCTAGACCAGGCAGAACTAGTGACTCTCCATGGTTTCTGTCTGGTTCTGAAACTCTGGGCAGACTGGCAGGCAACACCCTTGGGTAAGTTTTGATAGGGTTGAGGATTTGATAGGGTTGAGGACTTTATACCAGAGTTTGGTGAATATGTTTGAAAAAGTTTACTACACTTAAGAGAGTTGATTGATTGCAAGCATTTCTTGGCTGTTCTTAACAAAACTTTATGAACCCCTTTTTTGGGCTTTAAGCTCTAGCCCTCATTTCTTCCTTATTACTGGGTATGATAAAGAAATCCTATTTACTAGCTATTTATAATAGTCCATCCCAGAACTTTTGTGGTCATCTTGAAAATAAAATTGTGTGAGAATATTTTTTCAAAATTGTATTCAGTTTGTTCTCAGCATTTTGGTGACAAGATGAGACCACCCAAAGCTCCTAGATCCCTTTTTGATTTAAATGCTTTTTTGGGCTATTTTCTGAAGATATTCTGTAAACAAAAAAGTGAGTTTCATGAATGTGTTCAGTACCAAATCTTTCTTAAATTTTATTTTTTTTTCTTTGTACATGTATGACGACATGTACTGAAGTAAACCCAATTCCTTTGTTATACTGTATCTTGTTGGCAGAAAATGTTGGCCATGTAATTTTCTGGTGGCCGCACATGGGGTGGTGGTTTAAATAATTTTCTACTCTGACTAGTTCTGCTGAATAAACTAGCCAGTAGATGCCATTATTAAGTTGTTTTTTTCCCCACAGCATTTTACAACCTTTCTAAATTATATTTTATCCCAGGACAAGCAGGCAGATATTCTTAACGTATGGGTGACGTCACCGACGGAGCCCCGGTACGGACACTTTTAACTAGAAAGTTCTAGTTGACCGCACTGCGCATGCGCGGGTGCCTTCCCGCTCGACGGAAGAGAGCGTGGTCCCCAGTTTCTTCGTTTCCGCGGAGCGAAGAAGACGCATGTGCTTTCAATGGCTGTTGAAATTTTCTACTTTGCCTTCCCGCTCGCGTAATTTTCTTCCTTTTTTGCTTTTTTCCCTTCGGGTTTCTTTTTCGTCTACAAAAAAAAAAAATTCTTTAATTTGTCTTTTCCTTTATTTTTCTAGCCGGCCCCGGCGGGGCCTGTTGCCAACATACAGGCCTCCGGGTTTGATTTTGCGGAGGCCGTGTTTCCATTCATGCCCCCTCAGCCGGGTTTTAAGAAGTGCCAGCGGTGTGCACGCCCGATCTCTCTCACTGACCCGCACAATTGGTGCTTACAGTGCCTGGGTCCAGAGCACCGGGCTGACACCTGCACCCGCTGTGCTACTCTTAAAAAAACGTACGTTAAAGAATAGGCAGATCCAGCAGAACATCCTTTTTGGCACCGGATCTGCCATGGAGTCTGCCACACCATCGACGGCACCGCTAAAGTCGGCACCGACTACCTCCACACCGCCTGATCCTTCCTTGGGGTCGATGGCGTCAGGTAAGCCGGCTAAGAAGCCTTCCACTTCCCTTGAGCGCCCTCCTGCCACGGCGGCGACACCGGTCCTCCCGGCATCCAGCCGACCCCGTAAACGCTCCGCCCCGATTTCGGTGAGTGCCTCGTCATCGGCCTCCTCATCGCCGGGGCGTAGAGCAGCACCTATGGTACCAAAAAAGAAAAAAGCGGTACCGGTGCCTCCTCTGGACGACCGCATTGCGGCCATACTCCAAACTCAATTACAGGAGCAGCTACAGCAACAACTACAGCACCTGTTGCCAACAATATTGGCCCCGCTCCTTCCGGTACCGGACCAGCCCGAGCCTCGCACCATACCACCGGAGTCGACTCCATCGGTACCATTAAACACGTCCATGCCGGTGCTCGCGGCAGAACCCATCAACCCTCTCGTGCAACTACACTCTGATGCCGATTCTCTCCGACATCGGGACCGTCGCCAAGCCGACCGAGACCGGCACCGCTCCTCTTCCCCCGGTACCGTCTCCATGCGTTCTGGCAAATCTCTCTCTAAGACTTGCCACGCAGAACCATCCACACCACCGTCCCGTCCTATACACACAGACGTTAGGGAAGAATCCCAACCCGGTACCGACGATGAGGCTTCTTCAACCGACGAGGAGCCCTCCACAATCGACACCGGTTCCAAGCCTGAACAATCCTCGTTCACCAAATTTCTTCGGGAAATGTCAGCGGCTCTCTCTATCCCATTAGAATCTGACTCTAAGAAGTCACAGGCTTTCTTAGATGCCCTAGACTTCGAGCAACCCCCCAAAGAATTCCTAAAGTTACCCGTCCACGACATCTTACGGGAAACTTTCTACAAGAATTGGGAGAACCCTCTCTCGGTACCGGGGGCCCCTAGAAAACTGGATAGTCTCTACAGGGTCATCCCTATCCCGGGGTTTGACAAACCCCAACTACCCCATGAATCTCTTCTTGTCGAATCCACCTTGAAGAAAACCCAGGGATCCAGTATTTATGCTTCTACCCCTCCTGGCAGAGAGGGCAAAACGATGGATAAATTTGGCAAGCGCCTTTATCAAAATTCAATGCTTGCAAACAGAGCCAATAATTACACCTTTCACTTCTCCTTCTACATGAAGTATCTGGTTCAACAACTCTCTTCATTACAAAAGTATCTTCCTGAACGTAAGGTCCCTCTTTTCCAACAACACATTTCCAATCTGCTCCAACTCCGCAAATTCATGGTGCGCTCTATTTATGATTCTTTCGAGCTCACCTCTCGAGCTTTGGCCAGTAACACAAAAATAGACAAATATACCCCTTCCCCTTTTACTAAACCGCAATACCAATTTACCAAAGCATATATGAGGGTAACACAGGATGTTTGGTCTAAATAGGGTTGAATAGAGTGTATTGGAGGGATAGAGTAAAAACAAGATTTAACAACTGATAAAATTTGAGGGTATTGTATTCCGCCCTCTTGGACATGTAACAGAAAGACTGCAGGGCTTAGATAAGTGACCTGCTAGTGTGAGCTTAGGACCAATGATTGTTAAGAAAAGTAACAAATGAGAAGTTTTTTCTAGTATTCAGTTGTTTAGCCAGAAAATGTATAAATATCACTGTAACTTCCTGTTTTCAGGACTTCTGAAGCTGCCAGCTTGGAGGCTCAGGAGTCCGCATAAGCTGAATAAAACATCTGTGCTTCTTCAAGTCTCTAAGTTTTGTGGCTGATCAAAGTGACCTTTCACTTAAATTAACAAGCTAACAAAGGCAACAAGAAAATTTAATCAGCTGAATAAGACCCATGAGGATATCGCCAGATAATACAAGAGGCTTGATGAGAGAAAATCAAACAAGACCCACAATATAGATTAAAATTCTGTAGAAAAATAATGCAAGAGGTGCTTGCCACCATATGCGGATGAAAGACTAGAGATGAATCAGGTGGTTCTAAATCCTCCAAAATCAGCAGCTCTCTGGGTTACAGGAACTCATTCTACCTCCCTTCACAGTTCCCTCACTTCGCTCTGTTCCGATCAAATTGTTAAACACTATATTTGGGAGTTCCTTTTGATAATGCGGCATGAACAGTGTTACATAGAAACATAGAATATGACGGCAGAAAAGGGCTGCAGCCCATCAAGTCTGCCCACGCCCCAGACTTCACCCCCAGACTTCACCCGGCTAGAGATCCCACATACATATCCCATTTCTTTTTAAAATCGAGCACGCTGCTGGCGTTAATCACCTGCAATGGAAGTTCATTCCAATGATTTCTTCACCGAAAGGGTAGTCGATCATTGGAATGAACTTTTGCACTATGGCCCCCTTTTACTAAACCACAATAGTGGTTTTTAGCACAGGGAGCCTATGAGCGTCGGGAGCAGCACAGGGCATTCAGTGGTAAAAAGCTGGTGTTTGGGGTAAATTTTTTTTTTTTTACACTATTGGCACCTCCAGACCTGTTGGATATTTCTGAGCATTAAAAACCAGCGCTTCATTTTGTGCATCATCTGGGTATTGATTGGAGTGCTCATTTTAATATTGATGAGTTCATTGTAATCTATTTACAAATGATTATTGGAGGCTGCTACAAACAATGGGAAAGACCACAACTACCCATTTTGGGTATCAATGGCGGAAATTGACGCTTTAAACAGGTTAAAACGCTAAACAGGTTAAAACGCTAAACAGGTTAAAACTGGTTTAGTGTTGATCTTTAAAGGAACAGTGAGTTTTGAGCATTTGGGCCTTGGAAAGATTTTGGTTTTTTTAAAAATATGTGATTTTCACCATAGACTGCAGCGATAGTAAGCTCTAGGCTGTAATCAGTTCCTTGCTTTCAGAGGAGATCGGGGGCAAGACTTGGCTCAATCCCCTTCCTGGTGCAGCCATTGTGGCAGCAGTTTTGGAAGTGAAATTTCTGTTCTTTGGTAGAAAGCTGAAATTTCAAATCTCCACAGTAATATTTTCAGAAGTGTTCTCTGTTTCATACTCAGAAGAGACAGGCAGAGATCTGGATTCTCAATCCGTATGAGATGATTGTATAGTGAAAAGGGTTTAGATGGGCCACATTCTCCCTAACTTTAACTTGCTGCTCACACTCAGCACATGAAGTTGGAAGACTTGGTTATCTACAGTATTTTTTGCTCCATAAGATGTACTTTTTCCACTCCCCCCCCCCCAAAAGGGGTGGAAATAAGGGTGTGTCTTATGGAGCGAATACCCGCCCCCCCGGTAGGCAGCTCCCCTGGTATCTTTTTTAAAGTCCCCTTTTCGCGGACCTGCCTGTCTTCCTCGCTGGATGGCTCTTCAGTTCGGGCAGAGAGGCGCAGAAGGCAGGCGCGTGCTGTCCATATTCCTGCCAGGTCCGGCACAGCTCCCCAATTGGCTGCATTCAGTTCTTGAGTTGCGAGAATTGACTGCAGCCAATTGGGGAGTGGTGCCGGACCTGGCAGGAACACAGACAGCATGCGCCTGCCTTTTGCGCCCATCTGCCCGAAGAGAAGAGCCTTCTGGCAAGGGAGACAGGCAGGAGCGTGGAAAGGGGACTTTAAAAAAAGGTACCAGGGGAGGAGGCTTCCTAAGAGGGGGGAAGTGCATGTGCTGTCTACCAGGGAGGGGGGCCTCTGCTGCCTACAGGGGGAGGGGGTATGTGCCTATGCTACCTACAGATTTTTTGCTCTATAAGACCCTGTCCCGGCCTACCACTAGACCACCAGAGGGGGTACAGGGCAGGGCGGTGGGAATTTTGTTTTTCTTGAGGTTTTCTCCTCTATAGGTGGGTGCGTCTTATGGTCGGGTGCATCTTATAGAGCGAAAAATATGGTACTTTGATCAAAGGTGAAATAATATTCATGCAACTTAGTCCCCTTGTTACTCATGAAAATCTATCTTATCTTTCACCTTTGCTTACATCCTATGTTGTCTTAAAATGTTTTATTGCATATTATATTGACTCTGTAAGTAGAATATTTATGTTCTGTTTAGTTGAATATTTTTACTGCTGTAGTTGTCTATTGCTTATATTTTATTTTTTCTTGCTGTATACCATTTTGGGTGAATTTCGTAAAAAAGGTGATAAATAAATCCTACTAAATAAATAAATACTTATACTAGATTCCATTATAATAGGGCAGCATTCAAAAAACACACTCAAGTTTCTGCCTGAATTGATGTCTTATTTTTACCATGACCAATCTGTCACCCACCCAGCATTTTTAGGCCACCCATACATAAAATTGAAAAGGTTTTTGTTCCTTGGGTTGCAAGTGAATTGTTGCATTTTACCTGGAGTGAACATAAGCTTCCAAAAAGTCCATTCAGTTTACCATGATTGATCTGGAACTGCAGTAATTATGACATTTTGTTATGTTGAGTAAATACAATGTTATGTTGAGTAAATACAATGCAGTAAAAAAAAAATAAAAAAAAATCAGAATGCATAAATTTTTTATAGCAGGCTCCTTGTGTTTAATAATACATGGATAAGTTGCACCAAATTTCATAGGCAAAACTTTATTTCATTGAAAGAGATAATGGAAAATACCCCCACACATTTATACCTGCTGCATAGTATGAACAGCTCTCCAAACTTGTTACTTCCATATGTTCATATTTTTGTTTTTATAAAGTATGCATGTAAACACTAACTACTTCCCAGTATCATCCCTGGGACTGGCCAAACTGAGTGGAGGCAAACTTATGTGCATAATGTCTGTCTGTGCATAAATTGACATGAATATCAAGAAGGCAATTTGATAAACTTGTTTCTGCATGTAAAACACTGTTTTACCTGTAGAAATGCCTTTTAAAATTGCACTTTAATGATCCCAGGCAAACATTGCATAAAACCTAGATAACTATTTGGTAGGTTGTGATCTAATGCTTTTCATAAAACATTATCAATGCATTATCTCGCATCCTGGTCTTCTCAACCCTACACTTAATAACTAAAAGCAGTGGAAAAAGTAGAGCACAACTCCATCTTCCTTGAACCCACTTTTCATGATTTTGGGGTATCTTCCTTAAAAATCAACAATTAAATCTTCCACCTATTGGCAGAAGTTTACACTAATTCATTTCTTTTATTTTTGAAGACCTCCCCTAGCTAGGAAATCTTATTTTTGAATGTAAATTTACTTGTCTTCAAAGTTGCTTATATACTTGTATAAGAGTTGTTCTCTGAAGACAGCAGCAAATCAAGTGCACAACCTACCAAACGCCCCCCCCCCCCTTTTTTTTAATGATTTCTCCCCACAGCCAAAACTATATGGAGCTAAAGGAAACCATTCCAGGAAGAATTAACAGCCATATGCACAGAGAGGCTTTTGTCTTTTGCCCATATGAAACCTAGCATAGCCATGTCATTCACATAAGAACATAAGAATTGCCATACTGGGACAGACCGAAGGTCCATCAAGCCCAGTATCTTGTTTCCAACAGTGGCCAACCCAGGGCTCAAGTACCTAGCTAGATCCCAAGTAGTAAAACAAGTAGTAAAACAGATTTTATGCTGCTTATCCTAGGAATGAGCAGTGGATTTCCCCAAGCCATCTCAATAATGGCCTATGGACTTCTCTTTTAGGAAATTATCCAAACCTCTTTTAAACCCTGCTAAGTTAACTGATTTTACCACATTCTCCGGTAATAAAACTACTGTCTTCAGAGAATATCATAATAGGTAAGCAACTTCACTTTTTAATATAATGTTAAAAACATTTTAAAATTTGCATTTTTAGAAAGATGAAATTCATAATTTCAAATGATGTAAAGTTCTGAGCATGCTCTTGCAGTGTTCTTCTCAGGGTTGTGTTTTGCTCAGCTGAACAAGAACTGAACAAAGCTCTCCTGATTAATTTTCCTTGAATTATTTTGTTTTTGCTGATATTATGACATGTAAATGACCAAAACACAAGCATGTATGCACATGCTTAGTGCCTGAAACTAAGCAACTCTTGTAAAATTACCTTCTGTCTAGGTGCTGACCTTTTTCTCTGTCCTATCACCCTGATGAATGAATGTGAAACCCATCCTTTCTAAATGGCATACGTTATCTGCAATATGCCTTCCTTACTTGTGTCTTCAGCATAGCGGTCATGTACTTAATTCAGTGCCTCCATCCAAAAGAGGGCATTCACTGTAAACTGGCCACTACCCTGTGCACTAATGATGCTTTATTTAAAGGTGAAGTAAGAGACCGTGGATTTTATGAAAGATCATGGCAGAACTTTGTAGTATCTTGTCAGGGTTCAACCAATTTTTCTCATTTTCTTGGATTAATATTTCCCAATTTTGCTTAAATTATTTGGACTTGTATTTAAAAACACTTATCTGGGTAGCAACTGACAGGACCAGTCAGCAGTTTTTCCGCTGAAGATTATTAACAGATTGTCCTGTTGCTATCTTTGTAGTGTCTGGGCAGTCTCAGGAGGTATTAGTCCCTGGAGTTAGAGAATGACACAGTGGCTGTTACCCATGGCTAGCTGTGGGTAACCCGCCGAAATGGTGAGGGGGGGAAAAAGTGCTCACTGCGGGTATGGAGACAAGGCCATTCACTTCCCCGTGGAGCGGTGAATGGCCTTGTCCCCGTAGTTAAGGGAGGGAATGCGCGTGGCCCCCTCCCTCCTTCCTACCTACCCGAATCTATCTATCTCCCTCTCTCCCTTTTACCTTCGTGGCGTGTTTTGAGTAACTTCTTCACAAAGCTGTCAGAGCCTGCAAACAGTAGCGTGCATGTGTGGGCGGAGGCTTCTCCTCTGATACAACTTCTGGTTGCGTCAGAAGAGAAGCTTCCGCCCACACACACGCTACTGCTTTGAAGAAGTTACTCAAAACGCGCTGCGAAGGTAAAGGGAAGGGAGGGAGATAGATTCGGGTAGGTAGGAAGAAGGGAAGGGGCCACGCGAGGGGTGCCGAAGGGCGGTGAGATGGCGAGAGGGAAGGGTGGTGGTGGAGAGGAACAGACGCTGAAAGGAAATGGGGAACAGATAGTGGGGAGAAAACGCTGAAGGGAAATGGGGGAAGACAGAATGGGGAGAAGATGCTGAAAGGACATGGCTCGTCCCCTTTTATGGGGGAGTTTGGCTGGTGACGTCGGGGGTGGGCGGAGTTAGCTCTCGCCTCTTCCCCTGCTAGCACCGCATTCTCTGCTCCTCTCTCCGCTCCTTTCTGCTAGCACACTCTCTGCTCCGCTCACTGTTCTGCCATGTGCTCAGGACTAGGCACAGCTCCTACAGTCTCCCTTCGGCTGGCCTTGCACTGTGGACTCTCTGCCGTTGGCTCGTCCCCTTTTATGGGGGAGTTTGGCTGGTGACGTCGGGGATGGACGGAGTTTGCTAGCACCGCCTTCTCTGCTCCTCTCTCCGCTCCTTCCTGCTAGCACACTCTCTGCTCTGCTCACTGTTCTGCCATGTGCTCAGGACTGTTCTACCATGTGCTCAGGACTAGGCACAGCTCCAACAGTCTCCCTTCAGCTGGCCTTACACTGTGGACTCTCTGCAGTTGGCTCGTCCCCTTTTATGGGAGAAGTTTGGCTGGTGACGTCGGGGTGGGCGGAGTTAGCTCTCGCCTCTTCCCCTGCTAGCACCGCCTTCTCTGCTCCTCTCTCCGCTCCTTCCTGCTAGCACACTCTCTGCTCCGCTCACTGCAAACTCATTGAAACACTAATCAAACGTAAATTAGACACAATCTTGGATGAGGAGAATCTACGGGATCCCAGTTAACACGGATTCACCAAGGGTAGGTCCTGCCAATCCAATCTCATCAGCTTCTTTGACTGGGTAACAAAACAGTTAGATTTGGGAGAATCCGTGGATGTCATATACCTAGACTTCAGCAAAGCTTTCGATAGTTTCCCACATCGCAGGCTGTTGAGCAAGATGAAATCAATGGGGCTGGGAGAAACACTAACTAGATGGGTCAGTGACTGGCTGAGTGGCAGACTTCAGAGGGTGGTAGTTAACGGTACCCTCTCTAAAACATCGGAGGTGACCAGTGGAGTACCGCAGGACTCAGTCTTGAGCCCTCTCCTTTTCAACATATTCATAGGTGAGAAGACTGAGAGGGGATTTGATAGAGACTTTTAAAATATTGAAAGGATTTGATAAAATAGACCAAGAAGCAGCATTGCTAACATTTTCAGATGTGACACGGACAAGAGGTCATAGCCTGAAACTGAGTGGCAGCAGGTTCAGGACAAATGTCAGGAAGTTCTGTTTCACACAGCGAGTGGTGGGTGCCTGGAATGCACTCCCGGAGGAGGTTGTGGCGGAGACTACTGTACTGGGATTCAAGCGCAGGCTGGATGCACACCTTCTGGCATATCATATTGAGGGATATGGTAAAGTCGGGTCTCCAGGAAGGAGTACCTAAATGGGCCGCCGCGTGTGTGCGGAGCACCGGACTAGATGGACCTCGGTCTGATCCGGTGAACATAAGAACATAAGAAGCGCCATCTCCGGATCAGACCTTCGGTCCATCAAGTCCGGTGATCCGCACACGCGGAGGCCCTGCCAGGTATACACCTGGCTTACCCTATAGCCACTAATAATTTGTTTAGGGCACAAACGTGAGACTAATAGTAAATATATTAAAGATACGTTTTGTCAAATACAGTTATAAGCAAGGATTCATCCAGACCAAAAATACAAAGATATAGCTGACATACTGAAAATCAAAAAGATGAAAAGGAGAAAAATAAACCTCAATTGAGGGCAGTTGGGACTACACAAGTACCCAATCATCCACTCATCATCACGGGTCTATAAAAAACTCCAAAACATGTATAAATAATCAATTCTCACGTCTTTCATTCATATAAAATCTTCTTTTTGTTATTTTTCACAGTCTTTTTTTATCATTTTTTTTATGATTTCAATATAAATGTCAAGCAGTAAAAGGCCCGAATCCCAAACTTAACCACATTAATTGGCGAGGACTACAGCTGAATGTAATAAGTATAAGCAGTTTTTAGAGATATGAAGCATATATCTGGAATCGTGAAAAAATACACTCATCTGAAATCGAGGGTTTTCACCAAGGGCTTCCAACTCAAGGTCCCGACAGAAAAGACTTTCTGTTTCGCCCGGCAAGGGCTACTTCAGGGGAAAAATGCCAGCTCAAATATCTCTCTGCTTCTAATTATTTGCTGGTAGTAAAGCCGATTCCTCTCAAGATGGTGCTGCACCATCTTGAGAGGAGTCGGCTTTACTACCAGCAAATAATTAGAAGCAGAGAGATATTTGAGCTGGCATTTTTCCCCTGAAGTAGCCCTTGCCGGGCGAAACAGAAAGTCTTTTCTGTCGGGACCTTGAGTTGGAAGCCCTTGGTGAAAACCCTCGATTTCAGATGAGTGTATTTTTTCACGATTCCAGATATATGCTTCATATCTCTAAAAACTGCTTATACTTATTACATTCAGCTGTAGTCCTCGCCAATTAATGTGGTTAAGTTTGGGATTCGGGCCTTTTACTGCTTGACATTTATATTGAAATCATAAAAAAATGATAAAAAAAGACTGAAAAATAACAAAAAGAAGATTTTATATGAATGAAAGACGTGAGAATTGATTATTTATACATGTTTTGGAGTTTTTTATAGACCCGTGATGATGAGTGGATGATTGGGTACTTGTGTAGTCCCAACTGCCCTCAATTGAGGTTTATTTTTCTCCTTTTCATCTTTTTGATTTTCAGTATGTCAGCTATATCTTTGTATTTTTGGTCTGGATGAATCCTTGCTTATAACTGTATTTGACAAAACGTATCTTTAATATATTTACTATTACCCTATAGCCAACCATATCTCTATATGCCTCTCTCAAGGAGATATGCATCTAGTTTGCCCTTGAAGCCTAGGACTGTCGATTCTGCAATAATCTCCCCTGGGAGCGTATTCCAGATGTCAACCACTCTCTGTGTGAAGCAGAACTTCCTGATATTAGTCCTGAACTTGCCCCCCCTTAGCTTCATTTTATGTCCTCTTGTCCGTGTCAAATTGGACAATGTAAATAATCTTCTCTGCTCTATTTTGTCGATTCCTTTCAGTATTTTGAAGGTCTCGATCATATCCCCACGCAGTCTCCTTTTCTCAAGGGAGAACAATCCCAGTGTTTTAAGTCGATCCTCATATTCCAGTTTCTCCATACCCTTCACTAGTTTAGTTGCTCGCCTCTGCACCCTCTCCAGCAGTTTTATATCCTTCTTTAGGTAGGGAGACCAATGTTGGACGCAGTATTCCAAGTGGGGTCTGACCATTGCCCTATAAAGCGGCATTATAACTTTCTCCGATCTACTCGAGATTCCTTTCTTTATCATGCCCAACATTCTATTTGCCTTATTTGCCGCTGCCGCGCATTGTGCCGACTGCTTCAGGGTCCTATCTATCAGTACACCCAGATCCCTTTCTTGTTCACTTTTTCCCAGAGTTGCACCTGACATTCTGTACTCGTATTCCTTATTTTTACTGCCTAAATGCATTACCTTGCATTTCTCCACATTGAACTTCATCTGCCATTTCTCCGCCCAGTTTTCTAACCGACACAAATCGCTCTGGAGTTCCTCACTGTCCTCCTGCGATCTGATTGCCCGGCAGAGTTTTGTGTCGTCTGCAAACTTGATGATCTCACTGGATGTTCCGTTTTCCAGGTCATTGATATAAATATTAAAAAGGATCGGCCCAAGTACCGAGCCCTGGGGTACACCACTAGTCACTTTCTCCCAGTCGGAGAACTTCCCATTTATGCCCACTCTCTGCTTCCTATTTTCCAGCCATTTGCCTATCCATCTTTGTATATCTCCCTCTATGCCATGGCTTTGTAGTTTACTGAGAAGTCTTTCATGTGGAACTTTGTCAAATGCTTTCTGGAAGTCCAAGTATATTATGTCCACCGGCTTTCCACTATCAATTTGCTTGTTCACGGTCTCAAAGAATTGGAGTAAATTCGTCAAACACGATTTCCCTTTCCTGAATCCATGTTGACTGGGTTTCATCAAGTCGTGTGTGTCCAAGTGCTGAACTATGCTATCCTTGATCAGTGATTCAATCATCTTGCCGGGGACAGACGTAAGACTCACAGGTCTATAGTTGCCCGGTTCTCCTCTTGATCCTTTTTTGAAGATTGGCGTGATGTTCGCTTTCCTCCAGTCGTCTGGTATCTGACCAGTTCTGATTGACAGGTTTGCAAGTTTTTGCAATAACTCTCCGATTTCAACCTTCAATTCCTTCAAGACTCTCGGGTGAATTTCATCCGGTCCAGGGGATTTGTCACTTTTAAGTTTGTCGATCTGGTATTATATCTGATCTAAGTTCACTTCAACTGTGGTGAGGCTGTCCTCTATTTCTCCTGTAAACAGTTTCTCCGCTTCAGGTATTGTTGAGGTGTCCTCCTTCGTAAAGACGGACGCAAAGAAGGAATTTAGTTTGTCTGCGATTTGTTTATCTTCCTTGATGTACCCTTTTCTTCCCTTGTCGTCCAGGGGTCCCACTGCCTCTTTTGCAGGTTTTTTCCCTTTCACGTATCTAAAGAAGGGCTTGAAGTTTTTAGCCTCCCGGGCTATTTTTTCCTCATTTTTTCCTGTTTTGCATCCCTCACCGCCTTGTGACATTTCTTCTGTTTATCTTTATGTTTGTTCCAGGCTTCGGTTGTCTTCGTGCATTTCCATTTTTTGAAAGAGTCCTTCTTTTCTTTTATGGCTTCCTTCACCTGTATGGTAAGCCATGCCGGTTCTCCTTTGCCTTTAGTTCTCCGATCTTTGGAAATCCTCGGAATGTAGAGATCTTGTGCTTCTGCAATAGTATTTTTCAATAGGCACCATGCCTGATCTACTGTTTCAAGTTTGTCCACCATCTTCTCGAGTCGTTTTGTTACCATGGCTCTCATGCAATCGTATTTACCCTTTTTAAAGTTTAAGGTGGTGGTTAAGGTTTTGGTATGTTTCCCTTTCCCGATGTCAAGTTTAAAGTTGATTACATTGTGATCACTCGTTCCCAGTGGAACCATGACTTCTACTTCTGTTATCGGTCCGGTGAGACCATTTAGGACCAAGTCCAAGGTGGTGTCTCCTCTTGTCGGCTCTTTTACCATTTGCTCCAGGCGTTTCTTATGTTCTTTTGACCTAACTCAGGGGCTTCAAGGTAAGGTAACGTTTTTCGCTGATGACGCCAAACTATGCAATATAGTGAGAGATGACAATTCACCCGATAGTATGACACAGGACCTACATTTGTTGGAGCTTTGGTCCTCGACCTGGCAACTGGGCTTCAACGCTAAGAAATGCAAGATCATGCACCTCGGCAGCAGAAATCCGTGCAGAACTTACACCTTGAATGGTGAGACCTTAGCTAGAACTTCAACAGAACGAGACTTGGGAGTGATCATCAGCGCAGACATGAAAACTGCTGATCATGTGGAGAAGGCTTCATCTAAGGCAAGATGGTTGTTAGGTTGCATCCGCAGGAGTTTCGTCAGCCAGAAGCCTGAAGTCATAATGCCATTATACAGAACCATGGTGAGGCCTCATTTGGAATACTGTGTGCAATTCTGGAGGCCACACTACCGAAAAGATGTGCTGAGAGTAGAGTCGGTGCAACGGATGGCCACCAGGATGGTCTCGGGGATCAACGATCTATCGTATGAGGAAAGGCTGAAAAATTTGCGGCTGTACTCACTCGAGGAACGTAGGGAGAGAGGAGACATGATCGAGACGTTTAAGTATATTACCGTATCAAGATGGAAGAAGAGATTCTCTTTCTCAAAGGACCCTCAGCCACAAGAGGACATCCACTCAAACTCAGGGGTGGGAAATTTCATGGCTTCACCAGGAAATATTTCTTCACCGAGAGAGTGGTTGATCCGTGGAACGAGCTCCCGGTGCAGGTGATCGAGGCAAACAGCGGCAAGAATTTAAGAGCAAATGGGATGCCCATGTGGGATCCCTTAGAGAGTGAAGCCAAGGGAACCTGTCACCAGGAGTGGGATCCCTAGGATAGTAGACTTGGGGGTGGGCCAGTAGAGTGGGCAGATTTGATGGGCTATGGCCCTTATCTGCCGTCATCTATGTTTCTAAGACAGAGTGGGGAGAAGACACTGATGGGAAATGGGGAAGACAGAGTGGGGAGAAGACACTTAAGGGAAATGGGGAAGACAGAGTGGGGAGAAAACGCTGAAGGAAATGGGAAAGAAGACGCTGAAGGGAAATGGGGAAAAAGACGCTGAAGGGAAATGGGGAAGAAGACGCCGAAGGGAAATGGGGGAAAAGACGCCGAAGGGAAATGGGGGAGAAGACGCCGAAGGGAAATGGGGGAGAAGACGCCGAAGGGAAATGGGGGAGAAGACGCCGAAGGGAAATGGGGGAGAAGACGCCGAAGGGAAATGGGGAAGACAGAGTAATGTAATGTAATGTAATTTATTTCTTATATACCGCTACATCCGTTAGGTTCTAAGCGGTTTACAGAAAATATACATTAAGATTAGAAATAAGAAAGGTACTTGAAAAATTCCCTTACTGTCCCGAAGGCTCACAATCTAACTAAAGTACCTGGAGGGTAATAGAGAAGTGAAAAGTAGAGTTAGAGGAAAAATAAAAATAAAATAAACATTTTAACAAGACAGCATTGATCTAAATACTTTGGAAGGTAGAAGAGAGGAGAGAAAGGAATAGAAGCATGATGAAGTGATGAAGTGGAGCAAGTAAGTTTAGGAGGAGCGATTGACGTTTCCAGAAAGGGCTTCTTCAGGGAAGAGACTTGGCCGACAGTCCCAGGATGCCTATGTCTCCTCCCCTGAGATGTTCTCCCATCCATGCATTCCCTCCCAGACACACTGCCCGTGCCCCAGCCGCTCCAAGGAGGCTGCCCCAGATGAGGCCCATGGTGAATGCAGGATTCTCTCCTCTGCGGGAAAGCCGCCCGGAGCCAACAGTCGATCTTCTTAGCGGATTGCAGGGGGGGAAGAGTTAACACTCTTGGTAGTATCGGGTCTGTGTGCTCTCGGTGGTTGTGGCTGGTCTCGTTGCTGCTTAGGTGTAAAAGCAGTTGATCTCCACTGCTGCTGATATTTAAAAGCAGGCAGATTGATCTCTCCAATGGACTGCAGGGGGAGGAGTTCACACTCCTGGCAGGATCGGGTCTGTGGGCTCTTGGTGGTTGCGGTAGGTCTCGTTGCTGCTTGGATGTAAAAGCAGTTGTTTTTCTACTGCTGCTGATATTTAAAGCAGGTAGATTGATCTCTTAAACGGGATATAGGGGGAGGAGCTCACATGCCTGGCTGGATCGGGGCAAGGGCTCCTATTATAGGCAGCTGGTCTTGCTGCTACTTAGGTGTTAAAGCAGTTGATCTTCCTAGCGGACTGCAGGAGGTGTGGAGCTCACACTCCTGTCATGATCTGGTCTATGGGCTCTTGGTAGTTGCGGTTGGTCCCAATGCTGCTTAGGTGTAAAAGCAGTTGTTCTCCCACTGCTGCTGATATTTAAAAGCAGGTAGATTGATCTATCCAATGGAATGCTGGGGGAAGATCTTATATGTCTGGCTGGATCGTGGCAAAGGGTTCCCGGTAGTGGCGGCTGGTCCTATTGCTGCTTAGGTGTAAAAACAGTTGATCTTCTTATCGGATTGTAGGGGGGGCGGATCTCACATTCCTGGCAGGTTCGGGTCTGTGGGTTCTTGGTGGTTGCGGATGGACCCGCTGCTGCTTAGGTGTAAAAGCAGTTGTTTTCCCAATGCTGCTGATATTTAAAAGCAGGCAGATTGATCTCTCCAACAAATTGTATGGTGAAGAGCATACACGTCTGGCTGGATTGGGACAAAAGCTCTCGATAGTGGCGGCTGGTCTTGGTGCTGCTTAGGTGTAAAAGCAGTTGATCTCCTACTTCTGATGATATTTAAAAGCAAGCGTATTGATTTTTCCAACGTGGGGAGAAGACGCTGGAAGTGAAGAAGATAAAGATGCCAGACTATGGGGGGGGGAGTGGAGTGAAGAGGATGGGTGCCAGACCAATTGGGGGGGTGAAGGGAGAGGCACAGTAACAGAGCAAATGGAAGACGCAGAAAGAAGACAGACAATGGATGGAAGGAATTGAATGAGAAGATGAGGGAAGCAGAAACCAGACAACAAAGGTAGAAGAAAAAATTTCTATTTATTTATTTATTTTTTTTTGCTTTAGGATAAAGTAGTATATTAGTTATGTTTATAAAAATTTATTAACAAAGCTCTGCCTGCTGAACATCTCTTTCTGTAGTTCAGCAGCCAGAACTTTGATTTATAAGGAAGGAATAAGCTAAATATTGCAGTACTGAGGCTTGTATGGATGCTGCGGGGACAGTGGTTGTGGGGATGGGGCGAGGACAGTGTTCACGGGGATAGGGAGGTGACAGGGACGGTGTTTGCGGGGATGGGGCAGTGATGGGGGACAAATTTTCTCCCTGTGTCATTCTCTACCTGGAGTTATTCAATCCATGATTCAGATAACTATCTGGATCATGTTAGGACAGCAAAAAGGCTGAATATTACCATTATCTAGATATCTCTGGCAGTGACCACTTTTATGGATATTCAGTACTTCATGCTCTCTGGATATTGGCACTGATTATCTTGATTTAATTCAGCTCTGGCTGAATAATTATGACCTGATATTTTTTTTTTTCCTGTAAAACAACCCAGTTCTCAGGATACAACAAGCATGCCTGGTTTTGAAGATATCCACAATGAATATGCATGGGATAATTATTGCAGTTGGCTGGGTCTTGCTGCATCTGAGTAGGTAGAACTGATGTTTTAGCCATTATCCTGTTTCTTTCTTCAGGGTGTGCTGTGAAGTCTGCAGTTTGTCTTTATATATAATGGATCCTCAAATCTCACTGGCTGGGGCTTGAGGTAATTGAGGCAAGAAGGTCCTTTGGTCACAAATTTGAATTTTGAAAGAAAAGTCTGTTGGTTGCAAATTAGAATTTTGGTGGGAAAGAGGCTGGAAATGAATTGGAACTGTTCTGATTCAGTGAGGAAGAAGAGGATTTTCTGAGGTCATAGTCTAAAACTTTGAAAGGGAGGAATATGTTGTTTGTCCTTGGCCCTAGTCCTTTTGGAGCTAAATTTTTTTGTATGAACGGTTGCTATTCTTTGTTTAGCGAGAGCCCTTCACCTCCATTGAAGTTATTGGGTTGTCTTGCTATCTCTATTGCCTATGACTCGTCTCGGCTACCAGTGGTTTTTCTCCAAGATTTTTGTGGGACTAGTTGCCTTGCGTGAAGGCCTGCTGCTTGTGTTTCCATGTTACATAACTTGTTGTGTTTCTTGTGCTGTTGCAGCCTTTCCTCTATAGTGTGTCCGGTTTTGCCATTGTATGATTGGCCACAACTGCATGAGATTTTGTACATTCCAAGGTTTTGGAGCAGAGGTAACTGGTCTTTCACATGTGTGAATGTAGGTGCAAGTTTCTGTGGTGTATACTGTAGGTTGTTTTGATGATGATATCCTTTTTGCAGTTTTCCAATTCAATCTGTCACTCCTTGGACATAAGGGAGCAATTCCATTTATTTGTTCTGTTGCAGCATTGTCCTCTAATGGCTGCTGTTGATTTCATGGACTGGGTTGTCCAGAAGTTTTAGGGCTTGAGAAGTAATCCTTATCCTGTAACTATTAGCAAGAAATGTATCCTTGAGGGTGTCCTTTTCTTTCTAGATCAGTGGTCTCAAACATGCGGCCCGGGGGCCACATGCGACCCGCCAGGTACTATTTTGAGGCCCTTGGTATGTGTATCATAATCACAAAAGTAAAATAAAACAGTTTTTTGATCATATGTCTCTTTAACTATAAATTACAATATTATTATTAAGACTTAGCCAAAAGGAAAGATTTATAAACTTTAAAGAGTTTTACCTCATGCAAAATTGTTATTTCTTTAATAAGACAGTAACTATTTTTGCTGAGGCCCTCCAAGTACCGACAAATCCAAAATGTGGCCCTGCAAAGGGTTGGAGTTTGAGACCACTGTTCTAGATTGTCTGGGTCAACTAGAAATAGAAACAGAGAAATATGACAGCAGATAATGGCCAGTCTGCCCATCCCCAGCCTCCACTATCTCTTTCTCTCCCTAAGAGATCACCCACGTACGCCCCTTGCTTTTTTGAATTCAGACAGTCTTTGTCTCCACCACTTTAGTGCTCTGTTCACTAGTATATGTAGGATCCCTCTCTTTGTGACTGGATGATGATGGGACCTTGCATGCAGATACTGGTTGGTATGGGTGGGTTTTCTTTATACCATGTTTCCCAGGCTTCCATTTGTCTGCATTCATTGGTCTCAGTGTCCAAGGTGAATTTTATTTTGGGATGGCCACTATTCAGATAATTTTAGAAATTCAGAGGTTTTTTCCCATCCTTGGGGCTAGATGATGAATATGCCATCTACACAGTGGATCCACAGTTTGTGTTTGAGCTTGGTACTTTTCAGCAGGGTAACTTTGAGAGACTCCATGAATAGGACTGGATGCCGAGGACAAACGTTGTCTTCCTCCCTCTCAAAGTTTTAGAGCAGGAGTGCCCAAAAGGTCGATCGCAAAGGCAACGCAAGTCGATCACAGAGTCCATCCCAGGCTCTGCGATAGACCTGCGTTGCCTTTGCGTTCTGTTCTCCCTACTTCCCTGACGCCAGGCCAGGTGCCTACAAGCACTGAGCCCAAAGCTTTTCCCCCTGATGTCAATTCTGACGTCGGCGAGGAAGTTCAGGGCCAGCCAGTTGCTGCCTGGCTATCCCGGAACTTCCTCTCCGATTGACATTGGGGGGAAGGGGGGAGGGAGGAAGGCTTTTGGGCCTGGTGCTTGTACGCGCCCGGCCTGGCGTCAGGAAAGCAGGGAGTAATCAGCGGCGGTGGTGGGTGTGGGGGTGGCAGAGAGAGAGAGAGAAATACAGAAAGAAAGGGGGGCAGGGAGAAAGAGAGGGAGGGGAAAATTTGGGGTTGGATAGTAAGTCTTATATTGAAGAGAACCAGTATGACTGTTTGTTTTGGGCTGGGGATTTGGCTATCTGGTGTATTTGCCATTGTGAAAATTCAATAAAACTTGTTAAAATAAAAAAAAAGAAAAAAAGAAAGGAGAGGGGGCAGAGAGAAAGAGCCTGTTTAGGTGTGCGCGACACACAAATATTAGATTAGATTAGAAAGAAAGTAAGAAAGGTGGGGGCAGAAAGAAAGAAAGGGGCAGAGAGAGAAATAAAGAAAGGGGAGGGGGCAAGGAGAGAGGAAGAAAAAGTTGGACTCATGGAAGGACAGAGAGAGAGATATTGGTTGAGGAATGGAATGAGATCTGGAGGAGAATAAGCATACAGGAGGCAGATAGAAAGAAATATTGGATTTAGTCAGAAGAAGAAAGTGCAACCAGAGACTCATGAAATCACCAAACAGCAAAAGTTGGAAAAATTATTTTATTTTAAATTTAGTGATCAAAATGTGTCTGTCTATATTTGGCACTATGGCCCCCCTTTTACTAAACTGCGATAGCAGTTTTTAGTGCAGGGAGCCTATGAGCATCGGAAGCAGCGCGGGGCATTCAATGCAGCTCCCTCTGCTAAAAACCGCTATTGCGACTTAGTAAAAGGGAAGGGGTAAATGTGTCTATTTTTGTATAGTTGTTACTGAGGTGACATTGCATATTTTAAAGTCTTGACCTTTTTGAAAAAAACCCCAAATATAAATGATAATTAACATTTTTTCTGCGTACAGTTTGCTTTGTGTTTTTTACAATTATATTGTTGGTAGATCATTTTGTCTTGGTCATTTTATAAGTAACTCGCAAGCCAAGAAAGCACCCCTGTTTTAGAGCATAATCTCCAGAAAATCACCCCCCTCCAAATCAGAATTGTCCCAATTTATTTCCAGCCTCTTTCCTATCAGAATTTAAAACTGCTAATTGATTTTCCCACCAAAATTCAAATTTATGACCAGTGAACTTTCCTGTCTCAGTTATCTTAAACCTCAGTGAGGATTCAATGTATACAAGGGCTGATTGAAAAGTAATGATACTGCCTCTGTTTTTCTTTCCAAGAAGTAGACATGGCAACTCTTTTGCTTTGGGGCCTGGAGGGGGGTTGTCGGGTCAGGACCAGCTGTTGCTTCGGGATCTGGAGGAAGGACAATATTTTTTTTTGCTGGTTAGTTGTGAGTGCCAGTTGTTTGAGTACCGGTTAACTGGGATTCTACTGTACACAGAAACATGCATGACTTATAATATTTTTAGCATGATAACCTCCATGGAGAAAATATGCTAGTTATGACCTGCATCTGTTTTTGGTGGTGGAGGTTGGGTGGTTCATAAGATTTAAATGTAAACATGCTCTACATTCAGAAGAATTGCTATACTGTATCAGACCAGAGGTCTGTGAAGGTCATATATGAAATGTCATCTATGTGATCATTGCCTGTCAGGTATGTTCAACTGAAAATATTGAGAACTACATGATGCCGAGAGCTCAGGGACACTGGTGTCACTGGTAACCAAGAAGAGGTGATTTTGACAGGACTGCTCCCTCTCAGTAGAAGTGGTATTGATGTGCCAGTCTCCCCAAAGCCAGGATCCCATCTCCAATTCAGCTCCTCCATCTTTCTGGATGGTCACTGCTCCAGCCCCAGCCCCAGTCCTGTTTTTAATGATGCTGCCCTCAAGGAGCAATTCCAGATTATATTGAAGAAAGAGCTGGAGTGCATCCTGGCTCAGTGTGATGCCGAAGCATCAAGGGTATCTGTGCTGACCATGGTGCTGTCCCATCCTGTTCTGGGGAACCATACCCCATACTGGCATTGAGTATTGGGCACTCAATGCCAGTATCTTTTTGGGTGTCAAAACTGGCATCGACCGATCTAGTGCCCCTCTGTAGCCCACAGGTGTCAAACACAAGACCCGCAGGCCAAATCTGGCCCGCCTGGCCTTTTTATGCGGCCACGTTGAGATGCAGTGTTTTTGTTGCCGTCCCCTGGGTTTTTAACTTCTGGCCGGCTCTCTCCTCCTCCTCATTGCCACAATGTGCATAAAGCCGTGGCCAATGGCTCCTTGTGCGTCCCACGCCTCATCCGGAAGCATTTCTTCCGACATTGTGATGTCAGAGAGAAGGCTTCCAATTCAGGCGCAGGATGCACATAGGAGTTCGAAGTGAGGAGGAGGGAGCTGGCCAGAAGATAAAACACCCGGGGGCGGCAATGAAAACTTAAGACACCCACCGGAGGGAGGCACCTAGTTGAGGCACAGAATAGAGGGAGGAAGAGGGGCGTGTTGGGACTTAAGAAAGAGGGAGCACAAACTTCAGACAAATGATAGAAGGGAGGGACATGAAGTTGGGACATAGAATGAAGGGAAGGAGAGAGCCATAGAATGGAAGGAAGAAGCGCTATAGAATGGAAGGAGAGAGCCATAGAATGGAGGGAGAGAGTGAGGGAAAGAGATGCTGAGGTGAGGGAGGGAATAGAAAGGGAGAATTGGGTGTCTGGAAGGAAGAAGCGCTATAGAATGGAAGGAGAGAGCCATAGAATGGAGGGAGAGAGTGAGGGAAAGAGATGCTGAGGTGAGGGAGGGAATAGAAAGGGAGAATTGGGTGTCAGAGAGATGATGAACATGAGGAGATGAAGAATGATTATTGTATACTTGTTATGAGATATGAAAATGAATAAAGAATTGGAAAAAAAAAAAAAAGATCACAGAGTGGAAGGGAAGGAGGGGGGGAGAGAGATGCCTGACTGCAGGGAGAAGAGATGCCAGATCACAGAAAGGAGAGGAGAAGAGAGATGTTAGACCTCAGGAAGAGGGAGGGAGGGAGGGAGGGAAGGAGAGAGAGATGCCAGACCATATGAGAGGAAAGGAGGAAGACAGAGTTGTCTGACCATAGGAGAAGGATGAGATGGTGCACAGCAATGGATGCGGCAGGGAAGAGATAAAAAGAAATGCTTTTTATAGATAGATGGGAAAAGGGGAGAAGAAAGAGGGAGGAGAGATGGTACACATGGATAGATGGGAAAAGGGGACAAGAAAGAGGGAGGAGATGGTACACATGGATAGATGGGAAGGGAAGACATGGAAAGTAGATAGATTTTGAGAAGAAAGCAGAAAAATGGAAGAAAGTTGAATGTTAAAAGTTAATGCTAAAGACGGATGTATTATAGTAACACAGGGTATTGTAACTCAAAATAGTGGAGATAAGTAAAGTATACAAAAATACACACAATTTACTCCTATATAATTTTAATGTGTTCTATGTCTCAGTGGAATGAACAAAGATATTCTTGTCTGCTTAGAGAAATGGAACTCTAATGAGGGTGTTAACCCACCTCGCAGAGTTCATCATGCAGTCATTGCGTTCATTGATTTTCATATGTTCAATCTCTGAGACAATAATGTTGCTTTACTTTTTTTTGTATATTTCATATTATTTGTATCTTTCTTTGTACTTTTGAATATTAAACTGGTTACAAAAATCAAAATAAAGAAATCACAGATCTGAAGAAGTCTTCACTTAGCTGATACAAAGTTCGGGGGTCTCAACGTGGTACAGTTTTAAAATCTGCTTCAGGAGACCCGACTAATTGCTTCCAACTTAGTCAATGAAAAAATATAACTTCCAGCTCATTCAGTGAAGAATTATTGACTCGTGCCTTAAACAGGCTTGTTCCAAACGGGATACACATGTGGGATCTCTAGGGAGGTAATAAAATGTAGAGGGGATACACACGTGGTATCTCTAGGGGGGTAAATTCAGGGGGTGGGGTTGTTAAAGTGGGCAGACTAGATGGGCTGTAGCCCTTTGCTGCCGTCATCTTCTATGTTTCTATGTTCTGATTCTGCAATCATCTTTAGATAGCAAAGTGCACACAGTGTGGTTACTCTCTAAACACACTGTGAACACCGATGTAACATACTTTACAGGCAAATATAGGAGGAAAACTCAAACATATCAAGTTTAAACTGATCAGCCCATGCGCGTAAGCGTCAAGAGTACAACTGGCAAAAAGCGCCGCTGGAAAGCCACTTAAAAACCACTCATGGAAGCGTGAGAATGTCATGACATACAAATGTGATGACAAAACTTTTGCTGACAATATTATGCTACTTAACATGTGAGCGTGATGATGCTCCCTACAAACTAGTTGCATAGTAACTAGCTTTGCTAAGATAACAGCGCTCTATTAAAAATAAGAATATACATTTTTAAAAAATTTACTGTCAGAGTGCTCTGGAGAGGCTAGATAACTATTATGCACGCACAGGTGATTCAAGAAAGCTCCATAGAAACATAGAAACATAGAAGATGATGGCAGAAAAGGGCTACAGTCCATCAAGTCTGCCCACTCTGATTACCCACCCCCTGTCTATGCCCTAATGACCCAATTTCCTTATCTTGACCCTCATAGGGATCCCACATGGGTATCCCATTTATTCTTAAAGTCTGGCACGCTGTCTGCCTCGATTACCTGCACTGGAAGCTTGTTCCAATGATCAACCACTTTCTCTGTGAAGAAATACTTTCTGGTGTCGCCATGAAATTTTCCGCCCCTGAGTTTGAGCGGGTGCCCTCTTGTGGCCGAGGGTCCCTTGAGAAAGAAAATATCATCTTCCACTTCGACACATCCTGTGAGGTACTTAAATGTTTCGATCATGTCTCCCCTCTCCCTACGTTCCTCGAGAGTGTAGAGCTGCAATTTGTTCAGTCTCTCTTCGTACGAGAGACCCTTGAACCCCGAGGTCATCCTGGTGGCCGTCTGCTGAACCGATTCAATTCTGCGCACATCTTTACTGTAATATGGCCTCCAGAATTGCACACAGTATTCCAGATGATGTCTCGCCATGGCCCTGTACAACGGCATTATGACTTCAGGCTTTCGGTTGACGAAACTTCTATTGATACAACCCAATATCTGCCTTGCCTTAGATGAAGCCTTCTCCACTTGATTGGCAGTTTTCATGTCTGCACTGATGATTACTCCTAAATCTCGTTCTGTTGAAGTCCTAGTTAAAGTTTCTCCGTTCAAGTACGTCCTGCATGGATTTCCGCTTCCGAGGTGCATGACCTTACATTTCTTAGCATTGAAGCCTAGCTTCCAGGTTGAGGACCAACGTTCCAATGTAAGCAGGTTCTGCGCCATATAATTCTGTAAACTGCATTCACTTACTATATTACATAGTTTGGCGTCATCGGCGAATAGTGTTATTTTACCTTGAAGCCCTTGAGTCAGATCCCCTATGAATATGTTGAAAAGGAGTGGACCCAGGACCGAGCCCTGCGGCACTCCACTGGTCACCTCCGATGTTTTAGAGAGGGTACCATTAACCACCACCCTTTGAAGTGTGCCACTCAGCCAATCATTGACCCATGCAGTTAGTGTCTCTCCTAATCCCATCGATTCCATCTTGCTTAGCAGCCTGCGGTGTGGGACATTGTCAAAAGCTTTACTGAAGTCCAGGTACACGACGTCCAAAGACTCTCCCAAGTCCAACTTTCTTGTTACCCAGTCAAAGAAGCTGATGAGATTGGATTGGCAGGACCTACCCTTGGTGAATCCATGCTGACTGGGATCCCGAAGATTCCCTTCATTCAAGATCGTGTCCAATTTGCTTTTAATTAGTGTTTCCATGAGTTTGCACACTATTGATGTGAGACTCACCGGTCTATAATTCGCAGCCTCTGCCCTGCAACTCTTTTTATGCAGTGGTACGACATTAGCTAATTTCCAGTCCAGGGGAACTTTCCCCTTACTTAGGGAGAGATTGAATAGCTCAGCCAACGGTTTCGCCAGGACATCGCTCAATTCTCTGAGCACTCTTGGGTGCAAATTGTCTGGTCTCATGGTTTTGTTAACCTTGAGTCTTGCCAGTTCACTGTAAACTTCACCTGGTGTGAACTCAAAATTCTGAAACGGGTCTTATGTGCTTTGTGTTGCCTTCAACTGCGGACCGTGTCCCGGTGCCTCACAGGTGAAGACTGAGCAGAAGTATTTATTCAGTAGTTCGACTTTATCGGAATCTGCTTCCACGTAACTTCCGTCCAGTCTTCTAAGGCGTACTATCTGTGTTCCTTTTTCTGTCACTAATATACCTGAAGAAGGATTTGTCCCCCTTTTTAATGTTTTTTGCCAGAATTTCTTCCACTCGAAGTTTTGCCTCCCTGACTGCCATTTTGACCGCTGTAGACCTGGTCCTATATTCTACCTTTGCCTCTCTTTTCTCCGTGCGCTTGTAGGAGAGAAACACTTTTTTCTTCTCCCTAATGAGGTGCGAGATCTCCGCAGTGAACCATTGGAGTTTATTGTTTCTTTGTCGTTTATTTACTGATTTTATGAAGCGGCTAGTTGCTTCATGTATGGTTGATTTCAGTGTTAACCACTTAGCTTCTACATCATCGGTCTCCGCTTGGTCCTGCAGCGTCCGATGGACGAAATCTCCCATGCGTGCGAAGTCTGTGCCCCGGAAATTGAGTACCTTTGTTTTCGTGTTTGATCTAGGGAAGCCTTTCCTAAGGTTGAACCATACTATGTTGTGGTCGCTGGAGGCTAGCGTATCTCCTACTGAGACCTCTGAGACGCTTTCCCCATTGGTGAGTACCAGGTCGAGTATCGCCTGGGCCCTAGTGGGCTCCGTTACCATTTGTTTGAGACGTGCTCCCTTTATGGAGGTTAAGAGCCTCCTGCTACCGCTGGTTGTCGCTGAAAATGAGTTCCAGTCTGCATCAGGCATATTGAAGTCCCCTAGCAGTACAGCTTCTCCTCGTAGAGTGATATTCTCTATGTCTTCAATTAATTCTGCGTCCATGTCTTCCAGTTGTCTTGGGGGTCTGTATACCACACCTATATACAGGCATTGTTCTGTGCCTCTTGCCAGGTTTACCCAGAGGGACTCCCCGGTGTACTTGACATCTGTGATCCTGGTGGTTTTGATGTCCTCTTTAATGTATAGAGCTACCCCCCCCTAGAGAAATGCTAGCCACTCGATGTCGTTAAGTCCATTGGAGTGAAGGGTGTTTATAGTGTAAATCCACCTCTGTTCCTTCTGCCATAGTGTATGAGCAATGTCACCTCCTCTCAAACTAGTGACAGTGTCGAGTATAGAATACTGTAAATCCTCAGCCACATGTGCTTGTGCCGTCCAGTGTTCCTCCATGGGTGCCTCCTGCACCCTGGTTCGAATCCTGTTTAAGTGTTCCCCCACTCGAGTTTTGATACTATGAATGGTGCATCCCACATAAAATTTGGCACACAGACAACGAATAATGTACACTACTTGTTGGGAATTACAATCAGTAGCCCTGTGTTTGACCCTCTTTGTCACCCATGAGGGCAATTGCATTTGCTGTAATGTTTACAGATCTTGCATCGTCCACATGCACTGTGTCGCCTTGTGTGCTGGTATCCATTGGTCGCTGTCTAATAAACTGGGACTTGACAAGCTATTGTTTGAGATTGTGACTCTTTGAAAAAGCAAATCTAGGTGGATTTTGAAAGGCAGGATGATATTGCATGATGTTCCAATGTGCTTTAATGATATGTTTAATTCAGACTGCAAGTGATGAATATGGGAGGACACATACAAGTGATGATTCATCAGACTTTGATCTCGGATACAGTAGTAAAGATCAGTTTACGTGCAATGCACATTTATATGCCTTGCTAATGACTGAGGAGGGATAACTGCTCAACGTCAAACTGAAAATAATTCATGCTTAAAGCTATGAATGCTAATTGTACCAAGAACCTAATCCTGGTATCAGATAGTTCCAGAGCTAACAGTTCTTTGATAATGTCACTAGCCTCTTTTTGCGGCACGTTGGTATATAGTGCCGAAATATCCAAGGTAATGAGTATGGCTTGAGATGGAACATGTTGGAAATCTATTAAGAAATTAATGAGGTCATTGGAATACAACTCTTCTCACACACGTTTTAATTTGTCTCGTGCTCAACAAATCGCATGGGACACTTTAGTAAAGGATGACAGCATCATCATTCGACCGTCTGATAAAGGTGGGGGAGTAGTCATGGATGTAGATAAATATGTGACAGAGGCTACGCGACAACTATCAGATTCCACATATTATGAACCATTGGAAGGTGACCCTACACAACATATTAGAAATGTCATTCAGCATTTGCTGATACAAGCATTGGAGGCAGGCACCATCAATGAAAGAGAATTCAAGTTTTTGGATTATAAATATCCAAGGATCCCGGTTATTTATTTCATCCCAAATATCCACAGATCTCTTAAAGAACCCCCTGGCAGGCCAATTGTGTCAAGGATAGGATCACTTCTGGAATCTTTATCAGCCTTTTTAGACAAATATCTTAAAGATGGGGTTCCCTACAGGTCAGGAGAAGAAATGACCCAGAGTCCAGGAGAGGGACCATTACCATGGCGCTTTTGTCCAGAACCTGTTCATATGCTCAGTGATCCAAGGCAGGCACAGACTCAAGATGTCCCATGAAGAATACTTTTCTGAGATAGATACATACCATTCTTGGGGGTCTGAAGTGAAACCAGAGGGAACCCTCAGAGGAGGGATCCCTTGTTCTCCCTTTAGACCCCTCTCCACCCCAGATAAGGAGAATCTTTCCCACAGGAACTTTCCTTATCAGCTTTTTGAGAGAGATTGCGGTTTCCATCCCATTTCATTTTGAGGTCAAGCCAAAGGGCCGAGATGTTGGACATTCTTGATGATGATCTTCCTCCTAAGGAAGCTGGGAAAGTGCTTCAACTGACGGACATCTTGCCTCACCAATATACTTGACTTCTTTGAAGGTGTGAATAAACATATGGATAAAAGTGAGCTGGTTGATGTAGTGTATCTAGATTTTCAGAAAGCTTTTGATAAATTTCCTCATGAGAGGCTCCTGCGAAAATTAGAGTCATGGGATAGGTGGCAAAGTTCAATTGTGGATTAGGAATCGGTTATCGGACAGAAAACAGAAGGTAGGGTTAAATGGTCATTTTTCTCAATGAAGGAGAGTAAACAGTGGAGTGCTGCAGGGATCTGTACTGGGACTGGTGCTATTTAACTTATTTATAAATGATCTGGAAATTGGAATGATGTGTGAGGTGATTAAATTTGCAGATGAAACTAAACCATGGACCATGGGAAACTGTTACAATGCCTAGACGCAATTGGAATCAGAGGAGAGATATTAAACTGATTTTGAGGTTTCCTTATATCCCACACCTACCAAGTCCATTTTAATTACGATCTCTCTGATACATGGAGCAATCCATCTGTCGTACCACATGGGTCACCATTATCCCCTTTGCTCTTCAACGTTTACATGTCCTCATTGGGTGCGCAATTGTCCCAACTGGGGATAAAACTATTTAGCTACGCAGATGACTTTACGATAATTATCCCATTCACTACCTCTATCTCAGAACTCACCCCCAAAGCAACAGAAGTACTATTTCGGATGGAGCAATGGATGACTGACTTCAGACTAAAGCTAAACTCAGAGAAAACAAAATTTTTTATAGCACCGCCACACCCAGTTGACACTAAAGCATCAATGTGCATCAATAACCTTAGTTACCCCATTCAACCCACTATTGGAAGGTATTGGAAGTAACACTGGACCAGAGCCTGACCATGAAAGACCAGGTAGACTCATTGATTAGAAAGATCTTTCTTACCCTTAGAAGCTTTGGTCCATTAGACCTTATTTTGATGTTTCATCATTTAGAATTCTGGTACAATCCCTTATACTGAGTCAACTTGATTATTGTAACATCGCCTACTTGGCACTCTCCCAGAAGAATATGCGGCGATTGCAACTGGTACAAAATGCAGCAGTTAGGCTACTTTGTGGACTGAAGAAGTTTGATCATGTAACACCTTTCTATCGATTTCTATACTGGCTGCCGATGAAGGCATGTGTGAAATTCAAGTTTGGTTGTTTTTGCTTCAAGGTACTTTATGGCTTAACCCCTAAATACATAACAGACCTTTTCTCTTTTACAACCAACAGACATAGGAGAAGCTCACATCCGAACTTTGTTTCTCCACTGGTTAGAGGTTGTAAATTTAAAAGTCATCACCAATATCTTTTCTCACATCAAGCAGCATTATGGGGTAAAGATTTGGAACAATTGCTCGTGCCTACTACTTATAGGGAATTCAGGAAACGCCTAAAAGCACATTTGTTCTTGAAGTATTTAGGTAACTGACCTATACAATCTTAGTCCTCAACAAATGATCTTTAGAACTGTTTAATCACTAACTCTGAAATTTGTTTATTCCACTCAATCTGTAACATCTTTTAATCATTGTAAACCGCATAGAACTTCACGGTCCTGTGGTATATAAACTGTTGTTATTGTTATTATTATTGTTAAACTGTTCAAAGTTGTTAAAAGTCAGGCAGATTGTGAAAAATTGCAGGTAGATCTTAGGAAATTGGAAGACTGGACGTTCAAGTGGCAAATTAAATTCAATGTGAGCAAATACAAAGTGATGCACATTGGGAAAAATAGCCCAAATCACAGTTACCAGATGCTAGGGCCCACCTTGGGGGTTTGCGCCCAAGAAAAGGATCTAGGTGTCATCGTAAAAATACGATGAAAACTTCTGCCTAATGTGCGGCGGTGGCCAAAAAAGCAAACAAGATGCTAGGAATTATTAAAAAGGGATGGTTAACAAGACTAAGAATGTTATAATGCCCCTGTATCACTCCTTGGTGCGTCCTCACCTGGAGTATTGCATTCAGTCCTGGTCTCCTTATCTCAAGAAAGATATAGCAGCACTAGAAAAGGTTCAAAGAAGAGCAACAAAGATGATAAAAGGGATGGAACACCTCTTGTATGAGGAAAGACTTTAGGTTCTCTATTGTCGTTCTCTATTGTCTTAGACCTAGAACCTGTGGTTTGGGGAAAAACTGGAAGACATTGTAAACTTATTAGAATGACTTCGAGGCTTGTCTACGTGGCCTGGCTATTCCGGGGCACTGGGAATACAGAATTTCTGATATGATCTGCACTCTGGTATATGACATCTATATTTATCTTTATTGTCCAAAAATCCAAAACCGAACGCCCTGTGGAAATAGGATTTCTGACCAGCAATTAACCAGGCTCTGTATTAGAAAAATAGCATATTTATATTGCAAGTACCAAATTATAAAGATAAGAATGTTCAATTTAGATATGAGACTGAGGTATTAGAAAAGTTAGGATGCATAAGGAATACAATAGCCCACAATTGCTTGAGCTACTTTGGAAGAAAACACACATTCTCCTATAGGCTATGAACTGGCCTAACCCCAGAATACACAGAAGCTGATACAACTTTCGTGTGCAGATGAGATTTCTTTTAGTCAGTGCTTGGCTTTTGGAGAGATACCCGGCATTTCAGGTTAGCTGGAGTTCTGGAGTAGTGCACTGCTCAATATGATCTGTGTAGAAGAGCTGTCTCTTGGGCAGCAGAAACTCTGGCACAATGCAGGAACAAAGGAATGCTGCACAGCACGGTTTGAGGGAGCTCAGGTGTACTCGGAGGCGTACCAGACATTGGAATGGTAGCAGTCTGGGTCTGGCTATTTTTTTCAGGCCTCTGTCACAAACCCGAAGGGTGGCAGCTCAGGCTTAACGTGGCCAAAAGGCCTTTAGATCAGGAACCAGCAGCATGGCCCTTCTTAGAGAATGATAGCCAGGGAATAAGAACCCGATGTTCAGCTACAAAATGGGGGGGGGGGGGGGGTGTTGGCTCTGGGGAAAAGTAACCTTGAAAAGGACTTGGGAATGTTGGTGGATACAACGACGAAACCAACGGCGCAATGCGCGGCAGCCTCAAAGAAAGCGAACAGAATGTTGGGTATTATCAAGAAGGGTATTACAACAAGAACGAAGGAAGTCATCCTCCCATTGTATCGGGCAATGGTGCGCCCGCACCTGGATTACTGTGTCCAGTATTGGTCACTGTACCTTAAGAAGGATATGGCAATACTTGAGAGGGTCCAGAGGAGAGCGACACGAATGATTAAAGGCATGGAAAACCTTTCATACACTGAAAGGTTGGAGAAACTGGGGCTCTTCTCCCTGGAAAAGCGGAGACTCAGAGGAGACATGATAGAGACTTACAAGATCATGAAGGGCATAGAGAGAGTAGAAAGGGACAGATTCTTCTAACTTTCAAAACATAAAAGAACAAGAGGGCATTCGGAAAAGTTGGAAGGGGACGGATTCAAAACGAATGCTAGGAAGTTTTTCTTTATCCAATGTGTGGTGGGCACCTGGAATGCGCTTCCAGAGGGCGTAATAGGGCAGAGTACGGTACAGGGGTTCAAGAAAGGATTGGACAATTTCTTGCTGGAAAAAGGGATAGAGGGGTATAGATAGAGGATTACTTCACAGGTCCTGGACCTGTTGGGCCGCCGCGTGAGCGGACTGCTGGGCACGATGGACCTCGGGTCTGACCCAGTGAAGGCATTGCTTATGTGCTTTTTTGAGATCCATCTTTATACTCTGTAGATTCAGGGCTCATCTTGGAAAATGTTTTCCATATCTTCTGTTCTGAATGTGACCTGAACATCTCCAGAAATATCCCCTCGATGTCGCCTCAGGGGAGTTCCAGGATCCTTGTCTTCTTCCTGGTGGCCCCCAGGATGTTTAGGCACCAAGATGTCTAAAAGCGGCAGCTTGACCCGGATACTGTTCTAGGCTAAAACACGTGTTGTCATATGTCCCAGTTGCATTGGTTCAGTGAGTCACAGATAAGACCCCTAAGGAGTGGAAGTAGGTCAAAGGTTCTCCTTGCTTCAGGCACAGTATTTTAATTCTGCAGGAGAAATATATTCAGATCTGTGTAAAATCTATATGCAGGCTTTAACCCTTAAAATATCCCTTGCCGAAGAACCAACCTTTTTGGGGATAAGGTTGAGGTTTTAGCTGATCTCACCATGAATTCTGACCATGAAGTCCTTGTCTTGGTTCACACTTTTTACAACTTACATCTTGGATGTTTTCGGGCAATTCCCAGTCTAAGCAGATGACAAGCCTTTGACTGGCTCTAACAGAGCATAGCAATCATAAAAGTGGCCATCCTGAACGGCCTACCAGTTGTAGAGAGGTGGAATTTTTTCCCCAAGCAAGGTGGCTTCTTTATAACCTAAGACTGGTGGGTCCTTCAAATAGTTTTGGAGGGTTATACCCTTAGTTGGTGTCAATTTCATCTAAATTGTCCACCAAGAGCATCAAAACTCAGCTCTCACATCAGGTTCTGCTTGTAGAAGAATTATCTTCCCTTCTTAAGGCCCTTGTATTTGAGCTTGTTCTACCAGGAAAAGAAGGGAAGAAAAAGATCTAGGTGTTGTAGTCAGTACATTGAAATCTATCCAATGTGTGGTGGTAGCCAAAAAAAACAAACAGAATGCTAGGAATGGTTAAGCAAGGGATGTGAAATATTTAACTCAAAGAATATTATAATTCCTTTATATCACTCCGTAGTGTGACCACACCTTAAGTATTGTGTTCAGTTCTGGTCAACATATCTCAAAAAAGATATACAGTGCTCCCCCTTGAATTTGCAGTCCGTGATTCGCAGTCCCGGTCATTTGGGATATTTTCCGACCGTGCATGACCGGGCAGGAGATGGCAGCCGGAGCGCCAGCGAGTGAAGGAAATCACTCGCGGTATGCTCCTACCGCCTCTTCCTGTACTAAAGTCGAGCCTCACCAATCAGGAGCTCCTTTGACACGCAGCTCCTGATTGGTGAGGCCTGACTTTAGTACAGGAAGAGGCGATCGGAGCATACCGCGAGTGATTTCCTTCCCTCTCCTGCCTCTCCGGCTGCTCTCTCCTGTCTCCCCTGCTAAAAACCGTATTCGCGGTTTTTCAACATTCGCGGGGGTTCCTGGAACGGAACCCCCATGAATATTGGGGGAGTACTGTAATGGAATTAGATAAAGTGCAAAAAAAAAAAAAAAAAAAGAAAAGGGTGACCTGTCATTCCTGCGCTGGACAAAAGCGCACTGACAGTCACGCGAAGGACTTATTCACGCCACCTTAAAACAGTTACTTTTAGTGTATGTGTGGGAACCCTCCACTAAACTTACACGTGTTCCCGCTCCCTTTGGGGTGGGGAACCTCCCCCACTATACTAAAAACTGCTGAATCCCCCCCCAAAACTAAGCAAAATGACAGTTTTCCATGTAGTGGATTCCCCCCACACCCCTCCCAATGGAAGCACTAACACTTGTAAGTTTACTGGGGGTTCCCCCCCACACCCCCCTCACAGCGCTAACAGTAACTGTTTTAAGTTGGTGTGCATAAGTCCTGCATGGGATTGTTGGCGCGCTTTTGTCAGCGCGTTTCTGTTCCGGTACCAAAGAAAGTGACCAAAATGGTGATAAAGAAGATGGAACTCCTCACATATGAGAAAATATTGAATACATTTTGAGCTTTTCAACTTGAAAAAGCGACAGCTGAGGGGAGATATGATTGTGATCTACAAAATCCTGAGTGGAATAGGAGGAAATATTTTTTCATTCAGAATAGTAAAGCTCTGGAACTTTTTGCCAGAGGATGATACAACAGTGGCTAGTGTATCTGGGTTTAAAAAAAGGTTTGGACAAGTTCTGAAGGGAAAGTTCATAGTCTGCTATTGAGATAGTCATTGGGGAAGCCACTGCTTGCTTGCCCTGGGATTGGTAGCATGAAATGTTGCTACTGTTTGGGTTTCTGCCAGGCATTTGTGACCTGCATTGGCGACTGTTGAAAACAAGATACTAGGTTAGATGGAACATTGGTTTAACCCAATATGGCTGTTCTTATGTTCCTATTGTAAGTACTTCTTCATGCCTCCCCCCCCCAAAAAAAATATATATATTTTTGCCCTATTCTAGACCTAAGGTCCTTGAACAGATATTTAGCAAAAGAAAAGTTCAGGGTGGTTTCCCTGGACATCCTAATTCCCATGATTAAGAACAACACTTGGTTGTTCTCTCCAGACTTAAAAGATGCCTACATCACATACAGATGCATCCTAGTCACAGGAGGTAGCTCAGATTTTGAGCAAGGACTTTCCACTACCGGTATCGTATCCTGCCATTTGGCCTGGCTTCTGCTGCCAGGGTATTTCTAAAATGTCTTGCAGTATTGCTATATTGACTAGGAGTGAATGTACTTCCTTACCTGGCCACTTGCCCGGAAGATCTTCTAAGAATGGGGCACTTCCTCATTTGATCTTTTTGCTTCTCATCTTAACAACAAAGTCCCTCAGTGCCACTCCAGACAGATCACAAAGTAGACTAGCTCAGATGTCTCTTTCCTGAATTGGGAGAGAGGTCTTTTGTAGGTGTGTACTCCCCATCCCTTTAGTTGAGAAAACTCTGCTGAAGCTTAAGCAGGACCAGGACACCAAGATCATCATTACACCTTACTGGCCAAGTAGATATGGTTGCCTGTTTTTCTGGCATTATCTTTTAGGTACATCAAAAGCAGAAAACCTTTGAGGGAATCCGTGAGACCTTTGGATGTTCAAGAAGTAAAAGGTGCGCTCAGGGAGGATAAAGCCACAGCTGAGAGACTGAATGAATTCTTTGCTTCAGTCTTTATGGAAGAAGATGTAAGAAATCTACCAGAACTGGAAATGGTTTTCAAGGGTGATGAGGTGGAGGAATTGAAAGAAATACTACTAAGATGTACTAAGCCAAATTGACAGATTAAAGAGTGATAAATCACCTGGACCAGAAATACTAAGTCGTAGTAAGTAGTGCTAAGTAGATAAATCACATGGACCAGAAATGCTACTAAGACATACTAAGAAATACTATTAGGATGTACTGAGTACCCTGGGATGGTATTCATAAAGGTGAACCGGTTGATGTAGTGTATAGATTTCCAGAAAGCTTTTGACAGCAGCGGCAAAGAAAGCAAATAGAATGTTGGGCATGATAAAGAAGGGAATCACAAGTAGATCGGAGAGGGTCATAATGCTGCTTTATAGAGCAATGGTCAGACCACACTTGAAATACTGTGTCCAACACTGGTCTCCCTACCTAAAGAAGGATATAAAACTGCTGGAGAGGGTGCAGAGGCGAGCAACGAAGCTAGTTAAAGGTATGGAGTACTTGAACTACAAAGAATGACTTAAAAAACTGGGACTATTCTCCCTTGAGAAGAGGAGACTGTGAGCGGATCTGATTGAGACTTTTAAAATAATAAAAGGAATCGACAAGATAGAGCAGGATAAACAGTTATCTACAATGTCAAATGTGACCAGGACAAGAGGTCATGGACTGAAGCTGAGGGGGGACAAGCCCAGGACAAATGCCAGGAAGTTCTGCTTCACACAGTGAGTGGCGGACACCTGGAACGCTCTCCCGGTGGAGGTTGCTGTGGAACCCACCGTTCCAGGATTTAAGGGCAAGTTAGATGCACATCTCCTCGAAAGATGCATAGAAGGATATGGGTGACTAAGTTTTCGCTAGGTTACACCTGGCTGGGCCTCCGCGTGAGCAGATCGTTGGACTTGATGGACCTAAGGTCTGATCAGGTGATGGCAGTTCTTATGTTCTTATGAGAGGCTCCTGAGACAATTAAAGAGTCATGGGATAGGAGGCAATGTTCAAATGTGGATTAAGAACAGGTTATCGGACAGAAAAAAGAGGGTAGGGTTGAATGAGCATTTTTCTCAGTGGAGGAGAGTAAATAGTGGTGTGGCGCAGAGATCTATTCTGGGACGAGTGCTATTTAACTTATTTATAAATGATCTAGAAATTGGAACTACGATTGAGGTGATTAAATTTGCAGTTGACACTAAACTGTTCAAAGTTGTTAAAACGCATGCGGACTGTGAAAAACTATAGGAGGACCTTAGGAAATTGGAAGACTGGGTGTCCAAATTGCAGATGAAATTCAATTCGAATAAATGCAAAGTGATGCAGATTAGGAAGAATAATCCAAATCGTAGTTATCGGATGTAGGGTCCACCTTGGGGTCAGTGCTCAAGAAAAGGATTTGGGTGTCATCGTAGACATTACGCTGAAGCCTTTTGTCCATTGTGCGACGGTAGCCAAGAAGGCAAACAGGATGTTAGGAATTATTAAAAAAAGGGATGATTAACAAGACTAAGAATGTTTTAATGCCTCAGTATGGCTTAATGGTGCAACCTTACCTTGAGTATTACGTTCAGTTCTGCTCTCCTTATCTCAAGAAAGATATAACGGCACTAAAAAAAAGTTCAAAGAGGAGCGACCAAGATGATAAAGAGGATGGAACTCCTTTCATATAAGGAAAGCATAAAAAGGTTAAGGCTTTTCAACTTGGAAAAGAGACAGCTGAGGGGAGATATGATTAAAGTCTACAAAATCCTGAGTAGTGTTAAATGGGTATAAGTGGATCAAATTTTTTTTTTTAAACTGTATCAGGATTTACAAAGACTAGGGGACATTTGAAGTTATAGAATAATATTTTTAAAACCAATAGGAGGAAATATTTTTTCATTCGGAGGATAGTTAAGCTCTGGAATGCGTTGCCAGAGGAAGTGGTAAGAGCAGTTAATGTAGCTGGTTTTAAAAAAGGTTTTGACAAATTCGTGGAGGAAAAGTCCATAGTCTGTTATTGAGACAGTAGCATGGAATGCTGCTGCTCGTTTGATTTTTGTCAGGTACTTGTGACTTGAATTGGCCTCCACAAAGATGGGATATTGAGCTAGTAGATGGACCATTGGTCTGACTCAGTAAGGCTATTCTTATGTTCTTAAGAACCGTGTTTTCCAACCCTCATTATCCAGAATGAGGGGTCTCTTCTGTATCCCAACCTCCAATACCTGGCCCTCATGGCTTGAATATTGAGAGCTTAGGATTTGCATCCCTTCAGCTGCCTGAGAGTGTTTTTAGGGTCCTGCTGGCTTCCAAGAAATATTCCATTAAGAGGTCTTATACTTTTAAGTAGAGAAGGTTTGCTATCTGGTGTGAGGGTAAGGTCCTAGATCTCTTGTTTTGTCTCCACTACAAACGTGCTATTCAAATAGCCAAGAAGGAATATTATTCAAAATACAATACAAACACTTATAATTCATCAGCTCTCTTCGCTATTGTTTGTTCTTTTTCTCCTTACCAAAAAAAAAAAATAAAAAAATAAAAAAAATAAAAATCACCTACATTCTCCGTTCTAAGCGAATAAAAATTTTTCTTGTCAGGGGAACCAGCAAGGCCGAGAAAATGTACCGCAATCTGGAGAGCACTACCATCTTAAATGTTTGCACCCTACCAAACCAAGAAACATTAAGATGTTTCCACCTATCCAAATCCTTCCAGATTGCGGTCAACAGAGGTGGATAGTTGGCAGCATAAAGCAGATCCACTTGCTTAGTTAAGTTAATCCCCAGATACCTCAATGAGTGCTGAGCCCATTTAAAGGACTAATTGGTGGAGATCACCACGAGCCAATTCTGACAAGGTAAGATCCAAAATTTCTGACTTGGTCATATTTATGATAAACCCTGACACCTGTCCATAAGCTGTCAAAGTCTCCACCAACGTCCGCAGTGAGATAGAAAGGTCCTTGAAAGTAAAGAGGATATCATCAGTGAACAATAATATTTTAGTTTCCAACCACCACACCAAATGCCTAGAATATCTGGCGCCTGTCGCACCAACTGCGCCAAAGGCTCCATAGCTAGTGCAAAAAGCACAGGTGACCATCCTGGGAGATTTCAATTTTCCAGACTACCCCAACCAGTGTTCCCTCTAAGCGGGCGGGTGTTGTGAGCAAACTTTTTTCACTGTGAGCTAAAAATATCGGGCGCCAGCAAGTTATGAGCCAAATAAATATGTTGCTTTCTACCACAGAACTTCCTTACGTTTGTATGGAATCTATCCCCTTTCAACTTTAGAGAGTGCCCTCTCGTTCTCCCTGCCTTAGCTACTAAGTCTATTCCCTTCAGTACCTTGAATGTTTCTATCATGTCCCCTCTCAATCTCCTCTGCTCAAGGGAGAAGAGGCCCAGTTTCTCTAATCTTTCGCTATACGGCAACTCCTCCAGCCCCTTAACCATTTTAGTTGCTCTTCTCTGGATCCTTTCGAGTAGTACCGTGTCCTTCTTAAAGTACCAGTGCTGGACGCAGTACTCCAGGTGAGGGCGTACCATGGCCCGGTACAGCAGCATGATAACCTTCTCTGTCTCTTCAGTCCAGCATCTGCCCCTTCCATTCACTGTCTGTCTTTCCCTGCCATCTCTCCTCCTGCCCCCCCCCCACCCCCCAATTTGGTCTAGCATCCATCATCTTCCTTCTGTTCCCCTCATGGTCTGGCATCTCTATCCTTCCCTCCCCCCTGTGGTTTTTAGCATATCTCTCTTCTCATTTCCTCCACTCAGATCTGATCATTCTCTGCTCTCTCTTCCCTTTTCTTCTCTGGTCTTCCTTCTCTATTTTCTGCCTCCATCTAAATTAAATTCTTTCTTACTATTTAGTCCCGTTTCCCTCTTTTCACTGTGTCTACACACAGCTTGTCACCCCTTTCCCTCACCCCTCCATTATCTTACTATTTTCTTCCCCCTTTATTTATCTCCTCCTTCCATCCAGTATGTGTTCTTTCCCCACTTCCATTCAGCATCTGCTCTCCCTTCTCAACTGACATCCATCTGCCTTCTGCTCTCTCTCCCTTCTTCTCACTTCCATCATCTGTCCCCTTCTCTCTCTCTCTCATCTCCTCCATTCCATCATCTGCCCCTTCTCTCTCTCTCCCCCCCCTCCAACTTCCATCATCTGCCCCCCTTCCCCTCACCTTTGTGGGTCACTTTCTTTCCCCTGAGGGTGGCTCATGTCACAGGGGAAGCTTTGGCCGAGCAGAACCGCTTGATTGACAGTGGAACTTACTTGATTGATGTCGATGCTGGGGCCCGTTGCCGTTTGAAGGAAAAAAAAAAAGGTGGAAAAAAGGAACCTGTAAAGGCGAGAGGAAGGGAAACCTCCAGGACAGCTGCTTTTTGCCCTCCTTCAGCGGCCCAAGAGTTCAGACCAGCAGCGGCAGCTCTGTATGCTTTTACATTACATTACATTAGGGATTTCTATTCCGCCTGTGCCTTGCGGTTCTAGGCGGATTACAATATAGAAGATGTCTGGGCAATTCCAGTAGAATTACATTACAGGATAAGAGTAGATTTCAGGAACAGTAGAATTATGATACAACAATTTAACAGAATGGTACATAACACAGAGGATAATACATGTCACAGAAGATAATACATATCACAGGAGATATTATATATCGATTGAATCAAGTTAGATCAGGTGTAGTGTAGAAGGGTTACAGTACCTTCTAAATCACAGACAAGGAGATACTATAGGTGGGTGTTTCTGAAGGTGTTGATTGGGAACTCATTGGGAGGAGGTTAGAGTGATGGGAGATATTTTTTGAACAATAGTGTTTTTATTTCTTTACGGAAATCTTTTATGTCTGTTGTTTTGATCAGTAATTCTGAGATGTCAGAGTCGATTTTAGCTGCCTGTGTCCCTAGGAGGTTGTCGTAAAGTTTCTTACGACGAGTTCCGTTGAGAGGTGGGAAGGTGAAGATGTTCTGCGTTCTCCTTCTTCTGGGTGAGAGGTAGTAGTGGAAGCGGTTGTTTAGGTAACTAGGTGCCGTGCCGTGGGTTACTTTGAAAATGAGACAGTAGAGTTTGAATTGTATTCTTGCTCTTATTGGTAGCCAGTGCGATTCTAAGTATGCATTAGTAATGTGGTCATGTTTGCTGAGTGAGTATATGAGTCTGAGGGCTGTGTTCTGGATGGTCTGCAGTTTTTTTATTGTGTTGATAGGGCAAGGTAAGTAAAGGCTATTGCAGTAGTCTACAATGCTCAGCACAAGAGATTGGACAATGATCCGGAATTGGTCTTTATTAAAAAATTTTCTGATTTTTCTTAGATTTCGCATTGTGAAGAATGCTTTTTGGGTGATTTTTTGAATTTGTGTTTGCATTGTGCAGCATCTGTCTAGATGTATACCCAGGATTTTGAGGGAGCTTTGTATTGGGTACTTGATTGAGTTTACTTCCAGTTCTGTTAGGGATGGTTTTTTGTCCTTCTCTAGAATTAGGAATTTGGTTTTGTCTGGGTTCAGCTTCAACTTATGATTTGTCATCCATTTTTCTACTGTTTCTAGTGTTGTTTTCAGGCGTCCTGTGGAGGTTGGATTGTGGATGTCGAAAGGAAGGAGGATGGTTATGTCGTCCGCATAGCTGAAGGAGGTAATATTTAGGGTGTCCAGGGTGGTGCCTAGGGAAGCTATGAATAGGTTGAAGAGTGTGGGAGAGAGGGGAGAGCCTTGTGGCACTCCGCATGGATTGGTCCATGGTTCTGATAGAATGTCTTTTGATTTGACTCTATATGTTCTAGTTTTAAGGAAGCCTTGGAACCAATTGTGAACTTTTCCTGAAATTCCAATTGCGTCTAGTATCTGGAGAAGTATGGAATGGTCCACCAGATCGAATGCAGCCGAGAGATCAAATTGGATGATTAGCAGTCTGTGTCCTTGGCTGAGGTGTCTTCGAGCTATGTCTAGTAAAGATACCAGAAGAGTTTCTGTACTGTGGTTGGTTCTGAATCCGGATTGGGATGGATGTAGGATGTTGTGGGCATCTAGGTACATGGACCGTTGTTTTGCTACTAGCCCTTCTATTATTTTGACGTATGTTGGGATTGAAGCGATTGGTCTGTAGTTCGATGGGCTGTCTATTAGACCTTTGGGGTCTTTCAGTATAGGCGTAACTATGATTTCACCAAGGTCAGGTGGGAACTGGCCTTCCCTGAGTGTTGTTTGCAGCCATAATATGTAGCTAGCTCTGAAGTTGGTGGACGCTGTTGCTAGTAGGTATGGTGGGCAGTTGTTCAGATCACATGAGGATTTGCAATATTTTCTGTATAGCCTGTCCAGATCAGACCACTGGATTGTGGGGAAGTCGGTCCAGGATCTGTCTGCTGATATGGACTCATCTGTTAAGGGTTTTATTAGAATCTCGTCTATGTTGTTTTGTGAGTTATTGAATGTTGTTCTGATTGAGATGATTTTGTTTTTGAAGTGGTCTGCTAGTTGCGAGGCTGTAGGTGTTAGGTTTCCCTGTGTGGCTAGACATGGTTTGGTGTCGGTAAGGGTTTTTACTAGGTTGAAAAGTTTTTTTGTGTCTGGGTTGTCGGTGCCTATGAGGTTGGAGTAATAGTCTTTACGTTTTTCCTTCAGTTTGATTTTGTATTGCTTGATTTGGATTTTCCATTCTGTTTTAGTGTTATCTTGTTTCTGTTTTAACCATGCCCTTTCTAGTTGTCTACATTTCCTTTTTAGTTGTAGGAGTTCGATGTCAAACCATTTGTCTGATTGTCTACATATTTTATTTTTTGCTTTTAGTGGTGCTAGTTTATTCAAGGTCGATTCGCTGAGAGACCGCCAGGTGTTTATGAATTCACTAGGGTTACTGGAAACTAATGCTGGGTCCACTGCGCTCCAGAATGTGTTGGGGTCGATTTTCTGTCTGGTCATAAAGCTTGTTTTGGGAGGAGTGGGTATATTTTTGTTTTGCTGCCATTTGATGGTGAAATTGTATTTATAGTGGTCCGACCATAGGGTGGGTTGCCAAGCGCCGTTGGTTATTTGGATGTTTTGTGTATTGAGGTTTAGGGATGAGTATGCTGCAATATCGAGTTGATGACCTTTTTCGTGTGTTGGTTCAGGATTGAGGATCTGGTACGATAGGGTATTGAGGTATGATAGAATATCTACTACTTGTTTGGAGGTGTGGTCTTCTAGGTGGAGGTTTAAATCACCAAGGATCAGATTATTTGTAGAGGAAAGAGAGTTCTGGAGGATGAACTCTTCTAGATCTTGTTTGGTGGTATTCCATTTTCCTGGGGTGATATAGCATAGAAGGCAGTTTAGATTTCCTGTAAGGGTGGAGTCAGAAAGTTGGCAGGCTAGAAGGTCTGAATGAGGGGTGGAGTGCTTGGCTAGTACTTTGATGTTGAAGTTGTTTTTTACTATGATTGCTAGCCCTCCTCCTCTTCTGTTAGCTCGGCATATTAGTTCAATTTTGTATCCGTTAGGGCAGAGTTCTATAATGTGTGGGTCTGTATCAGATGTGAGCCAGGTTTCTGTAAGGAAGAGGCATCCTAGATCATCTTTTATCAGCCAGTCTTTGATTAGTTCTGTTTTTGGACTTACCGATCGTATATTTAAGTATGAACATGCTATTGTGGTTTTTTTGAGGGGGATGGGGGTAGTAGTTATATTTGATAGTATTTTATATGATGTCTGAGGTCTTTGTAAGCTTGTCTTGGCTTTTGTTGTATGTCTTTTACCCCAGGTTGTGGGAATGCTTACTTGGTCGGGTGGTGAACAGAGGATCAAGTTTCTAGGGGTTTGTAGTTTCCTGGTTTGTAAAACAGATTTGTGTGGTACTGTGATGATTGGGATTGGCTGTGTGTGGTATCCTGCTGTTTTCCATTTGTCTATGAAGAGGGATAGCAGTAGTAGTGCAAGGATGAGTTTGGGTGTGTTTGTATCCATTGTGTGAATAGTGGGGAGTAGTTGAAGTGGGATTTGTTGGTACTTTGGTGGGCCTTTTATGGAGGAGTCCGGCTATCTGAGACTTCAGTTGGTACTTTGGTGGGCCAGTTATGGAGGAGTCCGGCTATCTGAGACTTCAGTTGGTTTGGGATTGAAGATGGTTTGTCTCAGGTCAGGTAGGACAGTGAAGAGTTGTTTTGTTTGATTAGGGCATGCAATTGTGGCATGCAGTTGGGGAGTTGGGTCATGCGGGGGGAGAGTGAATGATAAAGCGTGCAGATAGGTGAGAGGGGGTAGTCATGCAAATACTTAGCTGTTAGGCTGGTCTGGAATATTCTGGTCAGGTTGGAAGTTTGGAAGCAATCGTCGGCAGGAGGCTGTCTGGTGTGGTTTTGGGGAGTCAAATCTGTAGAGTTGGATGTGGATGGTATAGGGTGGAGAGGTGGCTTTGGGCTCCGCTTGGCCGCTTCGCGAAGGCGCGTGCTAAGGCGCAAGGCACGCGCCTTTGCCGTGCGCCTTCGCCGGCGCACCGAACGGCTGCGCGCCGTTGAGAGGAAGTCTTATTTTAGATCTCCCGGCGAGTTGTAGGGGGGCGGAGCAAGCTCAAACGCCCAGCCCAGCAGTAAGAAAGTTGTTCGGGAGAGGCAGGAGTAGACGCTGTCGGCGGGCCCAGTTCGGGAGCAGGGCAGGCGGTCTCGGTCGGTGCGTGGTGGGGCAGCAGCCGCTGCAGGAAAATGGCTCCACGCGATGAGAGGAAGTCTTATTTTAGATCTCCCGGCGAGTTGTAGGGGGGCGGAGCAAGCTCAAACGCCCAGCCCAGCAGTAAGAAAGTTGTTCGGGAGAGGCAGGAGTAGACGCTGTCGGCGGGCCCAGTTCGGGAGCAGGGCAGGCGGTCTCGGTCGGTGCGTGGTGGGGCAGCAGCCGCTGCAGGAAAATGGCTCCACGCGATGAGAGGAAGTCTTATTTTAGATCTCCCGGCGAGTTGTAGGGGGGCGGAGCAAGCTCAAACGCCCAGCCCAGCAGTAAGAAAGTTGTTCGGGAGAGGCAGGAGTAGACGCTGTCGGCGGGCCCAGTTCGGGAGCAGGGCAGGCGGTCTCGGTCGGTGCGTGGTGGGGCAGCAGCCGCTGCAGGAAAATGGCTCCACGCGATGAGAGGAAGTCTTATTTTAGATCTCCCGGCGAGTTGTAGGGGGGCGGAGCAAGCTCAAACGCCCAGCCCAGCAGTAAGAAAGTTGTTCGGGAGAGGCAGGAGTAGACGCTGTCAGCGGGCCCAGTTCGGGAGCAGGGCAGGCGGTCTCGGTCGGTGCGTGGTGGGGCAGCAGCCCGCTTCGATGATGCGATGTGGGCCGGCCTAGCAAAGGCCCCGAGGCTGCCTTATGAAACCGCGCTAAACTATTGATTAGGGGCAGCTCTGTGCCGAAGTTAAAAGCATACACAGCTGCCGCTGCTGGTCTGGAGGTGCGGAGACAAGGCAGGAGGCAAACGCGGTGGAAGGCAGGAGTCCCGGCGAAGGCAGGAGTCCCGGCACAGCGACTGCAACAGGAAGTTGCAAGTCAGCTGACGCCGGCCTTTCGTTGCGGCGGGGACCGAATCCTTCGCGGACCGGCAAGATTTTGTTTGCGGACCGGCGGTTGAAGAACTGTGCTCTACACTGTGTGCGCTGTGACGAGAAACTTGTGCGCTGCGAGGTAATATTTTGTGCGCCAGCGCACCCCAGCGCAGCTTAGCGGGAACACTGACCCCAACACCTCATGACAAAAAGACAGCTTCCTCTCCTCCCTCACCGACCTGGGATTTCATCAAGTTATAACCACCCCTACATACTCAGCAGGCAACATCTTAGACTTAATCTTCACCCTCAGAGGCCAACTGCAGAGCACCAACAAACAATCTACACCACCACACCTGTCCCATGGTCAGACCACCATCTCATTGAATTCCAACTCCCACTCAAAACTACCCTAGCCCCATGTAAAGACCCTAACCCTCCCACCCTACGCCAACTCCCTAACTCAGTCAGTCCTCCAGCCATGGCCGCAGGCATTCACACCCTGAATGAAACCTGCACCCAACAACCCCACTCCATCGACCTAGCAGCCTCCACGTGGCACTCCAACATCCAATCCCTCTATAACAGCCTTGCCCAGACAAAAACAACTCGAATAACCACCAATAAAACACCTGCTCCCTGGTACACCAGTGACCTCCGATCCATAAAACGATCTCTGAGGAAAGCAGAAAGGAATTGGATCAAACACCCAAATTCAGAAACCAAAGCCCACTGGAAAAGCATATCCATCACCTACAAAGCCTACTACTCTCGCCTCCTACAATTAGCCCCTTTTAGATCCAAACAACTATTCACTCTCACAAACCAACTCTTCACCAGCGCCCAAGGAAAAAGGCATACCAACCAAACAGAACTTGATAGTGAGACTCTCTCGAACTTCTTCCAGTCCAAAGTACAAACCATCTGCAATAATCTTGACACCAACACCAACCCCACTCCTGCACACCCCCAGCCTAACCCAAATAACCCATCCTCTACCACTCTCCCCAAATTTGATATGGCCACCCATGCCGAGGTTCTTGAAACTTTGAGAGAACTCAAACCCTCCAACACCATCCTCGATCCCTGCCCATCCAGCCTTCTGTCCACAGAAGACGCCATTGCAGAATCCATCCTCCCCATCATTAACACCTCCCTCTCCACAGGGACAGTTCCCCTCAGCTGGAAATCAGCTATTATCAAACCCACTCTCAAAAAACCCACCTAATGAACCCAGCAACTATTGCCCGGTCTCCAACCTCCCATTTGTCTCCAAACTCCTAGAACGAATTGTGCTCCACCGACTACACCCTTTCATAGAAGAACAAGCTGCTCTATCCCCTGCTCAATCCGGCTTCCGAACAGGCCACAGCACAGAGTCAGTACTCCTAGATATCATCGATGACAGCTGGTCAATACTCGACAAAGGCAGTGATGCCCTACTAGTCCTACTTGACCTCAGTGCTGCCTTTGACACGGTCGACCACCACTTCCTCATATCCAGACTCTATTACCTTGGAATCAAGGACTCTGCCCTCCAATGGTTCACCTCATTCCTCCACCAAAGGACCCAAACTGTCCTACTAGGGACGCACAAATCTAACCCCAATCCTATCAAATATGGCGTTCCCCAAGGTGCCCTTCTATCCCCCCCCTCCTATTCAACCTCTACATCAGACCTGTCATTGATATAGCGCAAAAGTACAACATTAAAATCCACTCCTATGCCGATGACATCCAGCTGCTCCTTCCACTAGGCAAAAAACGATTGTCCCAAATTGCTAACCTCCAACACTGCCTCTCTGACATGAAAACCTGGATGACAACTGAACTACAACTGAACGCCTCTAAGACCGAACTCTTATGGATCAGGAACAAAAACACCAAATACACACGCAGTGTTCTCCCCAGAAATTTTTTCCAGCCGGGTGGCATGAAAAAGTAGCCGGGCGGGGCGGGGCAGGGCAGGGCGGGGAAATTTGGTAGTGGGGAAAATTAAATGTATACTATTTTTATTAGTTAATTATTATTATTTTCCAATGCTCGATATGACTTCCTTTTTTAAGGTTTGTCACTTGTGCCAGAATATTTTTACTAAATTTAAGAAGTATCCAATTCTAGAAGTGAATAATTAGATATTCACCCTCTTTCAAATAGTATAGAAGTTTAAAAAAGGGAAATGAGTTAATGAAGTCATTAGGTTCAATCTAACCATTTATTTCTGCATGAATTTAAACAACTAAAAAAAAAAAAGATAAATATAGCTCATCCAGTCATACAAGAAATGGCTGTACAACACCTCTAATAATGTTTTAATCACTAGGTTCCTTCCTGAGGTCTCACTGAGGATATGAAATAGATGCTATCCCCACTTCCAGACCTCTTCCACATAATTTATGGAGAGATGTTACTGAGCCTTGAAGGACACCTGTGTGATTGATCTTTATCTGCTTCTTTTTTTATTTTGCTGTAGTGCAAAGTAAGAGCTAGGGCAAAACAGTATAGGTAAAGATGCAGGTAATAATTAGCAATGTATTAAAAATATTTTATTTTTATTTGCTTATAATGTCATTTGAAAGCTGCTTGATGATAATACAACTTTAATTTAATTCTTTATAATGTGTGTTTCTGTGTGTTGGGGTGGGGGGGGGACAACACCTACGTCAACAGTAAAGTTAGAATAGGGTCATTAAATCCAGTGGTGTACCTAGTATATATGACAACCAATGCCAATCATTTTTTTAACAACCCCCTCCTCTACATAAAAAAAGATATTTTTAGTAATAATCCATGAGTCACACAATAAGGGTGCATCTATGAAAAGGCAGCATCTTAAACACTGCAGTGAGCATTAGAACACCAACACACGCATTGTAAAACTAAACAAACCAGATCCTACACAGTCAATTGATCCTGTAGTCGATGCTAACAGAAAGCCATGTCCTTTTCATACACACAGAACACAGATACACCCTTGCCCAATATGGAATATTCACAAACTAAAAATAGAAATATGTAGACAAAAGTTAAACTGAACCAAGAAACCAGACTCTGCATACAATGCAACACCACAGAAACAGTGACACATGTCCCCTAATACTGTGCAAAATATAAAGACAGTAGATGTAAATTTGAAAAAAACTTCTACATAACAGTCACCACTTTACAAATTAACAAATAGAAATAAAATAATGAGAAATATGAAAATTCAATTTTATTGGACTAATCCATTTTTCAATTAGCTTTCAGAGGCCAAATCTTTCTTCAAGACAGTACAGTATACAGCTGTTATGGTATCCTGTCCTGACCTGAGGAAAGTGTTTATTCCCCCCCAAAATTGCCTTATTTCCATTTCCTATTGATAAATTTTAATCAATACAGTTACAATACTACTTGATTCTACCTAAAGCAACAACAATATTTTTTTCTACCTTTTGTTGTTTCTGCTTTAGTCATCTTCTCTTCACTCTCTTCTTTCTATTCAGCATTTGTCCTCGCTCCCTTCCATGCAACATCTGTCCTCTCTCTTTGCCCCTTCCACCCAGCCTCTACCCTCTCTCTACCCCTTCCATCTACTGTCCACCCTATCTCTGCCCCTTGCATCCATTGTCCACCCTTTCTGCCTTTTCCATCCAGTGTCTGCCCTCTCTCTGTTCCATATGGTATCTTCCCTCTTTCTATGTCCCTTCAATAAACTCTATATCCTGTGCCCTTTCTCTCCTTTGTACATGATTTATTTCAGCTTCAACCCCTCTCCATTTTTTGTCTCCACCCCTCCCCTATGCTCTGGCATCTCTCTCTTCTCCCTTCCTTCCTTCCCACTCCACCCCATGGTCTGACATCTCTGTCTCCTTCCCTTCTCCCCCCCCCCCCCTCCAGTATCTGCCTCCTGTCTTTTCCCTTTGGTCCAGGCCTCTCTCTTTCTCTCCGTCTTTCTTCTGTGAGGTGATCATGTTGATCATGAACACTGAATAATTCTTCCACATTCTCCATATCACTGTACTGTAGTCTGGTCCAGCAGACTGCTTTGGCACTATTACATGAGTAATAGTAAATTCATTATGCATCAGCTTTCCACACAGAATGCCACAAGTCTCTATTTCTTGTGCTGTGTTTACATCTGCCAGCAGCAGAAACTTGTGAGACAGATCCCTTGGCAATACTACACTTCCGAGCCCTTTGACCATCTGGTTCTGTATGGCTGCAGGCTTTAAAGTTCTGTTTAATGGAGGAGACTGTCCAGCATACATAGTTGCATCACTCTTAAGGATCTGATCAGAGATTACATTAGACAAGGTGGTATTTTTAGGCATAGAAAAACAGGACATGTTCTCTTCAATCTGCTCTGATGCCTTCAAATGCCCTTTAATGTTCGTCTGATCTTGGGCTAAATCTTGCCTCCTGAGCTGATCTTCAAAGGAGAGCGGAGTGAGAGCCATATTGGCAGTGAAATCCGTTTTGGGCCGCATGTTGTGTAGGGCTGGACTAAGGCAAGTTGTAAGCTTCCTTCCATCGCTGACCTATCTTCCTTCCATAAGTCAGCAACGGAGGGAAGCTTACAACTCACTGCTCTTGCTTGCTTTGGGTCTTCCTTGTTGCTGGGTCCTGCCTTCACGAAAACAGAAAGTAGGCAGGACCCGGCAGCGAGGAAAGCCCGAAGCAAGCAAGAGCAAGTTGTAAGCTGACCTGTCTCCGATAGCGAACCCATGCTCCGGGGCGTGTGCATGCCCGACTTCCCGTCTCTTCCCCCCTCGGGACGTGACTTCCGGTTTCGGAGAGAAGCGGCATGCACATGTTAGAGCCCCGGAGCATGGGTTCAAGTCGCTTGCTGGCGTTAAAAACTTAAAAAAAAAAAAGTCAGGCTCCTGCGATTCAGGCTGTGCCGAGTCAGCCCGGTAAATCTCCAAGCCGGTGAGAAGGGTTTTTTAAAAAAATGTTGAGCAGAAGGCGGCAGCAGCAGCAGGATTGCGATCGAGATTACAGCCGGGCGCTCATCTAAATTAGCTGGGCGGAGCGCCCGGCTGAAAGGCCCTGGGGAGAACACTGTACACGCCCAACACTATCATGGGACTCCACTCTACTAATGGCAACAGATCAAGTACGCAGCCTAGGAGTAACCTTAGACGGACATCTATCCCTATCCACCCACATATCCCAAGTAGTCTCTACCTCCTTCTACTACCTCCGCCAACTGAGAAGAATCAAACCCTACATCTCCACACCTGACCTAGCCCAACTCCTCTACGCATATGTCCTCTCCAGAATGGATTACTGCAACTCTCTATTTAATGGAATAACCAAAAAAAAATCTCAAGCGCCTCCAACGGGTCCAAAACGCAGCTATCCGCCTCCTACACAGCCTCAGCTACCATGATCCCATCTCCCCAGCACTCCGCGCTGAACACTGGCTCCCAATTAGCCAACGCTGTGAATTCAAGGCCCTGGCAATAGCACACAAAAGAATTTATGCCACCTCCCCCTCCTACATAAAATCCAAGCTACCCATCTACATCCCCACCCGCACCCTCTGCTCAGAAATGGAGATACGCCTATGCATTCCCCCCGGAAGGTCCCTCCTCTCAGAAACTGCCCACAAACGCTTCTACAGCCACTTATTCCCCAACTCTGGAACCAACTCCCCCCTCAACTCTGACTACAGAACTCACTAATGACATTACTGAAAATTGTAAAGACCCTCCTCTTCAACTAAAGGTCACCCTCAGTCTACACCCAACCCCTTAAACCCCACCTCTACCCTTTTTTCTCCATTCTAACCTTCTGCCTAAATTTCTGTATAGTCCACTCTCAGCCTATACTCAAATAATTTGTATCTAAACTAAACTACTTATATTTAAACTACTGTTCTTAATTTGCTTTATAGTCCCTATATTTAAACTGCTGCTCAGTCTCATATGTCCAAGTATTTAAATCTACTGTATAATCTTGTATGTCCAATTCACTCCATTGTGAATGTTTACTTGTAATCCGTTCTGGGCTACTGGGAGGATGGGATAAAAATCTAAATAAATAAATAATAAATAAAAAGGCACACCATTGCCGAGTCCCCTTCCCAAGAGCGAAACTATCAGTATATCCTCCATTGATATTAAGTGAGGCCAAAGGAGCCACATAGAGCAGGTGTTAGAGCAGGCAGAACCAATGGAGGAAAGTTCCAGAAATCCCCACCTTTTCTAAGACCTGAAACAGGTAGGGCCAATAAACCCTATCGAATGCCTTCTTGGCATCTATACTCAAGATAAAGGTCAAGGCATGCTCATCAGCTACCTGCCAGAACAGATGGCAAACTCGTCGGATATCATTGAAAGTTTAGTGGCTCCTAACAAACCCAGATTGATGATCAACTACCAAATGGGGCATATAAATATAATCTGTTATCTTCATCTTCATCAACATCATCATCATCTTCATCAACAGGTCCTGTCGGACATTACTTACTAAAATGTACATATTACATTTTCGCTCAGCAAATTGTATTTCTATACTATTGCCTCCTGAGGTCTCTGATTTCTGTATTTCCTCTGAATATCTACTTTATTGTATTTCGCTGAATGTCCAGCACTCTTGATTTTAAACCGCCTAGAAGTCGCAAGATTGTGGCGGTATAGAAGAATAAAGTTATTATTATTATTATTATTATATAAGCCTGCAAACGCCTAGCTAATATCTTAGTAAACAATTTGTAATCAACATCAAGCAGCGATATGGGTCTGTAAGAGGCACAAGAAGTTGGGTCTTTGCCTGGCTTTAATATCAGAGTAATACCAGCTAAATGACAGGAATGAGGCAGTTCCTTACCCGCCATCAATCCATTAAGAAAGCGTAATAAAGGGGGAATCAAAGTTGCCCGAAACGTCTTGTAAAACCATTCAAGCTGGGTGACTTTCCCACTAGCATATCTTTGATAACTCATCCACCGTGATGGGTAGGGAGAGTTCAGTTGCTTCCCTAGGTGTGAGGCTATGTAAGTTGATAGGGTCCAGATAGGAGCGAATATCCGCTTCCATTTGGGCATGATCAGGTTGGTTTAATTGGTGATAATAGCTAGTAAAAGCCTTCTGGATGCACTCCGGAGTAGTACACCCGCACCCGCATAATGATATTGCGAAGCCTTTGTTGTTTTAGCTTATGGGCCAATAGTCTACCCACCCTGTTATTTGTTTCAAAGTATTCCTGTCGGAAAAATTGGAGCTTAATAAGTTACTGTAACTTCACTTCATTCTCCGGAGTTAACTTCTCACTCCTTCTAGGACATAGATTTGATCTTGAAGAACCCTAGTCTTTAGCATGCATGCCCTCCTAACATGCATCTCTAGGCCAATAATTTTGCCCCTCATAACCACTTTCAAGCATTCCCAAAGGGTCTCCGGAGATATATCCCCGTTATCATTAAACTGAAGGTATTCCCCTAAGTCCTTACCTAATTGTTGCACATTGACCGGATCCAAGAGTAGACTATCATCCAATCGCCAATATTTTCTACCAGACTGGGCAGATTGAACCAGTAAATTGGATCATGATCAGACTGCACCCTAGCTTCTATGGTAGAGGAGTGGATGGCTACTATCAAATCTTTCCCCGCCAGCCAGAGGTTGATTCTAGAATAAGAAGAATGCTTTAAATCGGTTTGGGGAATAGCCCCTACTATCTCTTACCTCATTTTGTGCTATACAGTCCTATTAGGATAACCAGAAATTAATTTATTTGCTTACCCAAGGATCACTGGTTGTAAATACAGGTCCTTTTTGGATAGAATATTCATGTTTCAAGCAAGTAAACAGCAGTCTTGGTTAGACAATTACATCAATGGAGCCAGGTCGACCTATGGCGCTTTTCGGAAAGAAATTAAGATTGCACTGTTTGACAGATTTATTTTCTAAACAGAAGTCATTCTAAATTTAATAATTCTATACTGACTATCCTTGAGAAATATGTTGTATTTGTACAGTGGAACTAAACTAAACTAAACCTTAAGTTTATATACCGCATCTTCTTCACGGAAGTGGAGCTCGGCACGGTTTACAAAGCTTAAAAATATAAGAAGAGAAAGGAGAGAGATTTACAGGAGCATATAAATAGAGGGAATAAAAGCAGGGAAATAAAGTTATATGTTAGAGAAAAGCCAGGTTTTCAGTTGTTTGCGGAATAATTGGAGGGAGCCCAGGTTCTGCAGCGGGGTGGTGAGATCGTTCCAAAGGCCTGTGATTTTGAAGAAAAGGGATTTTCCCAGTTTGCCTGCGTAGAGAATACCGTGTAGAGAGGGGAAGGATAGTTTATGTCTGTGGACGGATCTGGTGGTAGGAGGCCTCGAGGCGTTAAAGGTTATTGGGATTAGGGGAGGGAGGATGCCGTGAATGATTTTGAAAGCCAGGCAGGAGCATTTGAAATGAATTCTGGGAATCACTGGGAGCCAGTGAAGGTTGGTTAGGAGTGGGAAGACATGGTCAAATTTGCAAAGATCAGCTTGGCTGCAGTATTCTGGATAAGCCGGAGTCTTTGAAGACTTTTTTTTTGTTAGGCATAAATAAATGGCATTACAGTAGTCAAGTTTAGAGAGGATGATGAATTGGACAAGGACGGCGAAATGTTTTTGGCGAAAGTAGGATCTTATTTTCCTCAGCATGTGGAGGCTGAAAAAGCATGATTTTGCCAGGGAATTGAGGTGATCGTTGAGGGAGAGAGAAGAGTCAGTAATGATGCCGAGGACCTTGCTAGAGAACTCAAGGTGCAGAGCGGAGCCTGTGGGTAGTGTGAAGAGGGTGGGCAGGTATTCTAAGTTTGGGCCGAGCCAGAGTAATTTTGTTTTTGATTCATTTAATTTCATCTGTACCGAGAGGGACTAGGCGTGAAGTCTCATAATGCATGAAGTAATGTTCTCATGGAGGTTTGTGAGGTTCTGGTCTGTTTCAAGGAGGATAAGGATTTCGTCAGCGTATGTGTAGATTGTTTCAAGGGGGGAAAGTTTGAGGAGCTTCAGGGAGGTCATATAAATGTTGAAGAGAATAGGGGATAGGGGAGAACCCTGTGGGACACTGCAAGATGGAGTCCAAGGAGCGGACCTGGAACTATTTGTGTTGACAATGTAGGAACGAGAGCGAAGGAAGCTTGAGAACCATTTTAGGACAATGGAGTCTATTCCTATCTCAGAAAGTTGGTAGATTAGTATGTCTTGGTGGATGACGTCGAAAGCCGCGGAGAGATCGAATTGTATTAGAACAGCAAATTTGTTTTGAGAGTGTAGTTGTTACACCTTTGAAATTAGGGAAACTAGGAGGGACTCGGTGCTGAAGTTGGGTCTGAATCCATATTGGTAGTGTTGGAGAATGGAGAATCTCTCTAGATAAGAGGAGAGCTGAGTAGCGACTATGGTCTCTAGCAGTTTAGTTAGAAGAGGGATATTTGCTATGGGGCGGTAGTTCGATGGTAAGATAGGGTCGAGATCGGCTTTTTTCAGAAGAGGGGATAAGGCAATGTGTCCCATTTCTGTGGAGAACAGGCCCGATAGTAATGCTTTGTTTATAAGGCTGGTAAGGGAGGAGATGGCCTGCGCAGGAATGTTTTCGTAAAGATGGGATGGGAAAGGATCTAGGATGCATTTGCAGGATTTAAGTTTGAGACAAAATTTAGAGATCTGGGGTTCAGATACGAGGTCGAAGGAGGTCCATGATCTGTCAGCAGGGATAGGGTTGGAGTCATTCGGAGGTAGAGAACAGCTGGGGGGAGTGAACTCTTTATGGTAGTGATCTTTTCGTTGAAAAATTTGGCTAGGTCGTTTGGAGATGGGAGGGAGGGGGAAAAGGTGGAGTAGTGTTTTGAAATTAGGTTGCGCCAGATGTGGAACAGTGTCCTGTTTTGGTTTTTTGACCTGGAGATTTTGTCTCCATAGTAATTCTTCCTGGCTTTTTTTAATACGGTGTTATAGAACTTGATGTTGTCTCTCCAGGATTGTCTGTCAGAAGGGGATTTCGATTTTTTCCATTTTCGCTCCAAGGCTCGACATTTCTGCTTTAATTCCCTGTGGTATGGGAGATACCAGGGAGCCTTGTGGGAGTAGGAGATGGGTTTAGTGGATAAAGGGGCAAGAGCACGGTACGTGGTCCCGGAAAGAGTTACCCAGTTGTGCCAGTTTGAGTCTGGGTCCGCGTGTTTGGGAAAAGGAGGAAGTTTGTTGAGAAACTGGGACCAGAACAGATCACTCATGATTTTTTTGCGGTAAATGATAGAGTTTGTGGCTCGGGGTGGCGTACCAAGGTGTAAAATGAAAATGGGGAGGCAGAAAAAGCCTAGGAGGTGATCAGACTAGGGGACATGTTCCCAAAGGGTCTCATTGGTAGAAGTTTTGTGCTCAGTCAGGTCAAGAAAGCTGATGATGTCAAGAGAATGCCCCTTATCGTGGGTAGGGGTGGGCGGAGGAGCAGTGAAGCCTAAGGAAGTGAGGAAGTCTTTGAAGTCAGTTGTGTCCTTGTTGATGTTATCGTCTAGGTCAGGGGTCTGCAACCTTTAAGACATAAAGAGCCACTTGGACCCGTTTTCGAAAAGAAAAAAAAACTTGGAGCCGCAAAACCATTATAAAACAAATCTAACACTGCATATATTGTTTCTTATCTTAATGCTATATACAGGATCACTAAATTGAAAATAAAATCATTTTTCCTACCTTTGCTATTTGGTGATTTCATGAGTCTCTGGTTGCACTTTCTTCTTCTGACTGTGCATCCAATCTTTCTTCCTTTCTTTCAGCCTCCTGTATGTTTCCTCTCCTCCAGACCTCATTCTCTCCCCCAACTTTTTCTTTCTGTCTCCCTGTTCCCCCTTCTTTCTGTCTCCGTGCCGTCCCCCAAGCCACTCGGTTTGCTGCCACCGCAATCGGGGAACAGCCCCCAAGCCACCGCCGTCCCAAGCTTTCCCTGCAGAAGTGTTGCGCTGACCAGCATTCCGCTCCCTGACGTCAATTCTGACGTAGGAGAGGAAGTTCCGGGCCAACAAGGCATTTCTCCTCATTCCATCCAGCCTGAGCCCCATCTCTCCTTGATCCAGCATTTCCCTTCTGTGTCTGTCAGAATTACCATTCCACCTATTTTCCAGCATCACCCTTCTTTGTGTCCATCTTACCTATATCCCTATCTCACCACTTTTTCAGAATCTTCATTTGTCTCTGTCCTTGTCTTTACCCCATATTCACCATTTGCCCTTTCAATGTCTTTATCCCCCCCCCCACTTTTTCAGCATTACTTCTATGTCTCTTATTTCACCTCCTCTTCATGTCCCCTCTGTATCTCTATCCTTATTCAGTAGGTCCTGCTTACCCTTTCTCTTCTTTGTGTCACTATCTCCATTTTCAGCTTTCCCCCCTTTTCCTTTGTTACTGCACCCTGTAGCTAGAATCTTTCCACCCTCCCTCCACTCCGGCCCAGCCCAGTATGAAATATTTCCTTTTGTTTCCCTCCCCTCTCTCTTTCTCTCTCTCTTCTCCTCCCTCACCCACGAGTCCTGCATCTGGCCCTCTCCCTTCTACCTGCACCTGGCAACACCCCCCTGCTCCGCGGCTCTCTTCAGCAACTCGTCAGCAGCAGTGATCAAGACAAGCTGCCGACATCGAGGCCTTCCCTCTACGAGTCCCGCCTTTGTGGAAAAAGGAAGTTGAAACAAGCGGGACTCGCAGAGGGTAGGCCCCGACGTCAGAAGCTTTTGCTGAGTTGCCGAAGAGAGCCGCGGAGCAGGGGATGTGGCCGGAAGCAGGTAGAAGGGAGAGGGAGATAGGAAGGCTGTAGATCTCCGGAGCATGACACCGACCCCGGCCAGGATGACTTCTTTTTCAGGCACCTTACAAGTCCAGCGTCGCGGGGGAAATAGCCATGCTGAGCAGTGAGCTCAGCACTACACAGATGAAAGCCTTGCTTGCTGATTGGTCCGGCGGGGCGGGGCCGCCGGACCAATCAGCAAGCAAGGCTTTCATCTGTGTATGTGCTGAGCTCACTGCTCAGCATGGCTATTTCCCGCCGCGACGCCGGACTTAAGCTGCATGCCTGCGTGACACACTACCGGAGCCGCAGCAAAGGTGGAAAAGAGCCGCATGCGGCTCTGGAGCCGCAGGTTGCCGACCCCCGGTCTAGGTGAAGGTTAATATCGCCAATGATCAGTAGTCTATGGAATTTTAGGTAGGCCCTTGTTATAGTCTCAAGAACCAATTCGGAGGATTTGTTCCAGGGGGTGGGTGGGCGGTAAAGTAGCAGGATACCTAATGGGTGGGGATGAAGATCGTCATTGACTGAAGCTAGCATGAATTCTAAAGAAGAATGGCTGCCCTTTTCGAGGAGCTGGACATTAAAGAATGATTTATAGAGTAGAGCCAGACCTCCTCCTTTCCAGTTTATTCTGGGAGAGAAGAGGCCATGGTAGCCTGGGGGACAGAGTTTGTTTTGTGTGAATAAATCATCTTTTTCGATCCATGATTCAGTGATGCACAAGAAACCCGGGTTGAATCTTCGAGTAAATCTTTTACTATTTGGGTCTTATTTCAGACAGATCTGGTGTTACAGTAGAGTGTAGGGACTGGGGTGAGAGAGTCAGAGGTAAGGTTGGGTAGGTTTGCTGGAGGAACAGGCTTTAAGGAGGTGAGGTTGACTCCTCGGTGCTTTTTGAAAGGGTGCTGTGAACTGAAATCACATTTATTTTTTTGCCACCATGTCATTCTCTAGCACAGTGTTCTACAACCTTTTTACACCTATGGACCAGTGGAAATAAAAGAATTAGTTTGTGGACCGGCAAACTACTAAGACTGAAATTAAAAAAACTCCAAAACATTTCCACCCCATCTCCACGATCTCGGTCCCCTCAAACCATCTGATCCCATCCGCACAAGCCTCAGTTATGATTTAATATTGAACGTATTTTATTAAAGTATAAAAAGAAACAATATTCTATACAATTGTCATGTTATAAATACAAATAATGCAGAGCAAGGATCAACAAAACCCCTGTCTCCCCTTCCCTTCACATACATCCCCTCTACAATCAAGAAAACTGAATAAGCCAAATTGTTACAGAATGCTACACAGAAATATCATGCTAACAGAATTCCACAGTCACACATGACAGGAATAGTGTTAGGAGAGTGCAACTAGGCTGCAACTGCCTCCTGGTCAGAGAGAGCCCTAAGCCAGCTGGAAGGTAAAGAATCACTGCCTGGGCTTTGCAGTCCCCAATTATGTCTAACACCAGCTCTGGTAGGTTATATATTTCAAATCTGATATATTCTAATCACAAAATAGAAATAAAATTATTTTTTTATACCTTTTGTTGTCTCTGCTTTCTGCTTTCATTATCTTTTCACTCTCTTCCTTCCAGTGTCTGCCCTCTCTGTCTCTTCAATCCAGCATCTGCCCCTTCCATTCACTGTCTGCCCTCTCCCCCTTCCATATGGTATCTGCCTTCTTTCTATGCCCCTTCACTGCTCTCTTCATTTTTTCTCTCCTACACCAGATCTAGCATCTTTCCATCTCCTTATTTCTCTATTACCTTAGAATTCATTGTTCAACAAACGACCCTAGTGATCATCCGATACCTATCACCCAAGGAAATGATACACCGGCAAACATGATCTGGAGCTCCTTTCAAGTTAGAGTGGAACAATTACAACAGACTATATAACAAATACTCTAAATCCTATTGCGTTCTGGACTCATGCCCCCCAGAAATCATGAAAGCGGCACCTTTAGTATTTAAACTATTGTTGATGCAATATTTGGCTCATAACCTAAAAACTGGGAAGTTCCTCTCTAATAATGGTCACATAATAATAACACCAATTCTAAAAAATCGAAAAGAATCTTCAGCTATAATATCCAACTACAGACCAGTAGCATCCATTCCGTTTATTGTAAAAATTATGGAGGGATTGGTACACACCCAACTGATGGATTATCTGGATCAGTTCTCTCTCCTACATGAAATTCAATCCGGTTTTAGACCGTTATTCAGTACTGAGACAGTAATTGCGGCTATTTTAGACAATCTGCGCTTACTGTTTAGTAAGGGCCTTAATGCCCTGGTTATGCAATTCGATATGAGTTCTGCCTTTGATCTAGTAGACCACGGGAAATTGCTGCAATGTCTAGACGCCATTGGTATCAGGGACGAGGTGCTGAATTAGTTCCGTGGCTTCCTTATGTCCCGCACTTATCAAGTATGTTTTAATTATGAACTTTCAGATACCTGGGGCAATCCATCCGGTGTGCCACAAGGGTCACCGTTATCTCCATTGCTCTTCAACGTCTACATGTCCTCACTAGGCACACAGTTAGAGATAAAACTATTTAGTTATGCTGATGATTTTACGATCATCATCCCATTCGTTAATTCTATCTCTGAAACTATTCCTAAAGCTTCAGAAGCCATAAACGTGATGGAGCACTGGATGACAACCTTTAGGCTCAAACTTAATTCAGAAAAGACAACTTTTTTCGTTGCTTCGCCACATCCGCTTGACACCAAATCACCACTATGTATCAATAATCTTAATTACCCTATCCAACCTACCATAAAGATACTAGGTGTAACTTTGGATCAGTGCCTAACCATGAGAGACCAGGTGGACTCTTTGATCAGAAAGGGATTTTTCACTCTCTGGAAACTCAGATCCATTAAAGCTTATTTCGATACAGCGGCATTCAGAACCTTAGTCCAATCCCTCGTACTGAGTCTACTTGACTACTGCAACATCGCCTATTTAGCAATTTCCCAAAAGAACATGCAGCATTTACAATTGATGCAAAATGCAGCGGTCAAACTGATCTTTGGGCTGAGGAAGTTTGACCACGTGACACCCTACTACCGGCAGCTGCATTTGCTGCCAATGGAGGCGCGCGTAAAGTTTAAATTTCCCTGCTTCTGCTTCAAAGCACTACACGGACTTGCCCCTAAATATATAACTGACCTTTTCGTCTTATTAGCCAACAGACACAAGAGAAGCTCACATTCCAACTTTGTTTCCCCCCCAGTGAGAGGTTGTAAACTGAAAAAACACCATGAACATCTTCTCTCGCACTAAGCAGCATCATGGGGTAAAGACCTAGAACAATTGCTTTCGCCCACTACTTATGAGGAATTTAGGAAATGTCTGAAAACACACCTGTTCCTAAAGTATCTAGACAACTGATCCTCTCTTCTCTCTCCCCTTTATAGCAATTAACTTGTTCTATTGATCACTCTCTCCTCAAAAATGGATTTCCTGTCCTATTAACCCTCTTTCTTCCTCCCCTCTTAAAGTCAATCAATTTGTACCTTTGCTTAATCTTTGTAAACCGCATAGAACTTCACGGTATTGCGGTATATAAGCTGTTTTTATTATTATTACCCCCATCTCAGCATCAGTCGCTTTCTTCTTTCTCATTTTTCAGTCTCTCCTCTTTCCCTCATCTGATCTCTCCATTCCATGCTGACTCGTTCCCCTCCTCTAATCTCCCTGCTGTTTCCTTCCTTTTTTCCTCCTCCCCTCCCAGCAGCATCTCTCCTCCCTCCCTCCCTCCAGGTCTAGTAGCAGCTGTCCCTTTATTGTCCCTTGTCCAGCAACTTCTCAGCCTCCTTTTCCTCCTCCCAGCAGCATATCTCCTCCTCCCTCCCAGCAGCATATCTCCTCCTCCCTCCCAGCAGCATATCTCCTCCTCCCTCCCTCCAGGTCCAGTAGCAGCTGTCCCTTTATTTTCCCTTGTCCAGCAGCTTCTCAGCCTCCTTTCACTCCTCCCCTCCCAGCAGCATCTCTCCTCTGTCCCTCCAGGTCTAGTAGCACCTGTCCCTTTATTTTCCCTTGTCCAGTAGCTTCCCTGCCTCCAAAATGGCTTTCTCCCCTCACAGCAGCTCTCAGTAGTTGCCAGCGCAGCAATTCACTAAGGCAGCTTTGGGTCTTTTGATGGGTTGTGCCGCCTCTGAGGAAAGAGGAAGTTGCATCATCAGAGGCGGCCACAACTCAGCAAAAGCCCCAAGGCTGCCAAAGTGAATCGCTGTGCTGGCAAGTACGAGAGCTGCTGGGAGGGGAGAAAGCTACTGTCAGGCTACTCATGATCTCGTTGGCCCTGTGCGTTGAAAAACACTGCTCCAGCAGAACTGCACTCAAGAGGCGAAGGAGCCGCATGTAGCTCACGAGCCGCGGTTTGCCGACCACTGGCCTAATACTCTCCGTCATGTGATATTCAATGGTCTAACGGCAAAACATGTACGACGGCTCCAGTGTGTTCAAAATGCGGCAATTGGGCTTCTAAAAAACCTCCAAGCCCATGACCCTGTCTCCCAGGCTCTAGCGTTGGCTCACTTGCTGCCTATAGCTAAACGTTGTGTCTTCAAGGGCCTGATGCTAGCGTTCAAATCTTTGCACGACATGGTACCGGGCTAAGTGATGGCAAAACTTCCTCCATATGTGCCAAACTGGTCCCTCCGCTCCCAGGATGAAATACTCCTTAAAATGCCCCTGGTCGTGCCCTTCAACTACAAACTGCCAAACAACGGTCCTACTCCCACTTGATACCGAACCATTGGAATCGACTGCCATCAGAAATCAGATCTCTTGAAGGGTCTCCTCAACTTCAGAAAAGCTATAAAAACTTACCTCTTCATCTGACCCCCCTGCCTGCCCTTGATCCATGGACTACAAAGGTAACCAAACTAGTCTGTTTCACATAAGGATAACTACACCTAATATGTGCCAACTAGGATGAAAACTTGCATTGTAATCTTGCACTGATATTATGTACAGTATGTTTAACCTGTAACCCGTTCTGTGCTCTTTGGGGACAATGGGCTAGAAAATGAATTAAATAAATAAATTGCCATAGGCACTGAACTGTGTGGTGCCATTTTATTTACTGTATATACTTAAATATAAAGTAGATTTTTTGGCCATAAACGGCCCTAAAATGAGGGTTTGGGTTTATATTTGCATCTTCCCCTCTCAGAACCATCACAAGGCCACTCCCTGGGCCTACTTTAAGCCTTGCTGGTCCTTTGGTGAGCCAGGGCAAAAGCGATCCTCCTATGCTCCTGCCCCATTCAATCTTACTATTCAAAATGGCTGACACGAGTTCCCATGTAACCTCATGAGACTGTTGTGCATTCAGTTTATATTCTAATCAACCTTCCTCCCCAACACCTTTTTGGGGGATAAAGGTTACCCCACAGTTTATTTTTGGATGGGTTTATATTTGAATATATATCTATCTTAAGCTTGTGGCTGAGCAGCTTCGGTCAATGTGAGTGATGTACAACTACTTATACCATTGAACCAGATCTAGCCACAGCTGAGTAAATTTTTTTTTTGAAAATGTGTTTATTAAAGGATCAATGCATACGAGAAAATACAAAATGCAACCATCCAAGAAAAACATCATGTACAAAAGTCAAAGGTACAGGTAAAAAGGAAATAAACATAGACAAATCCACAACATATCAGCTCCCATGCAGATCCAATTTTAAGTGAAACCCACCCCTTCCAACCCCCCCCCCCACCCCCAGCACCCATGATCTCTAACCAGCACTAAAAGGAACTCCAATAATCCAAATAGGTCCTAGATTTCCAGCTTGCAACACCCCGGCGGTGCTGTCGCTCCCAACCAGCCATCAAAGACATATTGGCCCGCCACTGTTGGACTGTTGGCCGCGTGGTGCCAATCCAGTAGCGAAGAATTAATTTCTTTGTGATTCCCAAGGCCACTAAAAGAAAGGGCCTTCCAGGCTCGCCAACACCCGCTTCCACCAGGGGACTTGTGACACCCAACAGCAACGTCTTATAAGACCAGTCTATAGATAATCCTATAACTTTCTCCAGCTCCCGAAGCACAAATATCCACAAGGGCCCTACATGTGAACATTCCAAAAAGTGATGTACCAAGGTGTCCCGGCGAGTCATCAAGCCATAACCCCATCTGTCGCCCCTTACATCTCGTTAAATAAGATTGGTGCAGAATCTGCAGATGTACTTCCCGTAGACTCACATTAGGGGAGGCAGAGGCACATTCCTGAAAACACAGAACTAATTCATCGGCAGTAACCTGCTCTCCCAAAGCTAGAGTCCAATCCGTTGCCATAGCATCAAGAAGCCTACTAGACCGTCTTTCCCTCCCCACTTTATACCACTCCGAGAGCGTGTTGAATTCAGATGGGGCGGACAAAAACTGTTGATCCAGGGAAGTGAAAGTGGGTAAGCTGCCCTCTGGTGAACGAAGCGCCAAACAATAGCTACGCAACTGCAAGTATGCAAACAGAGACCCTGCGGTCCAACCCCATCGGTCCCGGCATGCCAAAAAAGAGGGAACCGATCCCGACTCAACTTCAGCAACCTGCCCCACAAAACGACACCCAGACGTCCGAACCGAAGCAAAAAATGCATGTAACGATCCAGCAGGAAACTTAAGGTTGCCCACCAATTCCGTGAAAGGCGAAGGTCCCACCACTCCCCCCAATTAAGACCGCCACCAGCACCAGGCCATTCGCAAGGGTCGAAGCAAAGAAGGGCAGGGTCCCGCCCCATGCCACAGGAGGTTAAAAACTGACACCGGAGCTGACAAAAGGTACCAGAATCCAGCCGGAGCAAACCTGTCAACACCCGTACATAATTCATGCACCCATCTCAACAAAGCAGCAACATTATAAAGATGCAAATCGGGAAGTTCACACCTTCTTGCTCGCGCCCCCTAATCAGTTTGTTATAGCCAATTTTCGCCCGGCGGGAGCGCCATATAAAGGACGAAACAACCCCCCTATAAGCCTGCACATCTTTCTGTTTGATCCAAAGGGGCACCATTTGTAGAGGATACAGGAGCTTCGGCAAGAGGACCATTTTAATAAGGGCAACGCGCCCCAGGAATGAGAGGGGAAATTCCATCCACCGCTTACACAAAGCTCGGACTGCATCTAATTTATCAAGTACGTTTTTCCGGTAAACCACCCCCGGGTCCGCATGCAGATATATTCCCAGATATTTGAGCGTACCCTTAGACCATTGCAGGGGAAAGGAAGGATCATGCCACAGAGCACATGGGGGGCGGATCGCCAGAGCCTCCGACTTATCAAAGTTAATGCGCAACCCAGAAAAAGCTCCAAATCTCTGTATAAGATCTATTAATCGAGGAACCCCCTCTTCAGCGTCTCCCAGAAAGATGAGCATATCATCCGCAACCAAATTAATTTTAAATTCCTGGGAACCCAACCGAATACCACGCACATCGGGACTCTGACGTAGCTTAGCCGCAAGTGGCTCTAGCGCCAAGACAAAGAGCATCGGGGAGAGGGGACAGCCCCTCTCGAGTTCAAAAGAGGAGGTAAGCTCCCCGTTGATCAGGATCTGGGCCGTAGGATGAGCGTATAATGATCGAATCCCAGTCAGAAAGCTCCCCAGAATGCTGAACTGAGGAAGAACCCAAAAAAAGATAATCCCATAACACTTTATCGAACGCCTTTTCCGCGTCTAGGCTAACTATAAGAGCGTTCTTCTGTCCCGGGTGTTGCCCAACAAGTCCAGTATTCTGCAGCACCGAAAGCGCCCTCAGCACGTTAGCAGATGAATAGCGGCCCGGCACAAAACCTGCCTGGTCCGAATGAACCAGCCCCAGGCGAGCTGCCATAATAGCAGCAAACAACTTGATATCTTGATTGAGCAGGGAAATAGGTCTATAGGATCCCAGCTGATCTTCCGCCCGACCCGGTTTCGGTAGAACCACAATATTAGCGTGAGTTAGTCTATGTGGAGGCAGGTCGCCTCTACAAAGAGCCCCACATAGGGCTTGAAATGGGCCCACCACACGTGCCCCCAACAACTTATAATATTCAGAACCCAGCCCGTCAGGCCCAGGGGCTTTAGCCAATTTTAGGGCCCGAATAGCTTGTTGAATTTCCAACCCTCGCACCGGGGCATTTAACAACTCTCGCTGCTCATGTCCCAAGGACGGAATCTTTAGGTCCTGAAAGAAAGTCGTCCTCTGTGCAGTGTCACAAGTCCCCCTGTCACATAGAGCCCTATAGTAATTAACAAAACTCTGCTGTATCCCCGCTTGGGCAGTTACCTCTCTACCATCAGGCGCCCGAATCATTGAAATAATACGCTTCGGAGCCCTTGAGGTTACCAAAGAAGCAAGCAGTTTTCCCGCTTTGTTGCCCCAGCGATGTAAGCGATATTTATACATTTTGATATCTCTAAGGGCTCTATCTGCCAATAAATCATTAATTTGTCTACGTAGGTCACAATATTGAAATCGCGCTGACGTGGCACCCGGAGCATGTAAACTCCCACGCAGCGCGGCCAAACGTTGTACCAAGTCCAACAGTGTCTTATCTTGGGCTTTGCGCTTGCGGGTAGTATACTCAATAATTTTACCATGCAAGACCGCCTTGTTTGCCTCCCATAACACCACTTCAGATACATCAGAAGCAGGGTTTTCGTTCACAAAGAAATCCCATTGTTGTTCCAGGAAATCTTTAAACTCAGCATCTTCATAGAGCGTGGGATTCATACGCCAACTAATAGTCGACCCCTGTGACCCCGGCCTATCAATGAGCTCCAGCCAAACCAAGTGGTGATCTGACAAAACACCATCTTCAATCACCACTCGTGGAATACCCGCCAGCAGAGAAGGAGCCACCAGCAGATAGTCCAAGCGACTGTGAACATCATGAACTTGAGAGTGAAAAGTGAAATCAGATTCAGTAGGATGCAGTGTGCGCCATACATCAATCAGACCCAGTTGTTGCATCACAAAATTCACCCCCTTGTGGTCACCCCCTTTCAATCGAGGCTTAGGCGGCCTGCAATCAACAAGTGGGTCTGCAGTAATGTTAAAATCCCCACCTAAGACCAATTAGTATTCAGAAAAAGGCATCAGAGCCACTACTAATAAAGAAAAAAATCTATGAGAGTATACATTAGGTGCATAAAGAGAACAAAACACATACTTTTTCCCCAGGAAAACTCCTGCCCATATCACATATCACTCCTCGGGGTCCTGTATCACTTTGTGCATACTGCAGGGATGCTTTTTATGGAAGAGGAGAGCAACACCTCGCTGTCTGGAGTTATAGGAAGCAAAAGCGACTTCTCCTACCCAGTCTCTCTTTAATTTAATATGTTCTGACACGCTGAGGTGAGTCTCCTGCAGCATTAAAACATCTACTTTTAATTTCTTACAGTATTGAAGTAATTTGCTGCGCTTCACCGGGGAGTGCAAGCCATCAATATTGAAGCTGGCAATCTTAACAGAACTCACAAGAGCAGTTGGTGAGAAGTAAGTCTCCCCAAAGACAACCGGCCTGTGGGGCAGCAGCGCCAGTCTCCCAGCCAAACCAGCTCGCCACCCACTGAATTATCATTACTTTACCGATCAGAGACCCCAGGTGCATTCCACCCCCCACCCCGATCCCGACTTCTTTCTTCCCCCCACCCCTACCCCCAGTTTCCCCTCGCATCTCAACCATTTTCAAACCAATCAATCCCCACACACACATCCAACACCCCAGCATTACCTCCATCCCACTCTCTCCCTCCTCACACGAACACTCTCGTCCCCTCATCCACCACTCAGCCTCCCATCTGAAAGCTAGAGTATGAACCCTCACAAAAACTCTAAAGGGTTACAACGCCCAGGTATATGTAAAACACAGCAAAACATTAAAACAGTGCAAAAAGAACTGCATAATCATCAAACTGGCAAAACTCTCAAACAGGCACTCATCATACTCTCAAACCAAGTGTCCAGAGGCCAGAAATCTTTGCAGTGCAGGTCCCCCTCTCCCGATGGAAGTCAAGGCAGCATGGCTTCTATGAACTCAAGGAGACTGTATAGACTGGAGTCGTACCACGCAAACAGTTCACACAGGCGGAGGCAAATCAAATGCCCCCAGCGTCCCCGGGTAAAACAGGATCAACACCACTCTGTCGGATGACCAAAACAGCTTGATAGAAGAAAAACCACCAGAAATCTCACGACAGGCGCCCAGCAGCACTCCTAAGGTGCCGGCAGCTTCTCGAGGAACTTTTTCAAATCGTCCGCCGTGCTCAGAGTGACAGTCCGATTCTCATGAGTTAGTCTCACCTTAGCAGGGTAAAGAAATGCAAATCTTATTCCCCTCGTGACCAGCTGCGAGCAATATGGCATAAGGGCCCTGCGCTGCTCCGCAACTTTGGTGGAGAAATCTTGAAATAGCATAAGCTTGGCCCCTTCATAGGACAGAGATCTGGTTTTCTTGAACAGGTCCAACAGGCGCGCTTTGATTGCATAATTATGGAATCTGGCCAGCACCGGCCTTGGGCGGCCCGGCCCGTCTCCATCGCGACGTTGACCAACACGATGGACCCGCTCTACCACTACAGGGCCAGCCTGCTCTGCCAGACCCAGCTCCTTCGGCAGCCATCTTTCCACCAGAATCTTTCCAGGTCAGAATCTTTCACTGACTCCGGGAGCCCTATCAGACGGAGGTTCTTTCTGCGGGCCCTGTTCTCCTGGTCCTCCACTCTCTTGAGCAGTTGACAAACTCGGGTCTCCAAGGTATCAATCCTGCTATCCGCGACCACTGCTCTGTCTTCCTGCGCCGAAACACGTTCCTCCACCTGGTGGATCTGCGTCGCGTGTCCAGCCAGCACATCCTTAATCTCGTCCATTGAAGCATGCAGCTTAGCCAGCTTGTCGTCCAGTAGTTGGGATAAGTTCCGCATGGATACTTGTAACACCTCATCCGAGGTGCGTTCCGTCGGCATCTCCGTCACCTCCGTTTGGGTCCCCGCCATTTTGAGTATCGGCGCCACGCTGCTTCTTGGGGCCTTCGGCGCTCTTGTCGGCATCCCCCGCGCCGCCACCGTGAGTCACGCGCCGAACGCTCTTCAGACCGGCGGGAGCGAACCCGGTAGTGCAGGAGCCGCAAAAATTCAATAAATTACCGGCGGCGGCAGGCGATCGGGGAGCCGAATGGTGTAGGGAGGACGGAGCTCCGCGTCCAGGCGTCCGGTCAGGTTCCTGCCATCACGTGACCTCCCACAGCTGAGTAAATTAACTGCCTGTCTAACTGCAACTCGGAAATGGGCAAACAACAGCATTCTGCCTGAACCCTTGAAAAACAGAGATTCTTTGGGTTCCTTAAACAAATGGACAAATACCTTATTTAGAACATAAGAGTTGCCATACAAGGTCAGAGAAAAGGTCCATCAAGTCTAGTATCCTGTTTCCAATAGTAGCCACCCAAGTCGCAATTACCATGTTTCTCCGAAAATAAGCCCTAGTTAGATCGCCCCCCAAAGCCCCTCCCGAATGTCCCTGACTCCATCCCTGGATTTGCTGGCCACAGTGCTTCCCCCCATTACCCTCCCCCCTGTCCCCCTGCGCAGCATCTTTCCATGCTGCAGCGCTCCACCCTGCACAGCATCTTTCCGTCTCTCCAATCCGAGTCCCGCTGACCCTCCCACCGTGAGACCGACATACCTCCCTCCAAACAGCAGTGTTGGCAGCATTTTAAACAAGCTGCTTCGTGATCCTCTCCCACTGGGTCCTACCCTCTGCCGCATCACTGAGCGCTGTCAACGCTGCTGTTTGGAGGGAAGTATGTCAGTCTTGTGGTGTTGCGGCATAGAGTAGGACCCGGCAAGGGAAGACCGTGAAGTGGCCTTTTTAAAATGCTGCCGATGCTGCTGTTTGGAGGGAGGTATGTTGGTCTTGCTGTGGGAGGGTCAGTGCGGTTCTGCTGCGCGGGGGGGGGGGGGAGAATGATGGGAGGGAGGAATAGAAAGATGCTGTGCAAGGGTTCTGCATGGGGGGATGGGAGGAAGGGATAGAAAGATGCTGTGCAAGGGTTCTGCTGCACGATGGGAGGGAGGGATAGAAAGATGCTGCTCAAAGGTTCTGCTTCATGGGGGAGGGGGATAGGAGAGAGGGATAGAAAAATGCTGTAGAGGGAAGGCACAAGGGAATGGGCGAGAGAGGAGGAAAGATACTGCATATGTGGTAGAGAGAAAGGAAAGAGTATCGGGGTGGAAGAGAGGAAGGGAGAGATGATCATTGTACAAGAAAAAAAATAAGACATTCCCCCCAAATAAGCCGTAGTGCATTTTTTGGACCCAAAATTAATATAAGACACTGTCTTATTTTCGGGGAAACATGGTACCTGGCAAGATCCCAAGGAGTAAAATAGATTATCCTAGGACAAGCAGGCAGCATATTTTCACATGTGGGTGCCATCCACGGAACTTGGTACGGACAGTATCAAAAGTGCATTGCCACTTTGTTTTTAGAAACTTTTTGACTGCCCGCACTGCGCAAGCGCAAATGCCTTCCAGCCCAACGTCGGCTTTGTTTTCCATGGACTGAAGAGGTGCTTTTTTTAAAATTTTTTTTGGACTCATCCAAAATTGTGTTGCATTCCCGTCAATGTTTCTCTTTTTTGCCCTTCAGCTTTATTTCTTTCTTTGTTTTATTATTATAGTGTTCTTCTTTGGTCTGTTAAAAAAAAAAAAAAAATATATATTTTTTTGTAATTCTTTCGGGCCTTTGGGCCTTCTTTTTCCACTTTGATGGTTTTTCAACGTCAGTATCACCATTGAGTCTTTTGATTTTGCTACAGAGATTTTTCCATCCATATCTAAACCTTCGAGTGGTTTCAAAAGTGCTGTCTGGGCCAGGGCCCTATTTCAGTCGCTGATGCGCACAGTTGGTGCTTACAGTATTTGGGGCCTGAGCATCGAATAGACACTTGTACTTGTTGTTATACACTACAGAAATGCTCATTAAAAGCTTAAAGTATCTAGCAGGAAAAGCTGTTTGGCTCGGCCACGGACTCCAGTGATAAATCTGAGCCATTGGTACCGGTGGTACCGACACTGACATTAGATGCTATTCTTCCATCAGGAAAGCCTGGTAAGAAGCCATTCTCTTCCCAATGAGCATCGCATGCCTCTGCTGCATAGAACCCCTCAATGCAAGCCAAGAGTCATAGAAACATGATGGCAGTTAAAGGCCAAATGACTCATCAGTCTGCCCATCCGCAGTAACCATTATCTATTCCTCTCTCTAAGAGATCCCAGGCTTTCTTGAATTCAGACACAGTCTCTTATTTCCACCACCTCTTCTGGGAGACTGTTCCATGCATATACCACTCTTTCTGTAAAAAAGCATTTCCTTAGATTACTTCTGAGCCTATCACCTCTTAACTTCATCCTATGCCCTCTCATTCCAGAGCTTCCTTTCAAATGAAAGAGACTTGACTCGTGTGCTTTTAAGCTACGTAGGTATTTAAACATCTATCAAGAATCCAAATCGCAATCGCTTTTTCTCCACCTATTATAAATGTACTTTCATGGGATATCTCCACCACAAGGCTAATAACAATTTTTTTGCTGATTGTATTTAAACGTCTATATCATATCTCCTCTCTCCCGCTCTTCCTCCAAAGTGTACATACTGAGATCTTTGTCTTTCCCCATACACCTTATGATGAATACCACGCACCATTTTAGTAGCCTTCCTCTGGACCATCTCCATCTTTTTAAATATATATTTGAAGGTGCGGCCTCCAGAATTGTACACAATATTCTAAATGAGGTCTCATCAGAGTCTTATACAGGAGCATCAATACCTCCTTTTTCTACTCCATTGATCTACTTAAGTGCAGGCAGTTTCTCCTACAGGATGTGCATCCTCATTGAGGTCTCCCTTCCCTTGACACCCTGCAGCACCGATGGTACCAGCTATTGAGCTGAGGGAGTACCAGTTCAAGACTTCAGAGAACAATTGAAGAAATTCTTCCAGAGGGAGCGCAGTGACTTAAGTTGCATTCGGCACTGATGCTTACATCGTGCCCTCAATACCGGCTCAGTCAGGATTTAGACCATCATATAGTACAGAGACAGTTTTGGCATCACTAGTGGATAATTTATGCAGTCTTTTCAGTAAGGGTGTTAGTGCTCTGGTTTTGCAGTTGGACCTGAGCAATGTGTTAAGTCTTGTAGACCATGATAAACTGTTGGAATGTTTGGATGCTAAAGGCATACATGGTCAAGTTTAAATGGTTTGAGGGTTTTCTTAAATTTAGAACATATCAAGTAAAGCTTAACAATGAACTTTCAAACAGTTGGAGTAACCCTTGTGGAGTACCCCAGGGGTCTCCTCTGTCGCCATTACTTTTTAATATCTATTTGGCCTCTTTAGGCAACAGATTATCCCAGTTTAAAATTAAACTATTTAGCTATGCAGATGACATCACTATTTTAATTCCTGTACATACCTCTTTCTCTCAAATCAATCAAACTGTGGTTGAGATTTTACAGATAATTGAATTTTGGATGTTAGAATTTAAATTGAAAATTAATACAGAAAAATCATCACCAAATTTAAATGAAGACGTTACATCTGTTGTCCTAAATGATAAAATCTATAGCATCCAGCCAACCATAAAGATACTTGGTGTAATTTAGGATTGTATCTATAGCATCCAGTTAACCGTAAAGATACTTGGTGTAATTTTGGATCGTACCCTTACTATGAAAAATCAGGTTGACTCGTTGGTCCAAAAGGGTTTCCATACTTTATGGAAACTAAGAACTATTAGAGCATATTTTGATATTAACTCCTTTCGATTATTGGTTCATTCACTGGTTCTTAGTCAGTTGGATTATTGTAATATTGTGCATTTTGCTGGTACTCAGAAGAATCTTCGGAGACTGCGCATGATTTAGAATGCGGCAGTCAGATTGATTTTTAATTTGAAGAAGTATGATCATGTCACTGATTTCTATTGCCGCTTGCACTGGCTTCTAGTTAAGGCTTGGGTTAAATTTAAGTTTGGCTGTATCACTAATAATAAAACCCTAAATGCGCATGCGCATTCCTACCTGCGTGATCCCTGCCTCCGTGATCTGTAACTCTGTAGTCGGCAGAGAAATGTTAAAGCAGTGCGGCGCTTGCGTGTTCGGCACATTCAGCACGTGCATGCATGGCGGTTTCCTCTGTTCTGCAACGGCAGGGACATTGACAGACAGACAGAAATAGAATGAAGAGCAGCGGCAGCGGTTTGTGATGGTAGGCCAGAAGAGAGCAGGAAGCCGGGATGGAAGGAGGGTAGGAAGGGCGGTTTGGGAGCAGGTATTAGGGAGCAGGGAACAGATGCTGCTGGACAGGGGGGAGGGAAAAGGAAGGGAAAAGACCTACTGCTGAGCAGGTAGAGCAGGGAAGAGGGGCTGCTGGACAGGGCGGAGGTAAAACGAAGGGAGAAGGGCTGCTGCTGGACAGGGGGAGCAGGGAAGGGGTGCTGCTGGACACAGGGGAGGTAAAAGGAAGGGAGAAGAGCTACTGCTGGACAGGGGAGCAGGCGAGGGGTGGTGGTGGACAGCCGAGGAAAGAGAGAGACAGAAAGAAAGACAGACAGCGGTCAAGGAGAGAGAGAGAGATAGAAAAAGACAGACAGACAAGACAGCAGCCAAGGAGAGAGAGAGAAAGAAAGAAAGAAAGAAAGAAAGACACACACACATCTATTCTAGCACCCGTTAATGTAACGGGCTTAAAAACTAGTCTGTTATAAGGCACTAACAGGTTCAATTTCTGAATATCTTATGGAATCTTTTATCATTACAAATTCTAAACATCCTAGAAAATCTCATTCATTATTCTCATCCCCTTCTGTGAAGGGTTGTAAATATAAGAAATTTCAGGATCATTTGCTATCATTTCAAGCAACCTCATGGACTAGGGATTTAACTCACATATTCAAAATCTCAAATTCGTACCAACAATTTTGACGTGCCTTGAAGATGTATCTTTTCAAGAAATTTTTGTAAGTTAGATATAGGATGTTTATTCATTTGTATTATTAGTCTTTGTGAACCGCATAGAACTTAATGGTATTTGCGGTATACAAGTGTGTTTTATGTTATCTTAGTACATTGAGGCCACATGATATCAGTGAGAGGTCTGCATCGATACAGCGCTGCTCTAGAATGCAGCATCAGTGCTGTGCATTGAAGCATTGACATTCTGCATCACAGCATTGCTGAACATCAACATAGCATACTTCTAGATCCAAGAGATGATGTCACTCGTCATTGGATCGATACCGACGTCGTTGAAGTTCTTCTTGATGCTCTCACACTCATTGGACTTCTTGACAGAAAATCTTCTCTCTCAGCACAATAATGATACTGAATATGAGCCTATATTATCTTCTCCAGAGTCTTTCGGCATCCCTTCAGATCTATCTCCTTCTCCTCCTTCCAAAAGAAGATCGTCTGCATGAGGACTTTAATTTACTGAGTATATCAGACAATTGGGGAAAACTTTGCCTGTTGAATTGGAGTCAGATACTGAGCCCAGAGCAGAGCTCCTTGATGCTTTACATTACGATGAACCTCCTAAATAGCTTCTTAAGTTACCCCTGCACAATCTTCTCAAATTTGTGCTCTTTAAGAACTGGGAGATCCCTCTCTTGTTACTATAGCTCCTAGAAAGATTAACTCTTTCTATCGAATACAGTCTTGTCCTGGATTTGATAAACTTCAATTATCACATCAATTGTTTCTTGTTGAATCAACTCTTTAAAAATCCTCCAGCTCCTGGGTCAATGTCATTGCACCCACAGGATGTGGGGGCCGTACTATGGATAAGTTTGGACACAATCTTTACTAGAACTCTGTTAGCTAACCGAGTTTTAAATTACAACTTCTACATGTCTTCTAACCTTAAAACATCTCATAAAGAAGTTGGCTGATTTTGATCAGTATATTCCATCTGACCGCCTAAAAGGATTTCAACAGACCACTCAGTTTACTTTGAATATGAAAATTTATGGCAAGAACAGCATTTAATGCATTTGAGATAACATCTTGAGCAACAGCAATGTCTGTTGCTATGAGACGTCTTGCATGGCTGCAAGTCTCAGACATGGATATTAATCTTCAAGACAGTTTAGCAAACATTCCTTGTCTCAGTGAAGAACTCTTTGGTGACAAGATGCTACTCAAAGACTGATTCAGCATGAGCAGAGTTAGAATACGGTAACACAAGGTCTCCGTGATAGACTCGCGTTGCCTTTACAATCTACCGGGCCGATCAGCCTTCCTCTCCCTGACGTCAATTCTGCCATCGGAGAGGAAGTTCTGGGCCAGCCAATCGCTGCCTGTCTGGCCCGGAACTTCCTCTCCGACGGCAGTATTGACGTTGGGGAGAGGAAATCTGGTTGGCCCGACGCTTCAGGGGAGGAAAAATGCTGTCCAAAAAAAAAGGTCTGTGTATTTGCTCTTCCTGCCTTTCATACGCAGACCAGCAACCGACCAAGGAAGCCGATCTCCTCTTGCGGAAAGGCAGGCACAAACCGCTTCTCGCTCCAGCCCAGTGGGATCTTTACTACATCCCCTTTCTGCCCCGTGAGCAAGGCAAAAGGACTAGTCTCCCTCCTCTCTGTTCTGCACCGTCTGTCAGCACTGTTTGCCTTCCCTTCCACCCTGAGCACTGGCCAGCACTCACACTTAACTCCCTCCTCAGTATCTGGGCATGCATGCAGCCGCTGTAGGAGACGGTGAAGGGGAGAATGCCCATGAAAAGTTTGGGAGAGCTTGGGGTGGCGGTGGTTTGGAGGCCTGTTCCCCGATGGCAGTGGCTTGGGAGTAGGCAGGGAGACAGAAAGAAGGGAGAGCAGGGAGACAGAAAGAAAGAAGGGGGGACAGGAAGACAAAAAGAAAAGGGGCATGGAGAGAGAAAGACAGAAAGAAAGAGTGGCAGGGAGACAGAAAAAGAAAGGGGGGACAGGAAGACAGAAAGAAAGGGGGCATGGAGAGAGAAAGACAGACTGAAAGAAAGAAAAAAGACAAAGAAAGAAAGGGGAGGGGGCAGGGAGAGAGGAAGAAAAAGTTGGCAGAGGGAATGAGGTCTGGAAGCATTCAGCAGGCTGAAAGAAGGGAAGAAATATTGGATGCACAGTCAGAAGAATAAAGTGCAACCAGAGACTCATGAAATCACCAGACAACAAAGGTAGGAAAAATTATTTTATTTTCAATTTAGTGATCAAACTGTGTCCGTTTTGAGAATTTATATCCGCTGTCTATATTTTGCACTATAGCCCCCTTTTACTAAACTGCAATAGCGTTTTTTAGCAAAGGGAGCCTATGAGCATTAAGAGCAGCGCAGGGTATTCAGCGCAGCTCCCTGCGCTAAAAAACGCTATCATGGTTTAGTAAAAAGGGAGGGGGTATATTTGTCTATTTTTGTATTGTTGTTCCTGAGGTGACATTGAATAAAGTCATCTGCCTTGACCTCTTTGAAAACCCGCAGAATATAAATGATAATTAACATTTTCTCTGCGTACAGTGTGCTTTGTGTTTTTAAAAATTTTATTGTTGGTAGATCATTTTGTCTTGGTCATTTTAAAAGTAGCTCGCAAGCCCAAAAAGTGTGGGCACCCCTGCTGTAATAGGATCTAAGACTAAGGCTCAACCATCTAAGCCATTGGTCTCAAACTCAAACCCTTTGCAGGGCCACATTTTGAATAGTTGATGTCTTATTAAAGAAATGACATTTTTTTATAAGGTAAAACTCTTTATAGTTTATAAATCTTTCCTTTTGGCTAAGTCTTAATAATATTGTAATTTATAGCTAAAGAGACATATGATCAAGAACCTGTTTTATTTTACTTTTGTGATTATGGTAAACATACCGAGGGCCTCAAAATAGTACCTTGCAGGGTGCGAGTTTGAGACCACTGATCTAAGCCTATACTTCCTATAAGAGGCGTTATCCAACAATATCCTCTTCTAAACCTCCAGCACAGAAAAGATTGAAGCAGTGGCCTCAGAAGCCCCAGTCTTCAGCTTCTCAGAAGCCAGCCTAATCTTTTTGACTTGCTTTTAGAGAGCATAGCCAGAATTCCTCCTCAGCCTCTTCCCCAACCCATCGGAGGTCGACTTCTGTTGTATCAACGGCGCTAGACTCTAAAATCCTTTCAGGAGTGTCTTTTTAACCAAGTAATCCTTGTTCGAACAGACAATCAAGTAATGATGTACATCAACAAACAGGGAGGAACAGGCCTTTTTTCTCTGTCAAGACGCCGAGCACATTTGAACTGGGCAATTCTTGAAACTTATTTCTCAAAGCCATATACCGTGTTTCCCCGAAAATAAGACTGTGTCTTATATTAAATTTTGCACCAAAAAACGCATTAGGGCTTACTTTCAGGGAATGCCTTATTTTTTTTCCATGTACAACAATCATCTCTCCCTTCCTCTCCTCCATCCCAATTCTTCCTCTTTCCTTTTTCCCCCGCCCAATGTGCAACATCTTTCTTCCCCTCTCACCCATCCTCTTGTGCAGCATCTTCCTATCTCTCCCATCCCTCTGTGCAGCAGAACCCCACCAACCCTCCCACCGTGAGACTGACTTACCCTACCTCTGAGGCCTCCAAAAACATCAGTGGTGGCAGTGCTCTGAACGGGCTTCCCTGCCAGGGCCTTCCCTCTGAAGTCATCAATGATGCAGCAGAAGGAAGGCCCTGATGGGGAAGGCTGCGAAGCAACCTGTTAAGAGCACTGCCACCGCTGATGCTTTAGGTGGCCTCGGAGTGGAGGTATGTCAGGTCTCACTGGGGTGGGGGGGGGGGGTCACTGAATTGACAAGTCCAATTTTTGTAACATTCCTCTCAAGAGCCTCCTGTATTGTCTGAAAAGTCATCTTTTTCCAGGTTTCTTTGTCAAATGTCAGAAACTTTATCCATTCCACTAGAAGCTGACTAAACAGTTCTTGGAGGCTTTGGATTATGATCAACCGCCTAAGGAACTGCTCAAGCTTCCCCTTCATGACATTTTATGGGAAACTTTTTATAAAAATCTGGAAACACCACTTTCCATTCCTGTGGCTCCTCGCAAGTTGGATTCTCTCTACAGAGTAGTTCCTATTCCTGGCTTTGACAAACCCCAACTTCCACATGAGTCTCTCCTGGTGGAGTCTCCCTTAAGTCTTCGGGGGCTAGTGTTTACACATCTGTGCCCCCTGACAGAGAGGGCAAAGCCATGGATCAGTTTGGCAAACGCCTTTATCAAAATACCATGTTGGCCAACCACTCTGGCAACTACAATTTTCATTTTACCTCAAGCACTTGATTAAACAGATTTCACTTTTCCAGAAATACATTCCAGAGTGCAAACTTCCTGCTTTTCAACATATTTCTGATGTGTTTCAGCTGAGGAAATATATGGTACATTCTACTTAGGATACATTTGAACTTATCTCCCATGCTGCAGCCATGGCCATAGCCATGAGATGTCTGGCCTTGCTTCGTGTGTCTGAACTTGATGTGAACCATCAAGATAGGCTTGAAAATGCTCCGTGTCTTGGAGATTAGCATTTTGGTCCCTCCATGGACACGGCTACACAGAAGTTGTCCGCTCATGAGATCAAATGGGACACTCTGGTCAAACCTAAAAAGAAGCCTCCACCTCCTGCAGCTCCTCAAACTCAACCTAGAAGACAGAAGCAGCAACCTCGTCAACAACAGATACCACAGACTGCTCCCCAAAAGCCTATACAGCCTTTTTGACGTGTTTCTTCAGGGCATAGCCACCATCAGCATTTTACAGTCTTTGCCTCAGCCCATCTGAGGCCGTCTCCAATTTTTCATCGCTTGCTGGGAGCTCATAACATCAGATCTCTGGGTCTTAACCATCATTCGTCAGGGTTACATTCTCCATTTTCACACCCTGCCTCCAGACCATCCTCCAAGAGAGTCTGCTTTGGATCCTGCACAGTCCTCTCTTCTTCTCCAGGAGGTTCAATCCCTTCTCCTGCTGAATGCCATTGAGGAAGTTCCTCTCTCAGCAGAATCAGGGATTCTACTCCTGTTACTTCTTAGTTCCAAAGAAGACAGGAGGACTGCGACCCATTCTAGATTTCAGAGCTCTCAACAAATTTCTAGTCGAGGAGAAATTTCAGATGCTCTCCCTCGCCCTGCTTTATCCTCTTCTAAATCAGAATGACTGGCTATGCTCCCTGGATCTTAAGGAAGTCTACACACATATTCTAATTCATCTGACTTCTATAAAATATCTCCATTTTCAGTTAAATCATTGTCACTACCATTACAAGGTCCTTCCCTTCAGTCTTTTCCTAGAGTCTTCACAAAGTGCCTGATTGTCATGGCCTCATCTCTCAGATCACACGGCCTCCAAGTCTTTCCTTACCTGGACGACTAGTTGATCAAGGCTGTTTCATCTTAGGATGTGGTTCAAATAACATCTCAGACCATTTCTTTTCAGGCTCTAGGATTCGAAGACCAACTTCCCCAAATCACATCTCATTCTGACTCAACGTCCTCAGTTCATTGGAGCTATCCTAGACACCACTCTCATGAGAGGGTTTCACCTTCCGGATCGCCTTTAGGCTTTCATCCGCCTTTGTCAGCAACTGCTTCCCTTTCAATCCATCTCTGCAAGACACATGATGGTTTTTCTGGGCCATATAGCTTCCACTGTGCATGTGACACCACTGGCATGACTACACCTTCACACTCCTCAGTGGACCCTTGTGTCTCAGTGGTCTCAAGCGACAGATCGTCTCTCACAACATATATCTGTAACATCATCTCTTCTGCAGTCGCTTCAGTGGTGGATGACCTCCTCCAATCTATCCAGAGATCTCCTTTTTCACTTACTCCCTCATCACAAGGTCATCACAATGGATGCATTCCCTTATGCTTGGGGGGACATATGGACGATCTTCAGACCCAAGGTCTTTGGTCTGCCAGAGAGTGGAAATTTCACATCAATTTCTTGGAGCTCAGAGCAATGTATTATGCTCTCAAGGCCTTCCATCATCTTCTCTGCCCTCAAGTCCTCCTCCTTCACACAGACTATCAAGTAGCAATGTACTACATAAACAGGCAAGGAGGCACAGGCTCTCTCCTGTTATATAGGAAGCCCAAAAAATCTGGACTCTGGCAACGGCTTGCAACCATTTCTTAAAGGCTATCTACATTCAAGGGGAGAAGAATTCCCTAGCAGACAACCTCAGCAGAATTCTTCAACCTCATGAATGGACTCTCAACTCTGCCGCTCTCCAGTCCATCTTTGCTCAATGGGGCACCCAAGTGGACTTGTTTTCGGCTCCCCACAATCACCAGTTCCCCCAGTTGTGGAAATGTCAACCAGACCATTTAAGACCAGAATGGCTGAACATAAGTCCAGTATAAAATATGAAAAACGAAATGCTCCTTTAGTAGAACATTGCTCTATAATGAAATACAAATTTTCAGATCTTAGGTGCTTTTGTATTGACAAAGAAGCAATAAATATTAGGGAAGGTGACAGACAGCGACATTTACGTCAGAGGGAATCACGTTGGATATATAAATTAGGAACAGTAAAACCCAAGGGATTAAATGTATCAGTGGAATGGAGCTCGTTTTTCTAATGAATGCGCTCTGTTAAGAATGACATCACAGATGTAGAGTATAAATGCGCATGCTTGGCGTCTGACATTTGCCAGCGCCATTTTGCTTTGTAATTTAAGCAGAGCTGCACCGTGAGTATCTGGTTTTAGTGAATTTAATTGTAAGTTAAAAGATAATTTATAGGATTCTAGCACACATATATTTTGTTGTTTATATTGTAGCTTGAATCCCTTGACCCCTAATACAGCTAACATAGAAACATAGAAAATGACGGCAGAAAAGGGCCACGGCCCATCTAGTCTGCCCACACCAATGACCCACCCTCTAACTACGCCTATGAAGTGATCCCACATGCCAATCCCATCTTTTCTTAAAGTCTGGCACGCTGCTGGCCTCAATTACCTGTTGTGGAAGATTATTCCAGCGATCAACCACCCTTTCGGTGAAGAAATATTTTCTGGTGTCGCCATGGAATTTCCCTCCCCTGATTCTCAACGGATGCCCTCTGGTTACCGTGGGTCCTTTAAGAAAAAAGAGATCTTCTTCTGCTTTGATACGGCCCGTGACATATTTGAATGTCTCAATCATGTCTCCTCTCTCTCTGCGTTCCTCAAGTGAGTATAGCTGTAACTTGACCAGCCGTTCCTCATACGGAAGGTCCTTGAGTCCTGCGACCATCCTGGTGGCCATACGCTGAACCGACTCAACTCTCAGCACATCCTTTTGGTAATGTGATCTCCAGAATTGTACACAGTATTCTAGATGGGGTCTTACCATGGATCTGTACAGCGACATTATCACCTCGGACTTACGGCTGACGAAACTTCTACGGATACAGCCCATGATTTGTCTGGCCCTGGATGAAGCTTTCTCCACTTGATTGGCAGACTTCATGTCTTCGCTAATGATCACCCCCAAGTCGCGTTCTGCCACTGTCCGTGCTAGGATCTCACCATTCAGGGTGTAGGTCCTGCATGTATTTTTCCCGCCAAGGTGCATGACCTTGCATTTTTTGGCATTGAAACTTAGTTGCCAAGTCTCTGACCAATGTTCCAGCAGGAGTAGGTCCTGCGTCATTCTGTCGGGCACTGTGATTTTGTTTGTTGTGCTTCCGCCTACTATGTTGCATAGTTTGGTGTCATCGGCGAATAATGTAATTTTACCTCGAAGCCCCTCAGCCAAGTCTCTTATGAAGATGTTAAAGAGGATCGAGCCCAAGACTGAGCCCTGCGGTACTCCGCTGATCACTGGCATAATACTAAAACAAACAAAAAGATAAGTGCTGGTTTTCTAGCTATAGTGTTGCACAATATATTTATTTAACACGTTAAGAAGTTTTGGATGCATAGAACACTTTAAAATAACCCCACTCCTAAGCTCGATGAAAGATACCATCCCCAAGCTTACACTGGTTAATATCAGAGTAGTTATCTGAGAGCAAAGGAGTTTCCTGAGGGGTATTGTTTGATTACAATTATATATATAAAAAAGTCTTGTCTATACGTTTGCCAGTTGAGGGAAAGCCTCTCACTGCTCATCCTCTGGTTTCCAGATTTATGAAATGACTTTTCAGTGTTAAACCACCTCTCAAGCCTCCGCCTCTCGTCTGGGACCTTAATGTGGTTCTTTCCAGTTTGATGAAGCCACCATTTGAACCAATGGCCACAGCTTTTCTCAAGTTTCTCACCTGGAAAGTTGTCTTCCTTATTGCTCTCACCTCTGCCAGGAAGGTCAGTGAGTTACAAGCGTTGGTGGCAGATCCACCCTTCACAGTTTTTCACCATGATAAAGTGGTTCTACGCACGCATCAAAAGTTTCTACCGAAAGTTGTCAGAGTTTCATCTCAATCAGTCGATTGTTCTAACAGTGTGTTTTCTTAAGCCTCATGCTCATGCTGGAGAAACTGCTTTGCACACTCTGGACTGTAAGTGTGCTTTGGCCTATTACATCGACAGGACAAAGCCTCATCGTGCTTCTCCCCAACTCTTCATCTCATTTGATCCAAACAAGTTGGGGCATCCTGTTTCCAAGAGAACGATTTCCAACTGGCTACCTGCCTGCCTGTATCTCGTTCTGTTATGCTCAGACTGGACTGCCATTGGAGAGTCGTGTAACAGCCCACAAAATTAGAGCTATGGCAGCTTCTGTTGCTTTCCTTAGATTAATCCCATTGAGGAAATCTGTAAAGCTGCCACCTAGTCCTCAGTTCATACATTTACTTCTCACTATTGTCTGGAGTCCTCCAGATGGAATGGGCACTTCGGCCAATCTGTATTACAAAATTTATTCTCCTAAAGGCCAACTCTCCCACCATCCCATTCTTGTTAGCTTGAAGGTCACCCATCAGTGAGAATATGCTGCCTGTTTGTCCTGAGATAAAGCACAGTTACTTACCGTAACAGGTGTTATCCAGGGACAGCAGGCAGATATTCTCACAACCCATCCACCTCCCTGGGTTGGCTTCTTAGCTGGCTTATCTTAACTGAGGGACCGCGTGCCTACGTCAGGTAGGAAGGCACTCGTGCATACGCAGTGCGGGCTATCGCAAACTTTCTAAAGACTTAGTGGTGATGCACTTTTAAAGTGGTCCGTACCAGGGCTTTGTAGGTGACGTCACCCATCGATGAGAATATCTCCCTGCTGTCCCTGGATAACACCTGTTATTGTAAGTAACTGTGCTTTCTGCCAATCCCGCTCATTTTAAAGACCTTAGTCAAGCTCAAGAGCGAATAAACCACCATGATGATCCTAATAGCTCTTTGGTGGCCCAGACAAACTTGGTTTTCCCTTCTACTTCAGCTGAGTGCCAAAGATCCAATTCCATTACAGATCTTTCCATCTCTGCTCACTCAGAGCCAAGGATCTCTTTTATTTCCCAATCTACAATCTCTGTACCTAACAGCTTGATACTTCTTGGTCTGACTTCAGCAGATTTTAATATTTCTGACTCAGTACAAGCCATTATAGTTTCTTCTAGAAAACCTTCTGCTCAGCAATGCTATCAACATAAATTCAATATATGTTGTAATCTCCATCATCAGGATGCTTCCTTCTCTTCTCTTCCTTGAGTGTTGGACTATCTTCTCCATTTATCCACTTCTGGACATAGGAGGTACTTTGGTAAAGAGTTCACCTCTGTACTATTAGTGCTTTCCATGCTCCTGTCAACAATAAATCTCTGGCTACTCATCCGCTTGTTTCTCGGTTTATGAAAGGACTTTTCAACTCATGAGACGTCGTGGAAAGTCTGGCAACAGTGGACGCTGTAAGTTTTGCATCATTCGTAGCTTTGTTTCTGGTGCGATTCTGTCATAAAAAAAGACAGATGCTGATAGGTGCTCGGACAGATGACTGCAGATGGCTGTGAGCACTCTGTTTGCAACCGTTTTTATCTGTGCAGTTTCTTCAACTTCCTGATACAAAAGTCTGTGTGTTGTTGGTATCCTGGCTTGATCCCATACTGCCATCGCTGACTCACACGCTAACTTATAGCTTTACGATAAAGGTTTTGCTTTGTTATTCTGTCGAAAATCGACCTGTTGAACATCCAGTCCATGTGGTAGTCTAGCAGTTGACAGCTGACAGACTGACTTCCCAATGAGTCAGTTTTTGGGTGCAGATTGCAAACGACAACACCATACAAACTAATCTAATATAATAAAGCTCTAGCTGCGCATGCGCACTCATACCTGCGTGCGTCGGTTTTCCGTGAGATGTAGGGCACCTCAGGTAGGAGTGCGCATGCGCGCAAATCTCTCTCTCTGGCCGGTCGTCGGCGTCGTGTTCGCTCCTCTCCCCGGCACACCCGAACCCCCGTTCAGCCTCTCATCCGACCCTACCTTCGACTCCCTTAGTCCCTTGCCGCCGCTCCTCTTCTCTTCCCGCGGTCCCGACAAACGTCCTTACTCCAGCAGGGGCCGTAGCACTCTAAACATGCTGCTTCGTGGCCTGCTACTGCCCTGATTTGCTCTGTCCGACACGGCAGAGCAAATCAGGCCAGTAGAAGGCCGCGAAGCAGCGTGTTTAGAGTGCTGCGGCCCCTGCTGGAGTAAGGACGTTTGTCGGGACCGCGGGAAGGGGGCGGAAAGGGACTAAGGGAGGCAGGCAAGGATTCTGAGAGAAGCCGCTGGGCACTTTACACACACAAAAAAAAAATCTGGTAAGGGACAACGTGGAGGGGGAGGGAAATACCGCTACTGCACCACATACCCGCTCTCACTTAATTCAAAGATCTTGCAGTACTCTAACGAGCAAAATACCCTTACAGCTGGAACACCTCCGTGGTAATAGCATGCGCATTCAACGGTTGCTGCTGAAGGCACCGACATTGAAGAAAAGGTTGTTTGTTGTTTTTTTTAAAAAAAGCAGTTTGCTTGGCAGGAAAAAAATACTTGCATTTTGTTTTGGGTGAAGGGTGTTTGCTGGGGAAGCTGTTAACTATTGTGCATTGATTTAGGTAAAGGACAGAGTGTGTGTGTGTGGGGGGAGGGGGGCTGGGGAAGGGGCCCAGGGAGCAATCTTGCTTTCCTTGGGGGGGGGGAAGGGGTGTGATTGGTGGTAAAGGGAAGGGAGAGCAGGGAAGGGGTGCTGCTGGACATGGGGGAGAGACAGAAAGGAAGAAAGACAGACAGATGGGGCCAGGGAGAAAGAAAGAAATGCCTAAGTCTACACATCTATTCTAGCACCCGTTAATGTAACGGGCTAAAAAACTAGTTATGCATAATCATCTACATGCACAACACACAAGTAAATGGTGCATGCTGAGATGACCTCTAAATATTGTATAATCAAGCTGAAATTTAACACATGAGTAAAACATACCAAGAAGATAAACATAAGCCTTGTGGAGATGAGATTTGACAAGGTTGAATTTTTGTTTTGTTTTGCATATTACCAGGACAGTATGAATTGAGCTCCAACGAGAAGTTCTTTTGAAATGTGCTAGGTGGTATTGAGTAGCTTGAAAGCTCATGAGTAACCTTCTTTTTTTCATTTGTTGATTTCTGTTTTCATCTCTGAGCTACAGCAGTTGTGAAAGTGTGTTTTTGTGATTGGCTATTTTTCATCATGTGCAACTTCAATGAGCAGCAGTACAGCGTGAAGTTCTGTTTTAAATTGAGTAAGATTGCTACAGAAACTTATGAAATGTTGAAAGTGGCTTATGGGGAACATGCCATGCATCATGGAAGGTGTTTTGAATGGTATTCATGCTTCAAAAGTTGTCATGAATAAGTGGAAGATTATTCGCGAACTGGAAGACCATCAACGTCGACTGATGATGATCATGTTTATCCAAGTGAGGGTTCTTGTGTGTGCTAATTGGCGATTAACTGTTAGAGAATTGGCAGAGGAATGCAGCATCTCCATTGGTTCATGCCACAATATTCTAACAGAGAAGTTGGAATGTCTCGCGTTGCGGCAAAGTTTGTTTCACGGTTGATGACCTACAACCAGAAGAACAACTGTATCATGATCTGTCAGAATTTTCTTGATCAGGCAAATGAAGACGAAACATTTCTTGATAAAGTGATAACTGGTGATAAGATATGGGTCTATGGTTATGATGTGGAAACCAAAGCTCAGTCGTCTCAATGGAGAACCAAAACATCGCCAAGACCGAAAAAAGCCTGGCAAGTTAGGTTGAATGTCAAAGTGATGTAACGGGGTCCCCCCCCCCCACAGTCACGTCGTTGTTCACTATGAATTTTTGTTACAAGTACAAACTGTCAACCAAAATTACTATCTGAAAGTGTTGAAACGTCTCCATGAGAGAATCAGGAGGAAATACGCTGAACTTTGGAGAGAGCAGTCGTGGTTCTTGACAATGTGTCCGCTCAACGTTGCCGTCAAAATTCATGAATTGTGCGCAAAATATGTGATGACAGTTTTTCCCCAGCCACTTTAACTTCCTGACTTGGCCCCTGCTGACTACTTATTTCCTAAACTTAAGTCCACGCTTAAAGGAAAGCAATTCGATACCATTGAAGACAAAAAACAAAATTTGACGCAGCAGCTTTTGGCTATTCCTGAAGTTGCGTTTAAGAACTGTTTCCAGAAATAGAAACAACATTGGGAAAAGTGTATAAGTAGGGAAGGGGACCCAGTGGAATAAGTTGTAAGATTGTTTAATAAATTTTTATAAAATCAGTCCTGGAATATTTTGAACAGACCTCATAATGTACATCATCCGGTCCAATTGCTTTGTTCACCTTTATTTTAGCTAGTTCCTCATGAACATAATCCTCTGAAAATTGTTCAGGGTCTTCCAGATTTCATCCCTGTTTGTGTTTGCCTTCTGTGGTCCTGCTCCCAGCACTTCAGCTGTGAACATAGAACAGATAAGCAATTCAGCCTTCTCTTAATCAGCTTCTACATATTTCTCCCCTTCTCCTTTGAGTCTCACAATGCTTAGGAATAAGGAGTAGATTTCCCAAAATCCATCTTAATAATAGCTCATGGACTTCTGTATTATCCAAATGTTATTAAAACCCTGCTAAGCTAAATTATAACTAAATCTTTTTAAAAACCCTGCTAAACTAACAGTGTCGCCACATTCTCTGGTAACCAGAGTTTAATTACACATTGAGAAAATAAATATTTCCTCCAGTTTGTTTTAAATTTACCTAAAAAAATATTTCTTCACAAAATGTGTAATTAAACTCTGGAATTCTTTGCCAGAGAATGTGGTAAGAGCAGTTAGCTTAGCAGGGTTTATATAAATTTCCTAAAACAGAAGTCCCAAGTTATATGCAACAGACCTTTTCTCTTTCACAACCAACAGATATAGGAGAAGTTCACATCCAAACTTTATTTCTCCACCAGTTAGAGGTTGTAAATTTAAAAGTCATCACCAACATCTTTTCTCACATCAAGCAGCATTATGGGATAAAGACCTGGAACAACTGCTTGTGCCTACTACTTATAGGGAATTCAGGAAACGCCTAAAAACACATCTGTTCCTGAAGTACTTAGGTAACTGACCTATACAGTCTTAGTCCTCAACAAATGATCTTTAGAACTGTTATTCACTAACTCTGAGCTTTGTTTATTATACTCAATCTGTAATACCTTTTAATCATTGTAAACCGCATAGAACTTCACGGTCCTGCGGTATATAAACTGTTGTTATTATTATTATTATCTTTTGGGAAGTATGAGCTACCCCTAAAATCATGGGTCAGGAATTTGGGGATTCTGTTAGCCATTCTTCTGATCCTACAAATTCAAACAACCTTTAAAAATTCTCTGTCATCTACAGCAGTTTCTCAACTTCTTCAAGCCAAGTACCACCTAAGTCTATCAAATATCAACCAAATACCCCCGCCCAAGCTCTAGCCCAGACCTGCCCAAGCTCCACCCCTGACTTCATCCCTTAATATTACTAATTATAATGCAATTTCTTCCATCCATTTTTCATATACACACAATATAATCTTGTTAATACATGATGGTAAGCACAGTATTAAAAAAATAAAGCTCACTGTACATAGAGAAATTAATTATCATTTATATTCGGGGGTTTTCACAAAGAGGTCAAAGCAAATGACTTTAAAATATACAATGTCACCTCAGTAACAACTATAGAAAATAGACAAATATAGTGCAGAATATAGACAGCAGATATAAATTCTCAAAACTGACACATTTTGATCACTAAATTGAAAATAAAATCATTTTTCCTATCTTTGTTTGGTGATTTCATGAGTCTCTGGTAGCACTTCCTTCTGACTGTGCATTCAGTATTTCTTTCTTTCTTTCTTTCTTCCTCCTGCACGCTTCTTCTCCTCCAGACCTCATTCTCTTCCCCAACCAACATCTCTCTCTATCCCTCCATGAGTCCAACTTTTCTTCCTCTCTCCTCCATCCCCATTGACAACGTCTCCCTCTCTCTCACTGTCATCCTCTCACTCCCTCCCTAGCTGCAAAGGGAGTGGGAAAAGAGAGAAAGAGATCCAGGGTGCATCTCTCCCACTCCCTCTACTTCCACATCCAACATTTCTCCCTCCTTTCCACTAGCCCAATATTTCTTTCTCTCTGCTTCTTGCATGCTTCCTCTCCTCTAGTCTTCATTCCCTCCCCCTCCATTAGTCCAACTTTTTATTCTTTGCCCTCTCACCCTTTCCCTGAGTGTGACATTTCTCCTTCCCTCCTTTCTGCCCTCCCCTTCCATCTCTCTCTCTCTCCATGAGTCCAACACTTTCTACCTCCTGCATGCTTTCTCCTTCCCACCCCTTAGTCCATCTCTCCCCCAACCCCACTCACATGTTCCTCCCCATGCCCCAAATCTCCCTCTACCTCACACCATGTCCATTTCTCCTTCTCTCATCACTCACACTCTTCCTGCAACAATTTTCCTTCCTTCCTATCCCACAACCAATATGCTCTCTCCCTATGCACCATCTCACCTTCCTCTTCAAGTCCAGCAGCACCTTTCCCTTCCCCTCCACTTCTGCCAGGTCCAGCAGCACCTCTTCTTTCGTTCCTTTCCCTCCCTCTCTCCATGCTCAGCAGTACCCCTTCTCTCATCCCTTTCCCTCCCTCTCTCCATGTTCAGCAGTACTGCTTCTCCCTTCCCCATGTCCAGTGGTACTTCTTCTCCTTGCCCATCATCTCCTCTCCCTAGCGGCAGCTCACTGCGTGCTTTTAAGTTCCTCACAAAGCTGCCACTAGCATTAATATAGCCGCGGTTCAATCAGGCAGCCTCAGGGCCTTTGCTAGGCTGGTCCGCCTCTGATGATGCGTCTTCCTCTAATAAAGGTCCCGAGACTGCCTGATGGAATCGCAGCTAAACTAAAGCTAGCGGCATGGGGAAGTTAAAAGCATGCAGTGAACTGCCACTAGGGAGAGGAGAGGTACTACTGAGCCGGCGATTCTATCAGGTAGCCTTGGGGCCTTTGATAGGCTGGCCCGCCTCCGATTTTGCAAATTCCTCTTTCGTTGGAGGTGGGCCGGCCTAGCAAAGGCCCTAAAGTTGCCTGATGGAATTGCCAGCTAAACTAATGCTATCTATAGCTGTGAGGGTAAATTAAAAGCACACAGTGAGTTGTCGCTGCTGGTCGGGTGGGGGGGGGGGAGGGGAGGAGGCTAGAGAGAGAAGAAGAGCAATGTGGGAGATACGCGACGGCAAAAATAAGTTGGGAGACAGAGCGCTGAGTATATGTGACAGCAGAAGGAAGTTGGGATACATGCAGCGCCAGCGCCGCGTACCCCCTGCAGTATGTGTACCGCATGTTAACAACCTCTGATCTACAGCTATGAAATCTCTTCTCCATATATTGAAAAGACAAGTCCGATTACAGTGGTCCATGCCACAATATCACGTCTAGACTATAATGCCTTGTACACTGGTCTAACCAATGAGAGTTTGCATCAGTTGCAACTAGTTCAAAATGCTGAAGCACGATGTGACCACATTATGCTCTTTCTGCAAAAAGTATACTGGCTGCCAGTAATGTACAGTGCTAAATTTAAAGCTTTGTTTGATTATAAAGATCTTCAGATAAAGTGGGCCAGAATACTTGAAGAATAGGTAACCCTTACACCTTTGAGACCTCGGAGATTGTCTCAAGGAGCCAGCATGCCTTCTCTATACCACCTATCTTGTTCCCATCTAATATCTGCACTTGGCCCCTCAGCTATATGATAGTGTCATATATGTTATTTGAATGTTCTGATGTGTGCTTATTAGGTGTTTCATAAGTATGCTGATATTGTGTTATATCTCTTTTTTGAATTTCAGTTCTGTTAATAAGTTTATTTTTGAAATGTTTCATGGTAATCCTATTATTAAGTTTCCAATTTGTCGTCTTTTGTAGAATTATTATAGTTATTATTTTTTGTTCTTAGATAAAATGCACATCAAGGGAGAGGGGAGGATTATAAGGGCTTTTAATTGATTATTTATACAGATAATAGGAAAGAAGGGTGATTTTTTTTAGGCTTGATAAATAAGTCTGATTTATCATATGAATAGCTTATGTTTTAAATATGCATAATATAACATATGATAAATTTTTAATTACTTTAATGATAATGATTAGGAGGGGTGGGGGAGGATAATGTTGTAAATGAATCTTCTAAAATTATAAGTGATGTCTAAAGTGTTAAATGTATAATCTATGTTTACACTTATTGAACGTGTTTTAAAATGAATAAAGATTATAAAAAAAAAAAAGGTTTCCAATTTGCTGATTTTTGAGTTTACCTCATTCATTGTAGTTATGTTTATATTTGGTCTTTTTGCTGTTAACAAAATTGTAAGCTCTGTGTTGAACTGTACTTGCTGCACACCGCCTTGGTGAATCTCTTCATAAAGGCGGTTAATCCCAGTACATAAATAAATTGTAATTTGCCTTTAGTAGAACATAGACTAATGTGAATTAATTTGCAACTGTCCAGGGTCATCTTTTTCCCCATATTTGATAAATGATGCACCTTGTTTAGCCTAATTTTAGCAGAAAGAATCCTCAGGAGACAGTCTGCTCCTCCGTCTAGAATCCTGATATACAGTGGTACCTTGGTTTACGAGCATAATTCGTTTCAGAAGCATGCTCGTAATCCAAAGTACTCGTATATCAAAGCACATGTCCCCATAGCCACAATGTAAACTGAAACAATTCGTTCCACAACCAAGGTTTACTGTGGTGGCCCAGGGGTGGGTACCTGCATGTGGGTGCTGCAGCCCTTGCAGCGTGGTGGTTTCCTTTCCCTGGGGTCCCTGTGCGGCTCTCCTCCCTCTTCGGCCGATGCCTCTGCAGTCCACCAGTGCCTCCCGGCTTCTGATTCAAGCCGGCCGCCATCCTCCAGACGCATGCACTGGACCTCTGAACTCCCCTGTCAAGTTGGCGCCGCTTCAACAACACGTGCACCATATACAAGCACGCAGGACGTCCTGCATGCTTGTACGTGGGTGCGTGTTGTTGGAGCGGCGCCGGCTTGACGGGGGAGTTCAGAGGTCCTGCGCATGCGTCTGGAGGATGGCTGCCTTTTATCGGAAGCTGGGAGGCGCTGATGGACGGCAGAGGCATCGGCCGAAGAGGGAGGAGAGCCGCATGGAGACCCCGGGGAAAGGAAACCACCACGCTGCAAGGGCTGCAGCACCCACAGGCAGGTACCCACCCATGGGCCACCATAGTGAGAGCTCATGTAGCGAGTCAACACTCGTTTTGTGAGACAAAAGTTTGTTGAGGGTTTTGCTTGTCTTGCAAAACATTCGCAAACCAGGTTACTCGCAAACCGAGGTTCCACTGTATTTGCATTCTGACCCTAGCAGAGACTTATCTTTTATTAAGCTTCATTTTCCACAGATGTTTTCTGTGGTCTTTTTTTTTTTCCTCCTCAAATTATTTTTAACTCACTTTTAAGTGTGTCTTTAGTCTCCCTTTTACCACTTCCCCTTTCTCTCAATGAATTTGTAAAAGATAGATGTTTTGATAGATATTTTCTATCAAATATAATTTGATTTTTCAGACTCTGTAGATGGATCTGTATCCTTAGATACTATTACTTTATTATAGTAAAGATTTGACCCGCTATGTTCATTTTAGAATAGAAAAGTTATAAACTAGATTACATGAAATATTTTATGTTTACGTGGGGTTTTTTTGTTCTGTTATCTATCTATTTTGATTTTTTTGTTAGCATTGTAAGCTGTGTTTCAAAAATACAGTGCAATGTATATATTAACCTGCCGCTTAAAGAAAAACTAAAAAGTAAAATAATTCTTTCAAACCTTTAGGAGCCGCTGGAGTTCTGGTGTAAGTGGAACTGGTGGTGGGTCCTCTGGCAGGTCATCAGCTGGAGCTCGCGATTCCCGGAGGCAGACCCGAGTTATTCGGACAGGACGTGACAGAGGTTCTGGACTTTTGGGTAGTCAGCCCCAACCTGTGATTCCAGCATCAGTCATTCCAGAGGAACTCATCTCACAGGTGAAAAAAATGTGTACCGCTTGAATAGGGAAGTATTATCTTCCTGAAACCAAACATTTGAAGATAATGATACAATGCATGCTTATACCCTGCAAAAATCCCATCAGAATTCGTTGTGGTTTACATAGTTAAAGAAACTGGACTACTTAGTTTAACTTCAGTTTAATGATTTTTCTGATGCATTCCCCTAAAAAAGCAAGACTATGAAGTTTGTGTGCAGTGGAGTAAGACTGGATCCACCCTGTCGGGCAAATTTGGATCCAATTGGGGACCTTATTCTAAATTAAGTTGAAATAAGAATGTTCTTGGTCTTAGACATAGGAAATTTAGTACTATGAGAGTGCCAAGCAATCAGTTCTTATGAAACCTGCCCTCCAAAGCTAGAATTGATCGCCTGAAGTATTTCTAAAAGAGGCTCAAGAGAGAAAAAAGTTCTAAAGTTTAATTCATCCTATCAAGCTTGCTTTTATGCATTTTTTAAAATAGTTTTTTTATTTTTATGCTGCCACACTAGTCAGACAATTAGGTTGTGCCCCTTCCAACCGGCAGATAAATGTAGCGATATCACTGGTGCAGGTTGATAAACATCAATATTTCTGTACCCTCCAGCAAATGGTTTATGTTGGACTGCTGTAGTAAGAGAGAGGAGGTAATTTCAGGTCCCCAGGATGCAGTGTGCAGCCTGTATTTAGCAAGTAGCATCCCTTCAGGTCTCCAGAAGTTTAGACTATAGTCAGTACTCTTAGTAAAGTTTGTAGGAGTCGTTTGTGAGGTCTCCTTAGCTATGAGCTTAGGTCTGTGGATTTAGCCTGGTGAGGTGTGCTAGTGGTGGAGGTCCACATGGGGCCCCAGCCAGCAAGTGGGGTAACAGCCTTCCTCCCCCCCCTTTCCTTGGGTGCCAATACAGAACTACCGTATTTTCACGCATATAACGCGCACGTTATACACGGTTTTTACAAACCGTGCATAACCTTGCGCATTATACGCGTGAGCGCGTTGTACAATGTTTTTTTTCATTCCGATCCGGCATCCCCCCTGTGAACCGGCATCCTCCCGCTCGCGTCACCCCCCCCTCCCCCGCGATCCTACATCCCCCCCCAGCACCGCAAAACATCTCTTACCCGATTGGGCACCAGCACCAATGCACAGGACGTGCCAGTGCCCGAAGATCCTCCCTCGTTGGGCTGGGCTGGGCTGGGCGGTGTGAGGGAGATCCTCCTTCTTCCTTGTACCGGGCTGGACTGGGCTTTGAGCATTTGCGCATGCTCAAAGCCTTCTGGTCTCGCTCTCTCCGAGATTCTCAATCTGAGAATTGCGCAAATGCTCAAAGCCCAGTCCAGCCCGGCACAAGGAAGAAGGAGGATCTCCCTTGCACCGCCCAGCCCAGCCCAGCCCAGCAACAACGAGGGAGGATCTTTGGGCACTGGCACTGGCACATCCTGTGCATTGGTGCTGGTGCCGGTGCCCAATCGGGTAAGAGATGTTTTGCGTGCTTGGGGGATGTAGGATCGCGGGGAAGGGGGGGTGACGCGAGCGGGGGGGGGGGAGGATGCCGGTTCGCAGGCCAGAAGAGTAAGTGGGAGTGGGAGGAGGTTATAGCAGCATGCGCGGTATACGCGTGTGCGTGCTATATAAAATTTTTTTTACAGAAATGCTTTGGACCCGCGTGTTATACATGTATGCGCATTATATGCGTGAAAATACGATAGATTAAGAAAAAGAAAGAAAGAGAGCTTAAAAACTGTGGGTTGGCTCAATAATGTTTAAAAACAAGCATAAAAAGAGAGCAGAGTTGGCATTACTGTAGTGTTTAATCCAGTCTTCCAGGGAGAGAGGTAGATGGCAGACAGCTCTGGGCGCCCTTTGAAGCCTTTTGGGCCAGGTAGAAGGTAAAGGAAGATGATTGATGGAATTCATGAATGTCATGTGGCACGGATACCTATGAGAAGGAAGTGTGGAGTCTGCAGGAACCAGAGCTCATTTTCCCCCAAATATGGCTATCAGTGATGCTCTGACATTGGACATAGTGCTCATTTGGGTGTGGTGGTCCTTCTTCTGATGCATCAAGCTGTATGCTATCACTGGCGGCATCTTTGCATTCTCCTCAGGTTTTCCAGTTCGTTCTTGGAGTCTCTATGTTTTGTGTTTCCCTTTTCAGTGTTACTGGTCCTCAGGACGGTTCTTGTAGTTCTTCGGGAACTAAGGGACGTTGTTCCACTTACCGCATGGTGCCCGAGATAGGGGGCATTGGGCAGGCTGGATCCCATTCTGCTGAATTAGTTTCTTGGGGTTACACATTTCTGCAGACAACCTGGGAGTATATTTACATTTTCTCTATGGACTCCGAATTGGCACTTGGTTTGCCTGCCTCTCTTGGAGCGGCGCTTTCGGTTTTGGCACATGCCATTTTGCCTACCCAAGGCTTCACGAACGTTTTAGGTGATGTGGGCGGTGGTACCGTTTTGGCGCTACCAGGCGATTCATCTAATTTCTTCTTGACTGCCTGCTTGATTCGGACGACTTCCAGTCGGGCCATTTGACTGACATGAAAAGGGTGATATCTTTTCCTCAGTTCTTTACATGTGCATCTTTGAATTTGCACAGCACTCTTTTCTCCTGTACTATTTATAGGTATATCGGGGTGATGTTTTTATTCATATAGGAGAGACATGTGTTTCTTTCCGGAGACTTGGGCGTGGGGTCTCGGTCTCAGATTGGTATTCTTCTTCGCTTACCATGACCAAGAGTATGGGATTCTGTACAGTTTCTGGGATCCATATTGCTGACTCCACTGGGGACTTCGGCTTGCTTTCTCCTTCTTACGCTACAGCAGTCGCTTTTGTTCCGGTGGTTCCCGGTATCTCAGGGCACCAATTATTTGGTATGCTCCTCCTGCATCACTCTGTATGATTTGGTGGCTCCGCCTGATTTCTCTTTTCAAGGCATGCCTCGGTCTTTGCTGGACTACCTCATGATCACCGACCATCCCGGGCTGTCGGGTTGGGGGGCTCCGTGGCTTCCATCCTCAGCTCCTGGAGTCTGGTCTTCAGAGGCGACTCAGTACTTGTTCATTCTTCTGCTCTTGAGCAGGGTCAGGCTACCTTTCTGGAGCTTCAGATCATTCTTCCGGATTGCCGCTGAGGGTCCTTTTGGTCAGTATTAGGATGGGGGTATTTCTCTACTGCTTGGGCAGTAAGTGTTGTACTCATTGGCAGGTGAAGTTGTTCTGCTTCAATGGGTGGACTCTCATCTTCGTCTTCTGTTGGCAGATCCTTTTATGGATCAGGATAAGAGTTTGGATAGACTTTCTTTCCGCGGAATCTGAGCATGGCCCATTTCTTGTATGTTACAGTGTACAGCGCTGTGTACGCTCTGGAAAGTGTGCATGTTAGTAATAGTGTAATCTTCTGCATTCTGGATATTGAGATTTGTGGCTCAAGCGTTCTAGCTCTTTTTATGGAAGTGAGATCTGCTTGACCTAGACCTCATCTCTCAATTCTAAGTTTCCTAGCTTCTTCGGCGGGTCCAGGGAGTGGGAGTTAGAGGGGGTAGCTGCATGGCTCCTTTCTCGCTTCTGCCTTCTCTTTTTCAGTGTTTTCCGATGGCTTGGATTTGCCACCTCGAGCTCGCTTTCCGGGCACAGTATTTGTAGAATCTCTGGATTGGCGGTGCCATCCTTACTTTGCGGATTTGATGAGTCTTTCAACAGCTGGACTAAGAAGTTTCCTGGTATCTCCGGCTTTGCTCACCTAGGGTCCGTTCAACATGGATATTTGTACTACTTTAGTATTACGACCTAGTTTTTTGAAAAATCTTGGCTGACATGTAAGGATTATGCGAAGCAGGTTGTTTCTTCTCTTATCCAGGTGCTACGGACGTCTTCTCCTGTGGCTTCTGCTTCCTTTTGGAGGTTTTTCCTTTCTTGGGTGCTTCTTAACGTTTGAACCACTCCAGAGTTCCTTTTTGGCACAGGTGTATTGCCGAGGGCTTAGCGTTCAATTCCCTTCAGCTTCTAGTGCCATTCTTAGCTTGTTACAAGGGCTAGGTATATTGCTCTTCGCTTACTTCTCAGCTTCATGTAGTTCAGGTCCTAAACAGAGTGCGGTATATTCATGCGCCTCTTAAAAAGCCCGGTTTGGAGTACAATCTTCACGTACTTCTTCTCAGTATACCGAAGGCTTCATTTCATCCTTGTCTTTTGGGACTCTAAAGGGCTGTGCCGTTGAACCTGGGGTTTCTTGTGGCCATGGCTTCAGCTCTGCAGTTTTCTATGTTGCAGGCCTTGTTCAACGGGGATTCCTATTTCTGATTTCCGAAATATGGGATATCAGTTCGGATGATACCATTATTTCTTTCTAGGGGGGTGTAATCCTTTCTTTTATGTCATGCTCGATTTTCCTTCCTTCTTCCTGAGAGGGGAAATTGGGAGCAGTGCTTTTATTCACTGCATTTTTTGATATGTACATAGCGTTCTCTGTGAGCTCGGTTTCTTACGCCTTTTAGTTGTTTATATCTCCTTTTTGCATTCTTCAAGGGACGCCTCAAACGTTTGGTGGCGTCTGAAGCCTCCATCGCTCAATGGGTCCAGGAGGGACATTCTTTATGCTTGCTTGCTGGCAGGGAAGCGGTTGGCGAAAGAACTTCATGACCATTCCGCTGGAGCGATGGCTACTTCTTGGGCTCGGCCCAGAGGTTTTTTTCCTTGGAGGAGATTTGTCTCGCGGCTAATTGGTCTTCCGAGCGTGTTTTCTCTCCCCATTTCTGCTTGGATGTGGGGGCGCATGCGGTAGGGGCGTTTTGTGCTTCGGTTGTTGCGGAGACGGCGTTTGCTTCCCACCCAGATTGAGGATTGCTTTGCTACATCCCATTGGTCTCTGGATTCATCTGCTGCTGTTGCTAGGGAAGGAAAAATTATGTTCTTACCTGTTAATTTTCTTTCCCTTAGATGCAGCAGATGAATCCAGAGCCCCACCCTTTCTGGATATTGTCTCTCGGTTTTTTCTTTTGCAACTTTCGCAGTTTGTTATTATGGCAGGTTGTTTTCTGTATTATTGCATTTTGAGATTTGTTATGGGAAAGAAGTTTTTTACATGCTATGCCTATTGCTGGTTACGTGTGCTTGGGCAAGGAGCTATACTGATGAGACAGGAGGAGTGCCAGCCAATAGGACCACCTGTTAATTAGTTTCTCTATCTCCGCCTGCTGGTAGATGTGAGCTATCCCATTGGTCTCTGGATTCGTCTGCTGCGTCTAAGGGAAAGAAAATTAACAGGTAAGAACATAATTTTTCCTTCTCTCAAGGTTTGGGTGGCATTCTTTTGTGTTTTCCAAGGCAAGATCCAGGGGTTGTCCTTGCCTGCCCATTCTTATATAGCAGTGTGTGGCGCAGTGGTTGGATCTACAGCCTCAGCACCCTGGGGTTGTGGGTTCAAACCCCGCGCTGCTCCTTGTGACCCTGGGCAAGTCACTTAATCCTCCATAGCCCCAGGTACGTTAGATAGATTGTGAGCCCACCGGGACAGATAGGGAAAATGCTTGAGTACCTGATTGTAAAAACCGCTTAGATAACCTTGATAGGCGGTATATAAAATCCTAATAAACTTGAAACTTGAAACTTGAACTCAAACCCTTTGCAGGGCCACATTTTGGATTTGTAGGTACTTGGAGGGCCTCAGAAAAAATATAGTTAATGTCTTATTAAAGAAATGACAATTTTGTGTGAGGTAAAACTCTTTATAGTTTATAATGCTTTCCTTTTGGCTAAGTCTTAATAATAATATTGTAATTTATAGCTAAAGAGATATATGATCAAGAAATTGTTTTATTTTACTTTTGTGATTATGATAAATATACTGAGGACCTCAAAATAGAACTTGAGACCACTATTGTATAGAGTCAACTACTTTCATCTTCCTCTCTTCTTAATGCCTTGTTTGGGGGGAAGGAAGGGTTAGTTTTTGATCCCTTCAAAAAGGTTTCTTTGAAGGATCCGACATTGTCGTTCTATTGGCGGTTTTTTTTTTTAGCAAGATCCCTTATGAATACAGATGACTTAGTGGCTTTTAGGACAGTGCTTGCCTTCCTCTTGAAGTTAATCATGCCATTCCTCCTTAATCATATGGTATTTCTTCTGGAATTTTTTTAGAGGAGTGGGATGATTCTCTTATGAAGAATCCACAACTTAAATGTTTTCATGATGCTTCTGTGATATTTAAAGATCACCAACCTTTTTAAAAGTCTTAACTATTCATGCTGTTAATGAGCCACAGAAAGGCTAATCAGCATAAAAATCTTTCGTTGCACATTGGATTAAAGCCACCATTGAAATGGCTTACATTTTGAAGCCCAAGGTAATATTTAGTGAACTTCGGGCATACTCTGCTTAAGTACAGGCTGCAGGCTGCATCTTGTGTGAAAGCAAGTATGTTGTCACTCTGGAGATAACTTAATCTTTGCTGCACTTCATTTGTTAAACATTGCAAGATTGATGCACCAACCAGAGGGAATGTGACCTCTGGCAGAGCACTTGTTTATAGGGTCTTGTCTTTCCCCACCCACTAAGGTGCTGCTGTTGTACATTTCTGTTGTAGACTGATGTGGTATTTATTCATACCTGTTAATTTTCTTTCCTTAATTCCTACCACACTAGTCCATGGCTCGAGGTGGAAGACTGTGGTGTACAGGATAAACTGCATGGGAACAGGGCTGATGGGAATCCTGCGGAACTCGTGTACACCCCCTCCCTCCGGGGTCAAGGCGATGTAGGCACGTCGAAAGGCTCTCTCACCAGTGTGTGTCCAAACAACATTTCCTCCTTCCTGTCTTCCAGTCACACTCGCTCCTCCACAAAGCCGTGTGCAGTGCTCACCAGCTGCAGGCGTCCTGGAAACCTTCCCTCTGACGTCAGAGGAAAGGCTTCTGGGTCAGCCATGTGCAGCGTACAGGAACTGCGGCCTTGCAAAGAAGCAAGTGCAGCTGGAATACAGGAAGGAGGCAGCCCACCTTGGACAGCTATGGTACAGTTTCGTAGGAGGGGAGCACAAAGTATTTGGGCCACAAAAGGAAAGGGAGGGATGGAACGAGCGAGTGAGTGCATTGGGACAAGGAAAGGGAAAGAGGGGGCATAAACTTGGGACAAAAAATGGAGCACATTGGGACACGGGAGGGGCATGAACTTGAGACAAAGGCTGGATGGAAGCAGGGAGGGGGCACGAACTTGGGATACAGACGGGAGGGAGCGCGCGTGTTTGGACACAGAAGGAAGGGGGACATGAGCTTGGGACACAGAAGGGAGAGAGGAAGGGGGCATTGTCTTGGACATAGGATGGAGGGAGGGAAAGAGATGCTTAGACGGGGGAAGGAATAGAAAGGGAGAACCTATGGTAATCTCTTTTGAACATACTGTCTGGTTTTCTGTCAACCAGTTCTTAATCCTTAATATGACTTTACCTTCTATCCTATGATTTTTTTTAATTTCCTCAGAAGTCTTCCATGAGGTTCTTTGCCAAATGGCTTTTGGTTTTTTCAGTTTGGTTTCTAAATCTGCTTTGGTAGTAGCATACTGAAGTTCACAGTCAGCACTAATCCTTATACAGTACTTCCATCTGAACTGGGGTGGTGGGATTCAAGGAAAACATTGATTGATTTAATGGGATTAATTGCCTTTATGAAGGAAAAGAAATTAACAGATATGAATAAATTTCACCTTACTGTTCTAAGTGTGATTTCATGATGCATGTAGTGAACATGCTATATTTATGAAGTAAGTCACCAGAAAAACATTTATATTGAAATCAATGAATTTAAATACAGGTGTCAGATTTGATGTTGGAATATTCAAAAGAAACTTTTCTTCTGCTGTAGTAAATTTATTGATTTAACTTCCTAGAGGAAAGGATATTTCCCGTCTGTGTGTGTGGCTGTGATAGGGCTTAGTGGCTTTTAAAAGTTATTCTGTTACATCCACTCCGGCGTCTGTACAATAAGTGTTTAATCTGTACCCGCGAGCCGTGTATTGCAGAAAGCCACACTCATTGCTATATGGGAGGAGCAAAAAACAGAGGAACATCAAGCCCCCTTCACTTTTTTTCTTTCTTCAATCAAACCATGCAGAAGTGTTTCTGCTCTGCTCATTTTTCCTATTTTTGATGTACCTTTCAGTGGCTTCGGTGCCCTGAGACCCCTTATCCAGTGGTTCTCTGCTGAGAAAGGAAGCAGTTTCTCTGGAGCTGGACTGCAGCTTCACAGGGCAAGTTTTGGGTGGATCTGTGGAGCAAGCCTGCTTTGTGCCACTTAAAAACTCAGGGTGCATTCCCTTGGCAGTAAGCTTGCTTTATGAACTTTTCAGAGACTTAAGCACAGGCTGAATGCGCCCCAAGTAAGAACCCTCGGGGTATCAGGGCGCAGGCTGTGTTTTCCCTCCCCTGATCATGTGTTGTTACAAGGGGGCGGAGGTTTCAGTTGGGGTCCATCCTACTGGCATCCCAAAGATTCTGAACATTGGACAGTTTGGTGACATTCTGAGGCAGAAATTCCTTTCCTTTCATTTTGACTGCAGAGAGAAAGCTGACAGGCAGACACTGCGAGTTCAGCCTAATTATTTTCTATGGGAAAATTATGTGTATGTTGGGGAGAGGGGGAGATGGGGCTAAAAAATGTCATTTTGGGGGGTTTCCTATTTTAGTGTTTAAAAAAAAAAATTTCAGTTAGTTTCCATGGGCTGTTTTTTGCGTGATTTTTCTGGTGGCGGTCATCTTGGATTTTAAATGATCTTTTGAACTTTTTTTGTGCCTCAAAACCCCTCGATTTTGTAAAAAATCAATAGAAATGGACTCCTCAGCATCTGATCTCCTGAATTCTTGTGGCTGTGCTAGATCGCCGGTGGAGGAGCGTTCATATACTGCGTGCTGTGGCGCACATGAGGAGGAGGCCGGAAACCGATGTGGAATGGAGAATTGGGCAGAAAATCCCGCCCGGTATCGGTTTTTGGCGATGGTGGGAAGCATATGTGTTCTGAGTCCAGGGATCCCTTCAAAGCCTCGTGCAGGGTCTGTCAGGAGTCAGCTTCAGCCCCTGTGTGTGGATTTTCCTTATAATTTGTCCAGCTCATTTGGAGAGCCTATCTTATGGACCCGGCTCACATGGTGCAGCCGGCAGGCACGCCGCAAGGCTACAAAGCCAGTGCCTTCTTTAGTGGAGGTCACTGCTCAAGTACCCAGTACCCAGGTTCTTGCAGATCCAAATTGCCTAAGTTGGCACACTGATACTACTGTGTTTCCCTGAAAATAAGACCTATCCCGAAAATAAGCCCTAGCATGATTTTTGGGGAAGGTCCTAATATAAGCCCTACTCCAAAAATAAGCCCTAGTTAAGATCCCTCCCTCCCATCCCTTTGTGCACTGGAACACCACTGACCCTTCCACTGTGCTTTACCTATCCCTTCTTCTCATCCCTTTGTGCACCGGAACCCCACCGACCCTCTCACCGTGTTATATCTATCCCTCCTGTCCCTTTGTGCACTGGAACACCACCGACCACCTTACATACCTCCGAAGCCTCAAAATGGTGGCAGCACTCTGAACAGGCTGCTTCGCGGCCTTCCCCACTGAGACTTACCCTCTGCCTCACCAGTTCCTCCTCCAAAATGTCCCAATTGATGCCAGGATTCCAACCGCACCTCCTCACACTGGAGGCTGGTTGTCGGCGTTTCATTGAGAATTGGGATGGATCTCTTTGAACTAATGGGTACTGGACATTATACAAGAGGGGCACAAGCTAGACTTTTTTCATCTCCTGGATTTGTTTCTAGATTCTCCAGCCGGAAAGCCAGAAAAAGAGACCAAGGTTTGAGCAATCGTGCAGTGGCTTTTGGACATTAAAGCCATAGTGCCAGTCCCCGAAGAAGAATCAGGCTCAGGGAGATACTCCTTATACTTCATTGTGCAAAAGAGAATCTCAGAGGACTGGAGACCCATTCTGGATCTCAAGGCAGTCAATGCATTCCTGAAAATTCTGCGATTTCGAATGGAAACAGTGTGACTGGTTGTTGCAAAAGTGACTCTGGGGGAATTCTTAGCATCTTTGGATTTGACAGAAGCTTATCTTCATATTCCCATATTCTCCATCAACATTTCCAGTTTGCAGCTTTTCCTTTGGGTTGGCAATGGCCCCACCACTTTCACAAAAGTTATGGTGGTTGTGGCTGCGAGTGCTTACCTCTGCAGAATGGGGGGTCTAAGTCCACCGCTGGATGACTGGCTGATCAGGGCTTTATCCTAGCCAGAGTGTGAGCAGGCAGTGGGGTCTGTGGTGTCTCTGCTGCAGCTGCTGGGCTGGATTATCAATTTTAAGAAGAGCCAGCTAACGCCCACTCAGACATTGGTATATCTGGACGTTCAGTTTGACACAGTGCAATGTTGTGTTTTTCTTCCCGAGCCATGCAAACTGAATCTCCAGAAACTGATTATGGATATTTTAGTGCTTCTGACCCCCATTGCCTGGCATTACTTCAGGTGTTGGGTTCCATGGTTGCCTTCCTTGAGGCTCCCATGGGCCTGGGTGTACATACGGTCTCTCCAGGAGACCCTCCTGTCTTGGTGGTCCCCTCTTCGGATCACAGAGTGGATAATGCTCAAGACAAACACCAGTCTTTTTAATTGGAGAGCTCATTGCAGAGACTTCTCCATTTAGGGCTAGTGGACTCCCCATAAGATGAAGTGGTCAATCAACCGTCTAGAGCAGTCTCTCAAACTTTCTCGAGCCGGGGCACACTAAAGGTGGTGGCCACGGCTTTAAGCACTCAGAAGTGCGCAGATGTCGCCGTGATGACATCATGCATATGTATGACATCACGTCGACATCCGCGCATGGGCAGAGGCCCTCCAGATGGGCCTTAAGACGCCAGTAGGGATGCCAGCAGGGAAGAGAACCGGAGAGAAAGAGAGGCACTGGCACCAGCTGATTGCCTACAGCAGTGTTTCTCAACTACTTCAAGCTAAGTACCCCTTAATTCTAACAAATATCAACTGAGTGCCCCAACCACAGATCTCCCTAGGCCCACCCAAGCTCTGCCCCAGATCCCAACCCCTTTACTAATTGTAATGCAATTTTTTCTATTCATTTTTCATATACACACACTATACACAGCAGATATAAATTCTCAAAACTGGCACATTTCAATCACTGTATTGAAAATAAAATCATTTTACCTACTGGCGATCCTCTGCAGGATGCTGTAATTAGCTTTAAAGGTGAGACTGGGAGGCCAGAGGGTAAGCCGGAGGACGCTAGAGAGAAGGGGGAAACATGCAGGCCTTTGGCGAATCAGGCAGTTCTGGCGCTGTACCGCGTAGAGAAGTTAGCTGGCAGGCACCGCTCTTCTCCCTCAGTGTGCCGCAGCTCACTTAGAATCTCAAGAGGCACACAGTTTGAGATGCACTGGTGTAGAGCTTCAAGCCATAAGGCTGACTTTGGGAGCTCTAAAAAATACAATGAAAGGAAAAGTGGTAAGGATTTTTTTTTTTTTTTTTTTTTACGACAATGCCACTGCAGTGGCGTATGTGAATCGACAGAAGTGCTCACTTGAGTCAGTAGGTATGGATGCTATTCTGGTGAGTGGAAGTGCACCTTCAGGCTCTCCCCACGGCACTTGTGGCTGGAGTGGAAAATATGCAAGCAGACTTTCTCAGTTGCCAAGCCCTGGACCTGAGAGAGTGGTCTCTCTCTCGCAATGGGTGTTTGTCTCATTGTGCATTGTTGGGGAAGGCCAGTGATAGACTTGATGGCTTCAGCCAAGAACTCAAAAGTCAAGTGCTTCTTTAGCTGAAGAATGGAGCTAGGAAGCTTAGGACTAGACGTGTTGGTTCATTCCCTGCCAACTCGGGAGCTTCTTTACGTCTTCCCACCTTGGCCCATGGTGGGTTGAGTCATGCACAGGAGTGCGACTCATCCAGGCCTGGTGATTCTAGTGGCCGCGGACTGTCTTCACTGGCTGTGGTATGCAGATCTCGTTTGTCTTTAGTGAGACAAGGGCCTTAAGTTCCCTTTTCATTGTGACCATCTCAGCCAAGGACCCGGTTCCTATGGAAACCCCCCCAGCACTTTGGTCTTACGACATGGCTCGAGCGCAAAGCTTTGATTCAAAGGACTACTCTGATGTAGTCATTGACACTCTTTTGAGGTCCAAAAAGACCTCTACTATGGCAGCTTATGCTAAGGTTTGGAAGGTTTTCTAGCAGTGGTGTGCCAGAGACCAGGTGGAGACATTGCTTGCTCCAATTCTAGTTGTCTTAGCCTTCCTGCAAGCTGATCTAGAGAAAGGTCTTGCAGTGGCTTCACTCAAGTTACAAGTGGCAGGCCTCTCATGCTTCAGGGCACACAACAGTTCAGTGTCACAGCTCATCCAAATGTGACCAGATTTCTCATGGGGGGGGGAGCTGTGCTTGAGGCCACCCCTACGGCAGCCTTTTCCTATGTGGAACCTTAATATTGTGCTGAAGGGGATTTGCTAAGCTCCTTTTGACCCGCATAAGGATGCATCCTTTCTGGACCTTATGGTCAAGACGGTGTTCCTTGTGGCGATTGCTTCAGCAAGGTGTATTTCTGTTCTGCAGGCTCTCTCTTGAAGAGAGCCCTTTCTCTGAATCATGGATGCGGGGGTATCCCTCCATACAGTTTTTTTTTTCTTCAAAAAGTGGTTTTGGATTTCCATGTCAACCAGGAAGTTTGCCTGCATTTTGTCCAGAGTCTGTCATAGTCCGGAGTCTGTCATAGGGGAAGACACCCTCCAGGGATTCAAGGCAAAGCTAGATAAGTTCCTGCTGAACACGGACGTATGCAGGTAGAGCTGGTCTCAGTTAGGGCGCTGGTCTTTGACCGAAGGGCCACCGCGTGAGCAGACTGCTGGGCATGATGGACCACTGGTCTGACCCAGCAGCGGCAATACTTATGTTCTTATGTCCCACGGGGTCAGAAAAGAAGGACATGTGAATAGGCTTACTTCACTACTTAGAACCAATGAATTTCATCTTTCTGACCATATGTTTGTCCTGACTAGTCATTCCAGGCCTGGTAGGCCAGTGTCCAAGGCCTCTATTGCCAGATGGGTCCACATGGCTATTTTGTCAACTTACATTGCCTGTGGTAAGCAGCTGGTTTTTCTCAACGACCAGGAGTGTCATAGCTTTGTGGGTGGAGTCTCAAGCAGTCTAAAATTTGTAAGGCGTTTGCTTGGTCTTCGTTTCATACTTTCACAAGATTTTACGGAGTAGATGTGGCAGTTTGATCTGGTGCCACCTTTAGATCCTTGGCATTGCAGGCTCTTCTGTTCCACCCTAGACTTGCCATTGTTTTGGTGCGTCACCTATCGTAAGATTCCAGAGTGGATTTAACAGAATGAAAGATTAGGTTCTTACCTTTGGTAGTCTTCTTTCTATTAATCCATGAAGGAGTCTGTATTATCCCAGGACAAGCAGGCATGATATTCTCACATGTGGGTGACGTCATCTATGGAGGCCCGATGCGGAAGCATTTTCAAGCAAACTTGATTGAAGATTTAAGTTTGCTCTGCTGCTCCACGCATGCGTGCCTTCCTGCTCCACTAGGGGGCGCATCCCCTCGTGGTCTCCAGTTCAAAATTTTCCGCTGAGCCTAGAAGTCGTGTTTTTCAGGCTCTGCCCCAACTGCCTTCTAACACCGCGATTTTTTCTTGTTTTTTCTCGATTAAGTCGCTGTGCGCGAATTTTTCTTTTCTAACTTGATTCCTGCTTCGTTTTTCACCGACCCGGAGGCTTCCGGGTCCCCGTGGCCGCGTGGCTACTCGAGCCGCGGCCACTTTCGATTCTATGTCCCGGCCTTTGACCAGCTTTAAAAAGTGCACCCGGTGCGAACGGTTTCTTTCCATCACAGACCCGCATCGCCGGTGCATCCTTTGCCTGGGGGCCGCTCATCCAACCGACTCCTGCCCCCAGTGCGCTACTTTCCAGAACCGGGCCCTCCGTCGAAGGAAAGCCCGCATGGCGGATCTTTTCGCCCCAGACCAACCCTCTACCTCGGCCTCAAGGTTGGCCCCGGCCTCGGCCCCGGCCTTGGCCTCGGCCCCGGCCTTGACCTCGGCCCCGAATACCTCGGCATCGCCTCGAGACTCGACCCCGAAGTCCTCGGGACAACAGAAAACCTCGGCTCTGGGTAAGTCCCCTCTTCCCTCTTCAGGTTCCTTACCAGCAAAGAAACCAACCTCGGGGACACCGGCGACGCATGGCGGAAGCCCCATGCTTACAGCCCCGGCGAAGCCCTCCAAGCCTTCGGGCCGTGCCTCCACCACACGGGAATACAACCGGCCTCGACCTCGACCCCGCATGTGCCAGACCAGCCTGAGCCTCGCGTCGAGCCACCTCGGGGAAAAGTGCGCAAGCTCCGCCGCATCTCATCCTCCTCTGACTCCTCGCCGAGGCACCCGAGGCGCTCTCCCTCCACAGACCGCCACAGGGCAAAACGTCGTGCTAAACCGACAGAAACCTCGAACCGCCGTACCTCCAAGAAGGCCCGGAGTTCCCCCACTCTACGAGGCCGTTCCCCTACACCTCGTACGGGACCGCTCAGGGTGGAGGAGTTATCACTCTCCAATCCGCGCATCCTCCGAACTCCCCCTCGGACCGGAGCTCCGAATCAAGGTGTCAGGCTTTCACCGAGGGAGTCCGGGTCGAGGTCACCGATTCGACATCGATCGGTACCCCGAACCCCGGCATCGTCTCCGAGGGGCTCCTCGAGACGTCGGAGATCCCCCGACCCCGGAACACTTTCACAGTGCTTCCCCGGTCTCGGAACGTGGATCGGAGCGGGAACCTTGATACTCGAGGGAAGCCTCCCCGTCCTTCTCCACCCGACGGATGTCTCGTTCACTGACCCCACACGGGGCCTCGGGAACATCCCGCCCATCCTTCACTCGCTTTGTCCAGGACATGGGCCACGCTTTGGACTTAGACCTCCAGTCCGACTCCAGATACTCAAAGGAGTACCTAGCGGAGCTGGACATGCCATCACTGCCCAGAGAGTCCCTTCGCTTACCGCCTAATCCGGTACTCTAACAGGCTTTCTTCAGGAACCTGGAGACCCCCCTATATGGTCACAGCCGTCCCCTCCAAAATGGAGGCCAAGTACCGTGCGGTACCCTACCCGGGGTTTGAACAACCACAGCTCTCCCACCAGTCGCTGTTGGTAGAATCGTCCCTGAAAAAGGCTCACCCCTCCCGGGTCTCAGCCACGGTCCCCCCAGGTCGGGAAGGCCGAACCCTGGACAAGTTTGGCAGGAGACTATATCAAAATGCGATGATGGCCTCTAGGGTGCAAAGCTACACTTTCACCTTCACATCCTACCTCAAACACCTCATCGGACTACTGAGAGCCTTTGAGACTGACTTACCAGCCTCCCGCCAAGGAGCGCTTAGCCTGCTTGTAGAGTCCCTCTCCAACCTACGCCTCCATCTATTCCACGCGGCCTACGATGGCTTCGAACTCTCCTCCAGAGAGGCAGCCTTTGCTATCGCCATGCTCCGACTAGCTTGGCTGCGCCTGGTCGACATGGACCCCAACTTACAGGACCGGTTGGCTAACCTCCCCTGCGTGGGAAAAGAGCTGTTTGACGACACTATCGAGGCGGCTACAAAATGCCTCTCTGAACACGAACGCTCATTTGCCTCCCTTGTCCGGCAAAAGCCAAAACCGCCCGCATCCAGGCCATTCAGGGCCCCTCCGCGCCGCTACCCGCAAAAATCCACTCCTGCCTTCTCCCGGCCTCCGCAAACCCACCACCGGGCCTCACCCAAATCCCAACCGTTTGCAACTACCAAACCATCCCTGTCCTTTTGACAGGATACGCGGAAGGGGACTGACCCCCTCCGCCAGAGTTCCAGGCTCCCTACCTATTGGGGGCCGCCTCAGAGCTTTTTACCCTCACTGGGATCAACTCACGTCGGATGCATGGGTCCTTGGCATGATCTCATCAGGATACTCTCTCAACTTTCAAGCCATTCCCCCAGACAGCCCCCCAGGGAAGTGCCCTCCCAACCGAACGCTGCTACCACTACTCCTCTCAGAAGCTCGAGATCTGCTTCGCCTGCGAGCGGTGGAGGAGGTTCCCCCCGACCAACAGGGGAAGGGCTTCTACTCCCGTTACTTCCTGGTACCGAAGAAAACGGGAGACCTACGCCCAATACTAGACTTGAGACGACTCAACAAATTTCTGGTACGGGAAAAATTTCGGATGCTTTCCCTACCGACCCTCTACCCCCTGATCGAAAAAGGCGATTGGCTCTGCTCCCTCGATCTGAAGGAGGCGTACACACATGTTCCAGTGCACCCCGCTCACCGCAAATTCTTGCGTTTCCAAGTAGGGGACCTGCACCTACAATACCGAGTCCTCCCCTTCGGCCTAGCATCGTCACCCCGGGTCTTCACCAAGTGCCTCGTGGTGGTCGCAGCTGCCTTACGCTCCCAGGGCCTTCAGGTATTCCCCTACCTGGACGACTGGCTGATCAAAGCCCCGTCCAGGGAAGGGGTTATCTCAGCGACCCAACAGACTATTATCTACCTACAGAGTCTGGGGTTCGAGGTAAACTTCCCAAAATCCCAACTGAGCCCCTTGCAGTTCCTGCAGTTCATCGGGGCCACGCTGGACACGGTTCACCTCCGTTCCTTCCTCCCCCCTCCACGTCTAGAGGCATTAGTAAATCTGAGTCGAAAGATCTCACTGCTACCCTCGGTATCAGCTCGACAGATGATGACTCTACTAGGCCACATGGCCTCCACCGTCCACGTCACACCATTCGCCCGTCTCCACCTGAGAATCCCTCAATGGAACCTAGCCTCTCAATGGCGTCAAGATCGGGACTCGATCGATCGCCCCATGACAGTGACTCCTTCCTTGCAACGATCGCTCCGCTGGTGGGCCGACTCTTCAAATCTTTTCAAAGGTTTGCTCTTCCTCGCCCCCCCACACAACAAGGTCCTCACCACGGACTCATCGGAGTACGCTTGGGGAGCCCATCTGGATGGCCTACGCACTCAAGGGATGTGGTCAGCAGAGGACCGTCGCTGCCACATCAACGTGCTAGAGCTTCGGGCCATCTATCTCGCAGCTGTAACTTTTCAACATCTGCTCCACGACCGGGTGGTTCTCATCCGAACTGACAACCAGGTAACAGTGTACTACGTAAACAAACAAGGGGGAACAGGGTCTTGGCCCCTCTGCCGAGAAGCTCTGCGCCTCTGGAAATGGGCAATCTCCAACAACACCTTCCTTCGAGCGGTGTACATACAAGGAGAACAAAACTGTCTGGTGGACAGACTCAGCCGCCTCCTCCAGCCACACGAGTGGTCACTGCACTCTCAGACCTTACGACAGGTGTTCGAACAGTGGGGGACACCTCAAATAGATCTGTTCGCATCCCCCCACAATCACAAACTGCCTCTCTTCTGCTCCCGGATGTACTCCCCGGACCGGCTCAAGGCCGACGCCTTCCTCCTCGACTGGGAGGGAAGGTTCCTGTACGCGTTTCCACCGTTTCCTCTGATCCTGCGGACACTTGTCCACCTGAAAACAGTACAAGCCACCCTGATCCTGATTGCTCCTCGCTGGCCATGCCGGCCTTGGTTTTCCCTCCTACTTCAACTCAGTGTCAGAGATCCACTGCCTCTGCCTCGGTTTCCCTCTCTACTATCACAGGGTCAGGGTTCGCTGTTACATCCCAATCTTCAATCTCTTCATCTGAATGCTTGGTTTCTTTCCCCCTGACTTCTCTCCCCATGTCTCAATCAGTCAAGGAGATACTGGAAGCCTCTAGAAAAACCTCGACGAGAACCTGCTACTCCCAAAAGTGGACCAGATTCTCAACCTGGTGCTCCTCCCACAGCCAGGACCCGGTGTCGGTCCCCGTCCCTCTGGTCCTTGACTATTTACTTCAATTATCTCACTCCGGCCTAAAGACCAACTCCATTCGAGTACACCTCAGTGCGATTGCGGCCTTTCACCAGCCCCTGGAAAGGAAAGCCCTCTCGCTCCATCCCGTAGTCTCTCGCTTCATGAAGGGTCTCCTGAATGTCCACCCTCCTCTCAAACCTCCTCCGGTGGTTTGGGACCTCAACGTGGTTCTGGCTCAACTAATGAAACCTCCATTTGAGCCCCTAGACAAATGCCATCCAAAATTCCTCACTTGGAAGGTAATTTTCCTGCTTGCGCTCACTTCCGCTCGGCGGGTTAGTGAGTTACAGGCTCTGGTAGCGGACCCACCCTTCACGGTATTCCATCACGACAAGGTGGTACTCCGCTCTCATCCAAAGTTCTTGCCTAAAGTAGTGTCTGATTTTCACCTCAATCAGTCCATTGTCTTTCCTGTGTTTTTTCCCAAGCCCCACTCTCATCCCGGAGAGGTGGCGCTCCACACTCTTGACTGTAAGAGAGCGTTGGCCTTCTACCTCCAACGCACTCAGTCACACCGGAAAGTCCCACAATTGTTTTTGTCCTTCGACCCAAACCGGTTAGGTCACCCAGTTTCCAAGCGCACCTTGTCCAACTGGTTGGCCGATTGCATCTCCTTCTGCTACGCTCAAGCTGGTCTCGCGCTACATGGTCGAGTAACGGGACACAAGGTCCGAGCAATGGCAGCCTCCATAGCGTTCCTCAGGTCCACACCTATCGAGGAAATCTGCAAGGCTGCCACGTGGTCTTCGGTTCATACTTTCACCTCCCACTACTGTCTGGACTCACTATCCAGGAGCGATGGCCGGTTTGGCCAATCGGTTTTGCGAAATCTATTTGCTTAAATTGCCAACTTCCCTCCATCCCTTTTCAGTTAGCTTGGAGGTCACTCACATGTGAGAATATCATGCCTGCTTGTCCTGGGATAAAGCACAGTTACTTACCGTAACAGGTGTTATCCAGGGACAGCAGGCATATATTCTCACAACCCGCCCACCTCCCCGAGGTTGGCTTCTTTGCTAGTTAAGTGAACTGGAAACCACGAGGGGATGCTCCCCTAGTGGAGCAGGAAGGCACGCATGCGTGGAGCAGCAGAGCAAACTTAAATCTTCAATCAAGTTTGCTTGAAAATGCTTCCGCATCGGGGCTCCGTAGATGACGTCACCCACATGTGAGAATATATGCCTGCTGTCCCTGGATAACACCTGTTACGGTAAGTAACTGTGCTTTGCCCACCCTCTGTCTACTCTGATTCTTTTTGTATCGCCTTCATTTTCTGCCTCGGATGTTTCTACTTTCAGTCCTGAGTATCTTCCGGCCAGCAGACGGGTCCTGTGGAGATTCATCCTATATATGTGAGTACATATCTTAGTCACTGCCTACTTTTCATGTTCGTGCTCATTGCACGCAACAGGTTGGTTCTTATTGCTACTATGTCCGTGCGTGGATTTTTTTCCTGTTTATTAATTGTTCTCTTATATGCTGTAGAGCAGAACAGAATAGTGTTAATGTTTGTGGAGAAGTTCCCCATATCCTCTTCTTTGTATGCTTTGTTCTAGTGATGTTCGATTGCTTGGGGACTAAATTGAAGGGGGCTTAGTGCTCCTCTGCTATGTGGGAGGAGCCAAAATCAATGAGTGTGACTTTCTGCAAGACCCAGTTTGCAGGTACAGATTGAGAACCTATCTTACAGACTCCTTCGTGGATTAATAGAAAAGAGTTTACCAAAGGTAAGAACCTAATCTTTGAATCCTGTTGAAGCTTGAGTTCTAGAATTGATTGAGCATATAAAATCTCCTCTATTGTACAGGCACAAGTAGTCTTACAAGGGAAATCTAGAAGTGTTATTATACGGGAACTCCAAAGAACAAACCTTGATGTAAACCTTGCTGTAAACAATTTACTGAGTCGTGATGATGAAGATGGCGATGATGGAGATGACACTGCAAGTGAATCGTATTTGCCTGGAGGTTTGTATATCCTTTGTGTGTTTAATTACCTCTGCCTCACCATAGTGAATATTAGCTGCAGATCTATTTTGGTATCTTAACTGAATAGACAGCAGAAATAATTTCTAGTGCAAAAGGCATATGAGTCTTGAACTCCAGTGGATTATTCATCTATAATTGCGAGTTGTGTAGAAGGCATATACTTTTTTCGGTTCTGTCTCCTCTATCTCTGCTCTGTGTACAAGCTATTCAGTTTTTTTCCTTCTTCACGTGAGTTGAAGGTGTCTTTCTAATCTGCTCTGCTTTCGGTTTGTTATTTTCACAATTTTTTATTTATTTTGAGACTTGTTTGGTGCTACATAGGTCTCCAGGTTGCTTTGGGCAGCTCTTCCTGGCTGTGTCAGAGGTGTGTAGCTGGGAGGACAACCCTTTTGCAAGGCACCTACCTAGCCAGCCTGCACTAATACTTTAGTGGTTTGGGGACTGTTCCCCTTGTAGCGTAGCTGGAGCACAGGCTGTCTGGCATCCATGTCAATTCTTGAGTACTTTATTGGTTGCCAACTGTATTGCCCTCCCCCCCCACACCGCACATGTAGCTGTTAGGGTCTGGGGTCTTAGATTTTTGGTCAGTCTGACTAAGAACTAAGCATCTAGAACTTTTTTATTATGCTTGTTTAAGGTAGGAGTCTTCACTATTCCCCAGCTACTGTTTATGCTGAAGCAGGAACAGCACCAGCACAACGGTAAGTACAATCTATTGTAGTCTGTGAGAGACATCGGGTGTGTGTGTGTCTTTAATTGCATTTTCCAGTGCAATAAGTGAGACATTCTAGACGGTAAGGCTATTTCCCTTTAGTCACATGGCTGCAGAAGGCATCCACTTCGGATTTTTCACTCTGTTTCTATAGTACTTCACTGTACAGTTTAGCGCGCTCTATAGTTTTTTCCTTTTGCACACATGGATGCAGTTGTGTGTGTTCTGCTCTACCGCAGTCTCTCCGTTGGGATGTCCCACTACACTTTACCTCCTGGATCGTGGTAATGACAGATGCCAGCCTTTAGGGCTGGGGAGCTCATTGCAATCGTTGTCCTATTTAGGGGTATTGGTCTTTCCACCAGTTGGAGCTCAGAGCCATTTGACTAGCTCTGTTGAGCTTACAGAAGACGCTGGTGGCCCAAGAGATCATTCTGGGTCACTCGCCAGGGAGGAACCAAGAACACTCCTCTGGCTCAGCAAGCCCATCTTCTTTATCATTAGACAGAGCATCCTGCCCTAGCGCTGTTGGTGGCGCAGGTGGCAGGAATAGATGACGTTTAAGCAGACTTCCTCTACAGATAGCCTCTGGATCCAAGAAAGTGAGTTCTGTCCCCAGAGGCGTTCCATGTGATAGTGGGGAAGATCTGAGCCCGGAAGCGAGGGGCTTGACACTGGTGCAGCCATGGTCTCTGGAGATTCTTCTGTATGTTGGTGGTCGGCTGTATCCTTCGGAGAATCGCAGCTCTTCCGGGCTGAGTCATTCTGGTGGCTCTAGATTGGCTTCACAGTCCATGGTATGCAGATTTGCTGTGCCTGTTCAGAGGTCGCAGCCTTCAGCTGAGCCTCTCGCCAGACTTCCTCACGCAGGATCCAGTATCCATGGAGGATCCGAGTCACTTTGCTCTTCCGGCTTGGCTCTTGAGTGTGCAATCTTAGAGCGACATTATATTCTGCCTGGTTGTTGATACTCTTCAGAAGTCTACAAAGTCGTCTGCGGTGTCAGCTTATTCTACATGCATGGAAGGCCTTCCACAATTGGTGTGCACAGGTCCAGGTGGACCCTTATTCAGCTGCGATCTCGCTTATTTTTGCCTGCCTTCATTCTGGTTTGGATCCTGAAATCGTTGGTCTTCTTGACATCTCATCCCGATGTCGCTAAACTCTTGAAAGGAGCTCTTTGTGTCCGACCACCGGTTAGGCAACTTTTCCTTTTCTGGGACCTTAACTGGATATTGTTTAGCTTTGCTAAGGCATCTTTTGAGCCACCTTGAGATGCTCCCCACTTGGACGAGATACTCAAGACTGTTTTTTTATGGTTGCCATTACATGGGCTTGTCAGATGTCGGTACTGAGTGCTTGGTCTTGCAGTGACCCTTTCCTCTGTATTTCGGAGACAGGGTTTTTCCTTCAAATGGGTCCTGTCTGCTTGCCGAAAATGATTTTGGTTTTCCTGGTCAGTCCAGATATGTGTTTGCCTGACTTTCAGCCAACAGGTTCCCAATCACAGGATCGCAAGGGAGGGTGTATATGTGTGTGTGTGTTGGGGCTTGAGTTTGGAGCCCCTATTTCCAAATACCCCTTTCCAACAGTTTTTGAACTTTTGTTTAGCTCTCCCAGGCCATTTTTTTATGCTAAATTACCACCACAGCAGCCATCTTGGATTTCTTGATCTGATTTTAAAAGCATCTATCTGCCTCACAAACACATTGATTTTGATTAAAATTGATAGATATGGACTCTTAAGACTTATACCCCTGATTCATTCCAGATTTGTGCTTGATAGTTGGTGGAAGAGTGTCCTTGTGCCTCATGCTGTAGGGTTTGTGGAGAGTGTGTGGCGGGAGCCATGGACCTAGCCCCCTCTCTGTAGGGTGATGGAAATGCATGCAGCTCAGTTTTGGGGGAATAATTCCCCCCCCAGAACCCTTGGACAATGGAGCGCATATGTGCAGACGTGTCTGGATCCATGAGGAAACAAGGGGATTCCTTTTAGGTATCCACAGGGCATCCTGTTCAGGGTTTCACTCCTGATTTTGTTCACCTTATGTTTGAAGCTTATATGGGCAGTAGGAAAAAATGCATGAGTAGCTGAATAAATTCATGCAATCCTTTCTAAACTCCCTTGGGAGGATAGTATAAAAAATGGAATGAATGTATACATACTGTGCCGTTTAGGGTCATGCCAGTTGTTACATACAGGGATTTTCCCTTGCAGAATGTGGTTCACCCCTACATGTTCTTATTCTGGAACAGCAGGTCTGGTCTGAGAATGACTGGGAGTCAGATTCTATGTCTTTACTCCCTGAAAATGAATCCTCAATTTTGGAGGGTTTAGGGTCTCAGACAGGAGCCTCCAGTCAGGAGTCCAAGATGGCCCTGGACTGGGGGAAGACTCGACAGTTTGGTACCTTTTTAATCCAATGGTTTTGCTGATGGTGATCACTGAATCCTTACAAATTTTAAAGCTTGAGCCCCCACAGATCTTCTCAGTGTTCTGTCATGAACAGTTCTAAGTCTCAGACCACCATTTTCCTTTTCATCTGGATATTAAAGTGATGTTAATGGAGCAATGGGAGACTCCAGAGGGCCCTTGGTAGGTTGCCAGGACTATGGCAAAGTTGTATCAACTGACTGGATTTCCAAGTGCTGTTTGTCCCACCTAAAGTGGATTCACTAAGTGGAACAGGTAACCAAACATACTTCTCTCCCTAGTGAAGGTGGAATAATTTTAAAGGATGTGCAAGATCGGAGGAAGGACTTAGTCCTGAGGAGGCAATCTGAGGCCTTGACTATGGGGCTCAAGGCAGCAACAGTAGCTTCCTTTGTTGCATGCACCTGCTTAACAACCTGAGTGAGGTTGTGACTGCAGAGGAGGATGCCTACTCCCAGTTGCTAATTTCAGAGGTGGATTATGTAGTGGATCCTCTCTGATTCTCACGAGAATTCGTGGGAGCCAGTAAGGATGCCTCTCAGTACCGAGCAGCAGCACCAAATCGCGCTCCTGCTCGTGTTGCTCAGCGGCTAAAGGAACTCGTGGCAGCCGGTTAGCAGCAGGGCAGGAACTTGGAAAGTTTGCTCCTGCCCGCTGTACCTCCACTGTGGATCGCCAAGATGGGGCACCATATGAAGCTAGGACAGGGTGGGAGGCGGGGGCAGAGCCTGGCGGCGGCCTTAAAAAAAAAATTCTGGGAGGGAGCATTGACCCAAATATAAACCAGGACCCCCATTTTTGGGCCAATTTTTTGTTCCCCAAATCCCGGTTTATATTTGAGTACATACGGTATTTTGTCTCCACTTGTATGCTATGGAGCAAGTAGTGGGCAGGAGATTTTGCTTCCAAGGCTACTATGAGCAGAGTTCCTTTCAAGGGCCTCATGCTCTTTGGCAAGGGCTTGGATGATCTTATGGCCAGTGTGACAGACTGTCATTCTAAATCTTTACCAGACAGTAGACCACATAGTGCCTTTTGTGGTTTGTGATGGTTTTTTGTCAGTGCTCAGTGGGGTCCTCTGCTCAGAGATTGTTTCAAGGATTGAGACAGGTTCAGAGGCTCCAGGAGAACTTCAACATTAAGTTTTCATACTGAAGCAGCCTCCAAGAAGTCACAATGACACCAGGCCAGTAGCCAACCTCCATGGATAGGAGGATGTTTGTCAACTTACTGGGAGACCTGGGCGAGGATTTGAGAGGGTGCTAGATATCATTTAAGAGAACTTCAAGCTGGAATTCTATCACCCCCTGCAAGATTTTCTCCAGCTGGATGGCCAGAAAAGCCAACCAGGGTCTGAGCCATAGTACAATGGCTCCTGGATATTCATATTATATCTAAAAGTGGAATTCACAAAATGGAAGAAATTAAAAAAAATAATGGAATTTTTTTTTTGTTAAGAGAAACACTTCTCAATCAGTTGCCCCAACAAATTCTCTTAACATCATATCATTCATTGGTGATTTCAATAGTTTTTCTCTCTTCTACTTGAATCTAACAGAGGAGAAATGACCTCAGACAGGTTTCTAATGCTTACAGACCAGCTGAAACAGCTGTTCAGCCGAATGAAACCATACTATAATCATTGATCCTCCTCCTCCTTAACTATTATGCTGTGCAAATTTAGCAACTTAAAATTTCTTAAATATTAAATATACTTAAATATATATGCGTTAAATATATTAATATTTTCAAATATCTAGGCCACTTATCTTATTTTTTTTGACACTGAGAAGTGGCCTGGATATTTGAAAATATTAAGTATATTTAATGCACTTATTTAAGAAATTTTAAGTTGCTAAATTTGCACAGCATAATAGTTAAGGAGGAGGATCAGTGAGAAAAATTTTCCCCCCCCATTTTTGTCATTTATTCCATTTTGTGAATTCCACTTTAGGATATAATTTTTATTTTGTAGTGTGGAATTTATATTTAATTTTTTGTTGTTTTCTGGATATTCAGGCCATAGAATCCATTCCCAATGAGGAGTCGGGCTTGGGCAGATACTCTACATACTCAGATGACTGAAGGCTCAGATGATGGAGGCCAATTGTGGATCTGAAGTGACAACGACAGGCTGCCAGTCATGCCATTTTTATGAAATATATTTATTAGTAATAAATGAAAGGCAGCTCATCACAATAAAATACAGCAAATAAGGATAATATACATACAAAGTAGCAAGCTCCTGGTCTAGGATCCATCTCTTCTTCTCCCCTCCTCCCTGTTATACCCATTGGCATAATATTTATAGTAGCCTAGGGTACCACCTAGTTACAGATAACATCACATTCATAATTTTTATTGGCTATATGGTGTATACACTTATCATGGAGCCATACTGAAGCGTGATGTCACCTGGCCAATACTGACCTTTCTATATTTCCCTGACAAATGCAGTCCCAATACTAATAACTTCAGAGGACAAGCCCCCACCTTCCTAAGTTCCACTGTCCTTCACTAGTACTTCTTAGGAGGACTTCTAATCATGTATTGTACTGTTCTGAAAAGTCCCAAAACAGTGATGTCACAATTGGGAGATATGACTGCTAGTTAAGAACATAAGCATTGGCTCTGCTGGGTCAGAGCAGAGGTCCATCGTGCCTAGCAGTCCGCTCATGCGGCGGCCCATCAGGTCCAGGACCTGTGTAGTATTCCTCTATCTATACCCTTCTATCCCTTTTTCCTTCAGGAAATTATCTAATCCTTTTTTGAACCCCAATATCATGCTCTGTCCTATCACACCCTCTGGAAGCGCATTACAGGTGTCCACCACACTTTGGGTGAAGAAGAATTTCCTAGAATTGGTTCTGAATCTGTCCCCTTTTAATTTTTCCGCATGCCCCCGTTCTTGTAGTTTTCGAAAGTTTGAAGAATCTGTCCCTCTGCACTTTCTCTATGCCCTTCATGATCTTGTAAGTCTCTATAATATCCCCTCTAAGGCTCCGCTTTTCCAGGGAAAAGAGCCCCAGTTTCTCTAGTCTTTCAGCATATGAAAGGTTTTCCATACCTTTTATCAATCGCGTTGCTCTTTTCTGAACCCTCTCAAGTAACGCCATATCCTTCTTAAGGTACGGTGACCAATATTGGATGCAATACTCCAGATGTGGGCGCACCATCGCCCGATATAACGGCAGGATAATCTCTTTCATTCTGGCTGTAATACCTACCATTCTATTCGCCTTCTTTGAAGCCGCTGCACACTGTGCCGACGACTTCATTGTCTTGTCCACTATTACCTCTAAGTCCTTTTCTAGGGTGCTTTCACCCATTACCAGCCCTCCCATCGTGTAGCTGTACTTCGAGTTTCTGTTTCCCACATGCAAGACTTTACATTTCTCTACATTAAACTTCATCTGCCATCTCGTCGTCCACTCTTCTAGTTTGTTCAGGTCCCTTTGTAAATCTTCACAGTCCTCTCTTGTCCCAACTCCACTAAATAATTTGGTGTCGTCTGCGAATTTTATTACTTCGCACTTCGTCCCTGTTTCTAGATCGTTTATATTAACATTGAACAGCAGCGGTCCGAGCAGCGACACCTGCGGAACACCACTCGTGACCCTCCTCCAGTCAGTGTAGTGGCCCTTCACTCCTACCCTTTGCTTCCTACCCGCCAAACAATTTTTGATCCATCTATGTACGTCTACTTTCACCCCATGGTTCTTCAGTTTCCGTAGTAGGCATTCATGGGGTACCTTGTCAAAGGCTTTTTGGAAATCTAAGTATATAATGTCTATGGGGGTCCCCTTTGTCCATTTGTTTGTTAATTCCTTCGAAGAAGTGCAATAAGTTCATTAGGCACGATCTTCCCTTGCAGAAGCCATGCTGGCTTGTTTTCATCAGTTTATTTCTTTCTAGATGCTCATCGATGCTGTCTTTTATCAGCGCTTCCGCCATCTTCCCCGGAACCGAAGTCAGACTTACCGGTCTGTAGTTCCCCGGGTCACCTCTCGATCCTTTTTTGAAGATGGGCGTAACATTTGCTATCTTCCAATCCTCCGGGATCACGCCTATATTCAGGGATAGGTTACAAACCTGCTGTAGTAGTTCCGCTATTTCCTCCTTTAGTTCCTTCAAAACCCTAGGGTAGATTCTGTCTGGGCCTGGAGATTTGTCACTTTTTAATCTATCTTTCTGCCTGTGTATGTCTTTGAGGCTTACCTCCATTGAGCAAAGGTGAATCTTTCTCTTGCTGGCAGAAAGTAAAATGACTGCTTAGAAGTTTGAATTCATATGCACAATGTCTCTCTTAGAAATATAACTATTTGGGGTTCTTGGAGGTCTTCGCCGACAATATATCCAGGTCTTATGCTTGCGACTTCTTCCGCCTACATTTTCATGCAGGTCTTATCTCCCGATTCTCTTTCATTGCCTACATTTTCATGCAGGTCTTATTCCTGATTCTCCCCTGATTCGTCCTGAGAAGTCAGCCAATGCAGTGCTAAAAGTACCTCGGTTCCAGATGGAGACCATTTGTTTTGTCATTGAGTTGGTGGCACCAGGGGAATTTCTAGCCTCACTGGATCTTAACGAGGCTTACTTGCATATTCCCATATTTCTGGCTCACAGGAAACTCCTGAGATTCCAGACATTTTCAATTCTCAGCACTCTCACTTGGTCTGGCAACAGTGTCTCACACTTTTATCAAGGTTATGGCTGCTGCAGCAGCGCACTTGTGCAAGGCCAGGATCCAGGTGCATCCATACCTGGACAGTTGGCTGATCAGAGAGTCTTCCAAGGTCATCGGAGTCAGAATAGTGGTGCAAATTATTTAACTCCTGCAAGATGGATCATCAATTTCCAGAAGAGCCACCTGGAGCCTACACAGTCTCTGGAGTACCTGAGGATTCACTTCGATATAGTGGAAGGCTGTGTTTTTCTTCTAGAGCCATGCAGACTGAAGCTTCAGCGAGAGATTTTGGTGATCTTAGCCACCTCTGTTTGGCACTACCTCCAGGTACTGGGGTTAATGGCAGCAACCACATAAGTGGTATGTTGGGTAAAAGTTCTGCGGAATGTGCTATTGTCATGTTGTTCTCTGTAGACATATTCACTTCAAATGTCACTGCTCTGGATGTTGCGGGGTGCGTCAGTCTGTGCTGGTGGCTCCAGCCAGAGTCCCTGTTGAAAGGCTTTCCTCTCTGCATGTCTTCTTGGATGATTCTGGTGACAGATGCCAGTCTTTACAGCTGGGGAGAGGGGGGTCATTGTGAGGGTCACTAAGTTTAGGGCTGATGGTCACCCACTCAGAGGATTGGAGCTGCAAGCCCAGCATTGCAGGCCTTGGAGACCGCTCTGGAAGGAAAGGCGGTCAGGGTCTTCTCAGACAATGTTGTGGCACCAAGAGTACTCTGTTGAGAATAGAAACCCAGTTGTTTCGCTGGGCATAAGTCCACCTACAGGCACTATCTGCAATACATGTAGCGGGCATGAACATTACGCAGACTGATTATCTCAGCCAGAAGACTCTGGATCTGGGGGAGTGGTCTCTTTTCTAGATGGCCTTCAACAACATTGTGCATCCTTGGTATTGGCCGACATTTCAATCTGATGGTGTTGGCGGCCAACAAGAAAGTCTCTTGTTTTTTCAGCCAAAGATTCAACCCAGAAGCACTGGTGTAGACGATCTAGTAGTACAACCTTGGCCAGAGAAGGGACTGCTGTTTGTGTTTCCCCCATGGCCCATGATAGACCAGGTAGTTTAAAGAATTGTGACCCACCTGGGGTTGGTAATCCTGATTGCTCCAGATTGGCCACATTGGCCTTGGTACAGGGATCTGGTCTGTCTGCAGAGGGACCAATGTTTCAAACTGCCACTTCATCCACCTCTTCCCTCACAGGGTACAGTAACCCTAGGGGAACCGTAGTATTTTGGGCTTGCAGCTTGGAACCTGAGCGCATGGCCATAGCGTTTAAGGACAACTTTGAGGTGGTCTTGGCTACATTCCTAAGATCTAAATCCCAAAATGGTGACTGTTGCTGCCTGTGCATAAAGCATGGATACTTTTCAGTGCTGGTTTGCTATGCAGAATGTGGATCTTTTTTAGGCTTCATTGTCAGTGGTCCCAGCATTTCTTCTGGACGAGCTGGCGGTTGGCTCCCTCAAAGTACAGGTAGCAGACTTTTCTTGCTTTAGAGCTCGAATGGGGTAGTGTCTTTGGTTTCTTATCCTGATGTAGCAAGATTTTTGAAGGGAGCGATGTGGCTTCATTCTCCTGTGTGATGGCTGTTCCCAACCTGAAGCCTTAATATTGTTTTGCATTTTCTCAGCAAGGCTCCTTGTGAGACTTTGCAAAAGGCGTGCTAAGATTGGTTTTCTGTAGCAATCACTTCAGCGAGAAGGGTCTCGGAGCTGCAGGCTATGTCATGCAGAGAAAATGGACAAAGTTTGGTGTTACTGGATGCTAGAAGAGTTGTTCTTCGTTAACCTTGAAGTGGCAAAAGATTTTCATCTCGCAGATCATCTTTTTGTAATAACGAGTCCTAGCTGCCTGGGGAAGCTGGCTTCCAAGGCTTCTATTTCAAGATGGCTTCATTTGGCTATTTCTTCAGCATATATTGGGTGTGGTAAGCAACCACCAATCTCTTTGAGAGTGCACTCTATGAGGAGTGTGGCTTCTTTATGGGCGCCGTCCTGGGCAGGTCCACCTAAAGAGATTTTAAGGGTGGCTATGTGGTCTATCCTGTATAATTTCATGAAATTCTATAGGATAGATATGGTGGCATGACTGGATGCCACTTTATGGGTCCTTGGTGCTAGCAGCAGGCTTTTTTGCCCCACCCTAGACTCATGGGATTACTTTGGTACATCTACTGGTTCAAGATTCATATGCCCTTTGCACTAGAAGGAAGATAAGGTTCTTACCTCAATAATCTTCTTTCTAGTAGAAAGGCATATGAATATGGAAGACCTGTCCTGTCAGATTTAGATTTAGCCTTCATTCTGTCTCAGAAGTATGTATTTCTGGATGCTTGACCTTCTTCTGCCAAACAGGTCTAAAGAAGTGCTGAATAGAGGACGACACAAGGACAAATTTTTCCCTGCCCCCCGCGGGAACTCATTTTCCTGCCCCGTCCTGGCAAGTTCTTTTCCTATCCCTGATTTATTCCTGTAAGCTCTGTTCTCATCTGCACAAGCCTCAAACACTTCAAAATCGTAAGTGTTTGAGGCGTGTTCATTTAAGGCAGAGCTTTACAGGAATGGGACAGGGATAGCGACAAAACTCATGGAGACAGGATGTGGAAATTGGAGTTCCTGCGAGGACAGGGAAAAATTTGTCCCCATGTCATTTTTTAGTGCTGAAGAACCAGAAGGTCTCGTGTCTGGAGATATTTCTAGTGTAGGAAGTTTTAGATCTCTCTCTAGCTGTAAAAAACAAAAAAATTCTTAAGTATGTTATCACATAGGAGATTACAAAAGTCACAAATTGTGTTAGTGCTGGTTGTACTTAGGTAGGTGGATTATTGGGTTCCATCTTTTTGTTTCGTTTAACTGTTTTTTGATTGCTGGCAGAGCAGACTTGGTTTTGTCGAGGAGTTACTTTTGCCCCTCCTCTTTCTTTTTCCCTATTTTAGTGGATTTCAACTGCTTTGGAATAAAGTGTGGTCACGTGTACAGAGCAGAGATAGAGGAGGAGACAAAAAAAAATAGATAATGCCTTCTACGCAACTCGTGATTAGAGATGAATAACCCACTGATTCAAGACTCGTATGCCTTTCTACTAGAAAGAAGATTATCGAGGTAAAAACCTAATCCTCCCATAAAATTCTTTGTGACTGGTTTAGAAAATTATCAAACAAAATAGCCGTTCATTTTGAATCTGGTCTTCAGAAAGAAACAAGTTTACATTGCACTATTAAACAGAATAAATAAAATGTCTAAGATATTGTGGTTAAATTGATAGATCTAACGGCATAATTTCTGCAAGTTCCCTGTTGTCTTTATTTATTAATCCCCATTTCTCAGCACTGCTGAGTGAATCCAGACATCTTGCTACTAGTCAGAGGTCGAAATGAAGCCTTTATTAAATCTTAGTCCTCAACATTTTTTGCCAGCTAATATTGCTCTTCTAAGAAGCAGGAGATGTCTTTTGTTATTCCACCAAATTATAGCAGGCTTTACCTCCTAACATTTCTGGGAAAAGAATTCTTTCAGTAATTGCCATATAATGATTGTGTTCTGATGGAGTTTTGGTCGGTTACTTATGATCCTTACATTTATAGAGGACCTTATGTCTCTGCTGGATGCTGACATTCATTCTGCTCACCCAAGTGTCATTATTGATGCTGATGCAATGTTTTCAGAAGATATTAGCTATTTTGGTTATCCCTCCTTCCGTCGCTCATCACTGTCCAGGATAGGCTCATCTCGAGGTAATTCTGCATCTTTTATCTTGTAGTAAGTATTTTATTGTACTGAAAAATGTTCATTTTCTAAGTACAATGTAGCAGTTTAACAGTGGTATGCTTGGTAGTAATGGTGACTATATATTGCACTAGTTTATTGTATTGTCTAAATTTTCACAGGTAAGTTTGAAATTCTAATAAATATTTTTACTAATACCAAACTTTTCTGATCATTAATATTTTCAGCAAATATCAATGGCAGTACAGCATGTTATGATGACATGCAGCATTCTGAAAACTATTGTCTTGTTTCTCAGTTATTGTTTTTGTTAACATTTTTGGAACCAGGTACTCGGCTAGTGAATTCTTGATAGGACATGTATCTAGATGTAGAGTGACAATTCTCAATTAAAACTTCTTAAAGTAATAATCCACAGAGTACTTGACTTTTAGAAAAATACAAGATTCAAAATTTTAGGTACCCCTGATCCATTTGTATGTTTCAAAGACTCCTTTAGCAAATAAAAATTGACACAACTTTTACATGGTACAAAGTTTAAAAAATGGAATGTATCTGTAAATCCTTATGGATAAAGCAAAGTTACTGACTTGTAGTGGGTGTTAAAACCTTTTGTAAAGACTGTAGCTTTTCCGGAAGTATTGCTTACTTATGGAAAGGGAGAGGAAAAAGTACAAAATACAGAGAACTTCAATGGGTTGCTCAAAGCCTGGTGTCATCAAGAAGGCTTTAGGTACATAGGAGAATGGGGTAATAAATGGAAAATTAAGAGCGTGGGATAGGCATGTGGGATATCTTAGAAAAAGGAAGAGATAATGGTTACTGCAGATGGGCAGATTGGATGGGCCATTTGGCCTTTATCTGCCATCATGTTTCTATGATAGTGTCTGAGGATCGGAAGGTGCAGAAACAGTGGAACAACTAAATGTAGCCAGAAGGATGCTAGGCTGTATAGAGAGAGATGCATAACCAGTAGAGAAAAGGAGGTGTTGATGCCCCTGAAAGGGTCATTGGAGGCCCCACTTGGAGTATTGTTTTTAATTTTGGAGACCGTGTCTGGCGAAGGATATAAGAGGACTTGAAGCAGTCCAGTGAAAGGCAACAAAGATGGTAGGAGGTTTGAGCCAAAAGACGTACAAGGAGAAACAGGAAGATCTGAATATGTGTACTCTAGAGCAGTGGTTCCCAACCCTGTCCTGGAGGACCACCAGGCCAATCGGGTTTTCAGGCTAGCCCTAATGAATATGCATGGAGCAGATTTGCATGCCTCTCACTTCCATTATATGCAAATCTCTCTCATGCATATTCATTAGGGCTAGCCTGAAAACCCAATTGGCCTGGTGGTCCTCCAGGACAGGGTTGGGAACCACTGCTCTAGAGGACAGGAGGGACAGGGGTGATATGATACAGATGTTTAAATACTTAAATGGTATTAATATAGAACCAAATCTTTTCTGGAGAAAAGAAAATGGTAAAACTAAAGGACATAAATTGAGGTTGCAGAGTGATAGACTTAGGAGGACTATTAGGAAATTATTTTTCATGGAGAGGGTGTGGATGCTGGGCATGCCGTCCTCAGGGAGGTGGTGGAGAAGAAAACAGTGACAGAATTCAAAAGAGCTTGGGACAAACACAGAGGATCTCCAATCAGAAAATGAAGGATAAAATTGGAAGAACTAAAGCTGGTACTGGGCAGAATTGAACGGTTTGTGTCCTGTATATGGCTATTCGGCTTAGCAAGGACTGGGAAGGGCTACTTTAGGAAATCCAGTAATTTGAGATGGTCTAGATAAGTTGGCATGAGTTTCAACGGCAATGCCAGTAGTTGGAACCTAAACCTCTATGGTCTATAACCTAGAAATATCAATGAACAAATGCAATTGAACTTAATCATGGATTTTTAATGTATGTACCTATTGGGCAAACTAGATGGACCATTCAGGTCTTTATCTGGTGTCATTTACTATGTTACTGTGTAATATCAACCAGCTCACCTTTATCCACATGTTCAGTCACCCCTCAAAGAAATGCAGTAGATTGGTGAGGCAAGATTTCCCTTGACTAAATCCATGTTGGCTTTCTGTCATTAATTCATGCTTGCGTATATGTTCTGTCATTTTGTTCTTTATAATACACTTCTCCCTCAATATTCGCGGGGGTTAGGGGCAGAGCTGGCCCATGAATATTGAAAATTTGCGAATAACATTTAAGAACATAAGAATTGCCGCTGCTGGGTCAGACCGACAGAGCCCCGTTACGGATCACTTTAAAAGTGCATCACCACTTTAAATCTTTAGAAAGTTCGCTATAGCCCGAACCACGCATGCGCGAGTGCCTTCGCGCCCGACGCAGGGCGCGCGGTCCCTCAGTTAAGATAAGCCAGCTAAGAAGCCAACCTGGGGAGGTAGGGTGGGATGTGAGAATTTCTGCCTGCTGTCCCTGGATAACACCTGTTACGGTAAGTAACTGTGCTTTATCCCAGGACAAGCAGGCAGCCTATTCTCACGAATTGGTGACCTGCAAGCTAACAGAGATGGGTTGGCGGGAGTGTTGGCCTAAGAAAATAAATGTTGCAATACAGATTGACCAAAGTGTCCATCCCATCTGGAGAAAGTCTCCAGACCAGGGGTGCATGCAGCCCCATGAAATATTTTGTGTGGCCCCGGTCCAGGGCGATGCAGTGTTTTCCTCTGCTGCTCCCGGGTGTTCATCGTCTTGCCGGCTCCCTCCTCTGTCTTGCTGCAGCGTTTGTGTGGCCCCAGAAACATTTTTTTCGGCCAATGTGGCCCAGGGAAGCCAAAAGGTTGGATACCCCTGTTCTAGACAGTAGTTAGAAGTGAATGTATGAACTGAGGACAGGTGGCAGCTTTACAGATTTCCTCAATAGGTGTAGATCTAAGGAAAGCTACAGAAGCTGCCATAGCTCTAACTTTGTGGGCTGTGACAAGACTCTCCAGTGCCAGTCCAGTCTGAGCATAGCAGAAAGAGATGCAAGTCACCAGCCAATTTGAAATTGTTCTCTTGGATACAGGATGCCCCAACTTGTTTGGACTAAACACAGTTTCCTACTAAATGAGGGATCTGCAGGACTACAGAGTGGATATGGTCCCCAGGAGGCAGTGTGAGGCTCTAGTCTTAGGGGCTAAGGCTGCCTTCGTTGGAAGAGCGCCTGTCCTAGGCTATGAAATCAGAGCCTGATGGACTCTGATCCCCTGCCTGAGCTGGTGTTGGCGGATTTGCTCTGTGATTTAATCAATCATGGAGATAGTCTCATCATTTTCAATCTCTGTCCATTGTATGCTTTGGATCAGGTAATGGAGGGGGTGATTCAACCACTGAAGCAACGCTGAGCAGGCTCGTTTTGACGGGGCAGATGCTGTTTGGCAAGGGCCTAGATCTTACAGTCAGTGTGCAAGATCAACGACCACGATCTTTACCAGAGAACAGACCCTGAGCTGCTAGGCCAGAGCTGGGGGGTTCTTTCATAGAGCCCGGAACTCTCACAGGAGCCTCTATCCAGCGAGCCTTGCAAGGTTTCAGATAGAAATTTTCTTGGAACCAGTGGAACTAAGGGTCCAATACCTACTCCACAGTGCTTGCCAAAAAAACTACAATGATGCCAGCACCTCAAGCCACTGCTCTGAAGATTGAAGATCAGCTTCAGATAATCTAGAGGCTTGGGAACAGATATTGTTCGACCGCTGGGTTCTGCTGATTATCAGAGAGGGTTACAAGAAAAGGTTTGAACACCCTCTCACCGACAGGTTCATGGATTTGCCAGCAGATTGGCCAGAAAAAGAGTCCGGGCAGCATTATGAAGTGTGCCAGATATTCAAGCCATAGAACCAGTCCCTCCAGAAGACTCAGGCTCTGGAAAATACTCCATATAATTTGTCAGGCCCAAGAAAGGCTCAGAGGAGTGGAGGCCCATCCTGGATATCAAACATGTCAACACAGCCCTGAGAGTTCCTTGGTTCCAGATGGAAACCATTCAGTCCATCATCACAGCGGTGGAACCAGGAGAGCTTCTGGCTGCCCTAGATTTGATGGAAGCTTACCTTTACATCCCCATCTTCCCAGAACACAGAAAGTTCTCAAATTCCATGTATTGGAGAATCACTATCAATTCTCAGTGCTTCTGTTTGGCCTGGCAGCAATGCCCCAAACTTTCACCAAGGTTATGGTTATAGTGGCTGCAACCATATTGGACTGATTTGCTCATTAGAGCATCGTCCTGAGTGGAAGGAGAAAAGGTGGTAGCAGCAGCTGTGGAGAATTTTAGAAGATGGGGTAATCCAATGTTTGACCACATGGCGACTGAAAAGAACGAAAGGGCAAATCAGTTCCTCACTGAAGATATGAACCCTGAAGTTCAGAGCTAGACACACTTATTCAACCATGGCCAGACTGGGCTACTTGTACGTGTTTTCTACTTGGCCATGATAGGCTGGGTGATCTGCTGAATAGCACATCACATGGGAACAGTAGTTCTTGTACAATCCTATTCTATTCCTGGACAAGTGGGTTATGCATCTCATGTCGTGAGACTTGCTTGTAAGAAACTTCATTTACATATTTTTCTGACCCTCCCCTCTTACCTCAGAACTGCCCTCTGACTTCCAGTTGCTTTTCCTATAAGCGAGACTGGAGCTAGTCATTTCTGTTCATGTTGATCTTTCCTTCTATTCAGTCTTTATGCGGCTTTATGCTGCAGAGGTTCCCTATGGGGACAGCTTTGGCTGCGGAAGATTGCAGACTTTGTGGGTAAAGTCTGCTTACAGGAGGTGGCTGCTTGGCAGTGCTCTCACCTGGACAGCCTGCACTATCAGTTTGGGGCTCAGGGACCATTCCCTTGGGAGCTTTGCTCACCCCAACTCCACTAGTGGGTTTGAGCACAGGCTGCATGGCTCTGTGGATGTGTGTCCAGGACTGGGACTGATTACGTTCCTCCACCATGTCGTATGCGAGACATGTCTCGGATGCAGTGGAGGTCTCCGGCAGAGGTATCGGGCTGGAGGGGCAGTCAGACCTGCAGTCCAGATTCCAAGGCTTCTTGAGGCAGAAGCTGTTTCAGCTTCGTTTCGGCAGCTTCCATGGTATGGCCCCGTGAGTAAGAGACTGACAGCTTGTGACAACGATTTTAGGGGGGTCTTTAAATCAAGATTTTGGGCAATTTGGGTGTTAGCCCTAGGTCCTCCCCAGCCCTAAAATCCTAAAATTGCCATATTTTGGGGGTTTTAGAAGTTTCCCCGGGCTATTTTGTTAGTAACATTGCTCTTGTGGCTGCCATCTTGGATTTTCCTGATTTGAATTTAAAGTTTTCTGTCTCTGCAAGCTTTGTTTTTGCAATAAAACACTTCAAATGGACTCCTCAGGGCAGAATACTTCAGATTCATGCCACATTTGGTGCAGATGGCTCACTGGCAAGCAGCTGTGTTCCATGACATGGTGTGTGTGGGGGCGAAATGGCATCGGCCTTAGCGCCAATGGCCCCTTTAGGGGGTCAGTCCTTACGTGGCCAGTTGAAAAAGTCAAAAGTGGGCCCTGGGGATGATGCTTTTGTGTCCTCTGTGAAGCACAGCCACGATTCCTCATCAAAAGCGCTTAAAACCTCAAAAGCACTGAGAAGTGTTCTCATGAGACTGCTGTTCCTCTAGATGAGGATTTCCCCTCCCCCCCACCCGGAGTTTTTTTAACATGCTCTTTCAGGCTTATCTAGCCAAGAAAAGGCACCAAACCCGCTTCCTATGGTGGACTTGTTGGCATCAGGGGTCCCTACCTCTGTGGACACGAGTCTTCAGAGTTCCCAGGAGGGTGAGGGACGATCCGTCGATGGATGACACGGATGATCCTGATAATGATGTAGCTCCAATCATGGATTTTTAAGATCTGGATCTGGGGGATGCTTCAGATTTGGGAGAGGACACCACGGTGAGGAGAAGCCCTCTGCCTTGATTGGATTAATTTCCAAATTTCTCCAGGAGTTGAAATTGGAGGTTTGGCAGTCTGTGGCTGTGGCAGCAGAATGCTTGCTCATGAGTAGCACAAACCCACAGTCTTCACCTTTGTCTGATCTTCTAGATGTCGCCAAAATGTTCATGGATTACTGGGAGAAGCCGGAAGGTTCCCTAAGAGTGGCGCAGGCTATGTCCAAGCTCTACCTGATGGTAGGGGCGTTTAACCAACATTTTGTGTCCCCAAAGGTGGGCTCATTGGTGGTGCAGGTCACCAAGCGTACTTCGCTCTCTGGTGATGGAGGGGTTGTGCTAAAAGATGTGCAGAACTGTAGGATTGATTTTGGCCTAAAATGACATCTTTTGTTGCTAGAGCCTGCCTCTCAAGCTTTGCCATGATCATGATACTATAGTGCTTCAGGATCTTTCCTTTTTGGTTTTTAGCGTGGATTATATGGCTGATATCTTGTATGATCTGTTCAGAGTGGTGAACAAGCTATTGGGTGGCTGTGGAGGAGTGATATCACAGGGAGGAAGGGAGTGGATGGAATGCTGGTCACCATGAGGGTGGGAGGGAAGTAAGTCTCAAATATAAACCAAGATTCTGTTTTTGATGTCTTATTTTGACCAAAAAATCTTGGTTTATATTAAGTGTATACACTAGTGAGTGGAGATGTGTTGTACCTGGAGAGAACAATAATCTTAAACTGAGAGGTTAGAAGGGACGACAGTACAGTATTTGTTCCAGCTTCAATTGTTTTATCTTCATCTTACTGAATTCTTAGTGAATCACTTAACCTTTAGGACTTTATTACCAACTTTAACAAGTATGTAGTAAAAAATCAACTGGAAAGGTGTCCTATTTTTGCACTTGTCATATTTACTTTTCATTTAGTTTAAATCTGTTAAAATCAATATAGAAATAATAATTGTCCATTAAAGTTTGAAGAAGACTATCGAGTAACTTTATACCATGGAGAGATTTATCTGCTTTTGTTCACTTAAGGAATCATTGAAACATAGTTTAACAAAGAATGCCTTATCTTTTGTACATGACATGACTGCATTTAAACTTCAGAATGTTTAATGATACTATAAATTTGTTTCCTAATTTCTCTAGTAGCTTGATAAAAGCTTAGATAGTAATGCTTTACAGCTGTGATTTCATTCCCAGTCCTCAGCGGCTGTCAACAGGCCAAATTTTCAGGGTATTCCTAAGAAATATGCATGAAGTAATTCTGCACTCCTTGCTAATCTCATTGTATGTACATCTCTGTTATGTATTTTAATTAGAGATATCCTAAAAACCTATACTATTGGTAGCCTTTGAGAACTGGGAATGGAGACCAAGGCTTTAGAGTGTTTATAAACTGTTAATCCAACCTCTGCCATGATAGCTCATCTAGTATAAGTATATTTTATACTATTTGGTATTCTAACTGCTGAGTTTATGTGAGAGAATTCAAAGTGATTCTTCATAGAATGTCTGTTTTCTAAAATAAAAGGTAATGTGATGGTTCTGAATTGAATATGGCAAGAGGCAAGAAATTGCCAAGTAGTCAAATGCTGGTTTTTATTCTTTGGAGTAAAATGCCCATTTGATTTAAATAGACTAATAATAAATTAATTTTGATGTGTTACTTGTTTGTCTGATATTAAAAAAAACTAAGAGTTAAATGCATTATGTACTTGTTTATCTTTCATAACTCCTAAATTCCTCCTTTTTTCCTTCCCTAAGGTTATTCTATGTAAGCTGTTACTTCGAGCATTTCTAATTCCTACTTCCCATGCATAGTTGTCTCTTGGAATATTAGTTTTGATTGCCCTATTTTGTAATATATCTGGATGAGGGACTGCAGAATTCTGGCTTTAGAGTTTGTAGGCCAATTGGAGGGAAGCATTTTTTGGTAAGGAACTTTTTCCTATTGAGGACCGTTTTAAATAATCGCATCCGGCGCTTGGAAGGATTTTGTGTGAGCTCAAAAACAAAATTTATGGATCTTAATTACAGTCCTTTACATAAAGGGGTTGGATTATCAAGTGTGCACAATGTTCTGTTTTTGTTGTAACCTTTTCAAGTTAAGTATTTTCGCATGTAATGTTTCAGTAGACCTCTCTAATAAAAACTCTTTTGAATTGCTTGGACCTACTTTAAGATGCAGGCTAGTTTATTAGATGAACCACTATATTGGATACAAGACATATCCTAAATAAATTATTCTTAATTAAACTTGGATGTTTTCATCCATGTTCAGACCTGAATTGGGTTTTCTGTTTATATTTTAGTACACAAATCAAAATTTATTCACATGTAGAAATTTTATTTCTAGTCTGTATGAGAGACTTAGAATTTTCAGGCATTTTAATCATATGAATAACTATGCTTGAAAGGGTTGAAATTTTAGAATGTTGCATGCCATATGCTTTTATAGACACAATTTTATAAATTGTAACTAGATATAATTGCTGCTAGTTGCATCCTGAAGGGTCTTTACTAGAGAGTGGCTTACTTTTATCCCACTGGTGTGACCCAATTGCATACCAGTTCTCCTTCTTCCCTTAGAGAGAGACTCGGAGCTGTTGCGTGAGCGTGAATCTGTTTTACGTTTACGTGAACGGAGGTGGCTTGATGGAGTCTCATTTGACAACGAAAGAGGCTCTACAAGTAAGGAGGGCGAATCAAATTTGGATAAGAAGAATATACCGATTCAAAGCCCAGTGTTGTTGGGAGAAGACTTGCAGTGGTGGCCTGATAAGGTATAAAGATCAAGTTTAATTTTCCTGTTCATTAACTTTTTCCACTTATTATAGCTTGTTCATTTCCGACTATAATGAGGGTGCCATCATAAATAATCTCCAGGACTTTTACATCTGTTCTCAAATTCCCTTTAAAGCTCATGTATTTCAGTTACGACTTGTAACAGAGTAGGATATAGTTTTCTCCAGTTAGTCTCAGTAATGATTTTTAGCCAACCTTTCCATATTGCTGGCTTAAAAACAGCAAAATGGCTTGTTGCTACCAAAAACATGTCATTTTTGTTCATTGGCATGGTTTCTTTCCTTTTCCCAATTTTTTTTATTTATTTTTTTTTAAAGATCTTTTAGCTGCATATTCTTACTTATAAGAACTTGAAATTCTGCTTATCCTTGAAGAAACCAAAGTTGCCTACCTGTAAAAGATACATGCTCCAGGGACAACAGGATACCAATTCTCACAGTTTCCCCTAGAAAATGGCTTTTAATACTAGCTTTTTACAGAACTGAGGTGACCCAGTAGAACATTTTTGAAAGCTTTGTTTACACTGCTCTGATTAGTACACATCTGACAAATCCCAAATTGTAAAGATTGGTATTATGCTGTCCTGGCTTGTACTTGGGAAAAATATATCTGTTTTTAAAGTACTGTTTTTCTGTTCTGTCATGGGGATTGGCAATATTTTTGGTATCTTAAACAGGCCCACAGTCTATATTTATATGTGCATATTTATATACTTTTTGGCTATATTTCTACAATTTTAACATATTCAATATATATATATTATTTGTCCTTATCAGACCAGTCTGCCAACTAATTGATACAGACAGAGAAACAAAGGAGTTCTCAGTCCATCAGTAGATGATGACTCCACTCCACAAAATAGTTCCTCATGATGGACCTATAAGGACACTGTACAGACACAGGTGTCTCGGTGTCACAGCATACAGGTTCTGGACTGTTTGTTCTGCAGGAACTTCTATACCAGCTTTTTGGACTTAAAGAGTTAATCTATTTCAAGACAAAAAGTGGAATCCTTGAAGAAAAAAAAAATAAAAGATGGTTCTGAGTCCATTTTCTCTGTGATTCTACCCTCCATCTTTTCCCTGTAAAGTTCTGGGGCTGTGCATGTATGTGGAGCAGCTATACATTTCTCTTTATTTTATCTCTTGTTGAAACTTATTTGGAACTGAAAACGTGTGGCTTCAGTGTATTACTACTTCTGACATTGAGCTTGCAAAGTTCTGTCCCACACTTATCTGGATTGCTTTTTTACATCCCACAGGTCTGAACTGGTCTAATAAGGATGAAATAGAAGGAAAAATATATTATCCCTGGACAAGCAAGCAGCATATTCTCTACATGTGGGTGACATCACCGACGGAGCCCCTAGCGGACGTTTTCGCAAGCAGACTTGCTTGAAGATCTTTCAGCTTGCAATTGGCTCGCGCATGCCCCTCCCGCCCAGTCTAGGGCATGCGTCTCCTCAGCGTGTCCTCAGTTCTCTGTTTTCCACGGAGCCAGAAGCACTGCTCCCTTGCTTCACGCATTATTGTTGTCCCTCTTGCACTGCGGCTTGTTTAGTTAGTTTAATTTGAGTCGCTGTGCTCGCGTCTGGTTTTTTTTTTTTTTTTCTTTCTTTTTGTTTCTTCAGTTAATAATCTTTTTGACTGAGTTCCCGGTCTTACTCTAGCCGCCTGGCCTCGCGGGGCCGCGGCCATATTTTTCCTTATGCCCCGGCCTCGTTCCGGGTTTAAAAACTGTACTAAGTGCAACCGGGTTATCTCCATCACTGACCCTCATCGTTGGTGTGTGGAGTGCCTGGGTGCAGAGCACCGCGCTGAGTCGTTCCTCCGTTGTGCGACTTTGCAACCGCGGGCTCTTCGTAGGAGGGTGGCCAAGATTCTCCAACTCTTTGGCCCCATGGATCCTGCGGGACAGGCCTCGAGCTCGGCCTCGGCGCCCTCGTTGAGTGCTTCGGCCTCGAAGTTCCCGTCGGTCTTGAATTCTCCGGCCTCGGCCCCTCCTGTTACTCCGGCCTCGGATAAGTCTCCTCTTTCCTCCTCAGGTGTGCCGGCGAAGAAGCCTACCTCCGAGTCTCATGTCGGTGCCGCCTAGTCTGCATCTTCGAGACATCACTCTAAGCGTGCCTCCTCATGTAGGGAATACTCTTCCTCGAGGTCGCCCCCGAAGGAGCGCACTGCTGCACCTAAGACCCAACCATCCTTGGTCTCGGTGCCTATGTTCGAGGACATGCTTAAGGCTATTCTTACCACGCAGCTTTCCTTGGTGGTGAGCCAACTGGTTCTGACTTCGACGCCTCTGTCTCGGTCTTGATCCAGCCTTGGTCTGACCAGCCTGAGCATCCCCTAGTTTCTCGAGGCTCTGTCCGCAAGATTCGCCGGGTTCTCTCGAGCGATTCTTCATCCCCCGAGTCACCTATAACTTTTCGGGGATCCAGGCCAAAGGGCCGTTTTCTCCCCGCTACTTTGTCGAGGTTTGCTCCTCCTAAAAAGCCCCGGTCTTCTCTGCCCACGAAACCTGCTAGACACACGCTTGTCCTCGAGTTGGACTCTGAGTTGTGTTCTCCATCGAGGCAGCTACCAGCCTCTAAGGGGTCTTCTTCGAAACCGATAGAGGACTTTTCCTTTTCCCAATCTTCCCTGAGGCGTCGCCAGCTAATTCCTCGGACCTCAGGGTCTTTCCTGGCCCACCTAGTGCGGGTTCGTTCCTCGACGCCCCCCAGACACTTTAGTAGAGCCTCTTCAGTCTCCCATTTGCGGGACTCTGAGGCCCCGGCTTACTACTCGAGGGAAATTTCTCCCTCTTTCTTGGCTGCCCCCAAATCTCGCTCGGGGTCTCCTCAGGAGGATGAGTCTTCTTGTCGAAACTCCTCCTTTACTCGTTTCATCTCTGAGATGGATAGGGCCTTCAAACTGGACCTCCAGTCTGAGTCCCATTATACCCAGGAATATCTGGAGGAGATGGATGTTGATAGTCCGCCCCACGAGGTGTTGCGCTTGCCATTGCACCAGGTTCTCCGGCAAACCTTTCTCTGGAACCTGGAGACCCCCTATGCTGTCACGACCATTCCCTCCAAGTAGGAGTCCCGTTATCGGACGATTCCGGTTAAGGGGTTTGAAAGTTTTCAGCTTTCTCATCAGTCCTTGGTGGTTGAGTGTTCCTTGAAGAAGTCCAACCCCTCTAAGGTTTACGATGGACAAGTTTGGTCGCTGTCTTTACCAAAACTCAATGATCGAGAATCGTGTCCTTAACTATAACTTTATCTTCATATCCTACCTCCGGTTCTATGTGGATGCCCTCCGCTCGTTCCGGGAGGACGTACCGGATTCTCAGCGTCAAGAGTTTCGTCTCCTTGAGGAGACCCTCTCCCAGATCCGCATCTATATGTTTCAGGCGGCCTACGATGCCTTCGGGTTGTCCTCAAGGGTCATGGCCTTTGTGGTTGCCATGCGTTGCTTCGCTTGGCTCCGCATTTTAGATATGGATCCGAATCTACAGGATCGTCTTGCCAATCTCCCGTGTGTGGGTCACGAGCTCTTCGATGATTCCATCGAAGCAGCCACCAAGCGCCTCTAGGACCATGAACGGTCCTTCGCCTCTTTGGTGAAACTTAAACCGAAGGCCCCTCCGGCTTGGCAATACAAAATTCCTCTCTGGAGGTACCCGCAGAAATCTACGCCTTCTCTTGGCCTCCTTCGAAATGGCTGCAGCAGCAGCAACATCAAACTAAGACCTAGCCGCCGGCTCCGGCGAAACCTGGACCGTCCTTTTGACAATTCCGGTCCGAGCCTTCGGGCTCCCTTCCTCCTGGAGCCTTCCTCCCTCCCCATCGGGGGTCGTCCCCCTATGCCCAGTGGGAAAGTCTTACCACCGACAGTTGGGTGCTTTCTATCATCCGGAACAGGTACTCCCTTCACTTCAGTCACGTACCTCCGGTCCTACCTCCAAGAGAGTTTCCTTCTGCTCAGTCTCAGCTGCCTCTCCTTTTGCAGGAAGCTCAAGCCCTTCTTCACCTTCGGGCGGTCAAGGAGGTTCCCCCGGACCAGTGGAACACCAGATTTTATTCCCAGTACTTTCTGAAGACGGGGGATCTGCATCCGATCCTGGACCTCCGTGCTCTGAACAAGTTTCTGGTCAGGGGATGGTTCCGAATGCTCATTCTTCCTACTTTGTACCCCCTCTTGGACGAGGGGGACTGGCTGTGCTCTCTGGACCTCAAAGAGGCGTATACGCACATTCCGATACACCCGGCCTCTCACGGTATCTGAGATTCCGAGTGGGGGATCTCCATTTCCAGTATCGTGTTCTTCCCTTCAGCCTGGCGGCCTCTCATGAAATGTCTAGTTGTGGTAGCTGCGGCCCTGCATCTCCGCAGCCTGCAGGTGTTTCCCTACCTCGACGACTGGTTGATCATAATGTCCTCTCGCCACGAAGTTCTGCGAGCGACAAATCAAACCATCTTGCTCCTTCAGAGCCTCGGCTTCGAAGTGAACTTCCCCAAGTCTCAGCTCTGTCTGTCCCAGTCTCTGGAATTTATCGGAGCGGTCCTGGACACGGCTTGTCTCCGCTCCTTTCTGCCTCGGCCTCGACGGGAGGCCCTAGTTCGATTATGCCGGAGGGTCACCCATCTGCCCTCGGTCCCGGCTCGGCTCATGATGGTCCTCCTCGGTCACATGGCCTCCACGGTTCACGTGACTCCTTTTGCCAGACTTCATCTCCGTATTCCTCAATGGACTCTGGCATCCCAATGGAACCAGGATCGGGACCCTGTCTCTCGACTCATTGTTGTGACTCCTTTGTTGAGGCAGTCTCTCCGTTGGTGGATGCTCTCTTCCAATTTTTCCAGAGGTTTTCTGTTTCATGCTCCTCCTTCGCAAAAGGTCCTCACGACGGACTCATCGGCCTACGCTTGGGGGGCTCATCTGGATGGTCATCACACTCAGGGTCTTTGGTCCAGTGCTGACCGCTTTTGTAACATCAATCTGCTGGAGCTTCGAGTGATCTTCCTCGCCCTAAAAGCCTTTTGTCACCTGCTTCGGGGATGGTCTGCACAGACAACTAAGTCGCCATGTATTATATCAACAAACAGGGGGGTACGGGGTCCTGATCACTATGCCAGGAGGCGATGCAGCTCTGGGATTGGGCCATCCGCCGTAACATATTCCTTCAAGCGGACTACAATCAGGGCCAGCACAATTGTCTGGCGGACAAGTTGAGTCCTCTTCTGCAGCCTCACTAGTGGTCCATCCATTCCTTGACTCTGCATCAAGTATTTGCTCGCTGGGAGACTCTGGACGTCGACCTGTTCGCATCCCCCCCCCAATCACAAGTTGCCTCGCTTCTGCTCCAGGGTTTACACCCAGCTCAGACTTGAGGCGGATGCTTTTCTGCTGGATTGGACAAACCTGTTTCTGTATGCGTTCCCTCCATTCCCTCTGATTCTGAAGACTCTCGTCAGGCTCAAGTCCACGTGTGCCACCATGATTCTGATAGCCCCTTGGTGGCCCCGTCAGCCGTGGTTCTCCCTTCTGTCGCAACTCAGTTCCAGGGAGCCTCTTCTTCCTGTTTTTCCTTCTCTGCTTACGCAGAGTCGACGTTCTCTTCATCCCAACCTTCAGTCTCTGCACTTAACGGCTTGGCTCCTTGAGACTTAATGCCCTCGTTCCAGTTCTTTCAGCCTGTGCTGGACGTCCTGGAGGCATCTCGGAAGGAGTCCGTGCGCCAATGTTACCATCAGAAGTGGACCCGCTTTTCTTCCTGGTGTGCTACTCGACAGCAGGAGTCACTGTCTGCCTCCTTATCTGCTCTCCTGGATTATCTGTTACACTTTGTCTGGTGCTGGACTCAAATCCTCTTCAGTTTGGGTCCACTTTAGTGCAATTGCTGCTTTTCATCAGCCGATTGACGGGAAGCCTATCTTTGTTCATCCTGTGGTTTCCCGATTCATGAAAGGCTTTTTCCACGTTCATCCGCCCCTTAAACCTCCTTCGGTGGTTTGGGATCTTAACGTGGTCCTTACTCGCTTGATGAAACCCTCATTTGAGCTGCTAGCATGGGCTCACTTGAAGTTTCTTACTTGGAAGGTTGTGTTTCTTATTGCTCTCACTTCTGCCCGTCGGGTCAGTGAGCTTCAAGCCTTGGTTGCGGACCCACCTTTCACTGTCTTCCATCATGATAAGGTGGTTCTCCGTACCCATCTTAAGTTCTTGCCTCAGGTTGTTTCTGAGTTTCACATCAACCAATCCATTGTTCTTCTTGTGTTTTTTCCGAAGCCCCATTCTCACCCTAGAGAAGTGGCTCTGCATTCTCTTGATTGTAAGCGTGCGCTGGCCTTCTACTTGAAGCGCACTGCTCCGCATCGTTCTGTTCCCCATCTGTTTCTCTCTTTCGACCCTAATCATTTGGGTTGCTATGTTTCTAAGCGGACCATTTCTAACTGGTTGGCCGCTTGTATCTCCTTATGTTACGCTCAGGCTGGTCTCTCCCTGCCGGGTCAAGTCACAGGCTACAAGGTCAGAGGGATGGTGGCGTCAGTTGCTTTCCTCCGCTCGACTCCAGTTGAGGAAATCTGTAAGGCTGCCACTTGGTCCTCGGTTCATACATTTATCTCGCACTACTGTTGGATACTTTCTCCAGGCGTGATGGCCATTTTGGCCAGTCTGTTTTGCAAAATCTGTTCTCCTAAATTGCCATCTCTCCCTCTATCCCATTCTGGTTTGCTTGGATATCTCCCACATGTAGAGAATATGCTGCCTGCTTGTCCTGGGATAAAGCACAGTTACTTACCGTAACAGGTGTTATCCAAGGATAGCAGGCAGATATTCTCGCAACCCACCCACCTCCCCGTGGTTGGCTTCTTTGCTAGCTATCTGAACTGAGGACATGCTGAGGAGACGCATGCCCTAGACCGGGTGGGAGGGTCACACGTGCATGCGCGGGCCAATCGCAAGCTTGAAGATCTTCAAGTAAGTCTGCTTGCAAAAACGTCCGCTAGGGGGCTCCGTCGGTGACGTCACCCACATGTAGAGAATATCTGCCTGCTATCCCTGGATAACACCTGTTACGGTAAGTAACTGTGCTTTATCTGCTAATTTTCCTTCCTTTAGTCCTACCAGACCAGTCCAGAAATCCTCTCTGCTATAGGTTGCCTTCATGAGGCATCTAGGTTTCCTATTGTACATATGTTATTCATTAGGATTATCACTTGGTTTCTCTTTATTGATACTAGGCTGGCTGTGTTAGGATGTCTCTTTGTGTGGGTACTATGTTGCTTGTATTTTGTGCTCTTGAGTTATAACCTGCTAGAAATGATTCTTCTGCTTCTGTTATTCTGTATTGCCTTTATGTCTTGTTTTTCCACAGCTATGTACTACATGCACCTTATGTCCTTCTGGGTCTCCTTCAGATGCCAAGATTGGGCTTAAGGGGCCAAAAGTTGGTTTCACAGCCAGCCAAAGACCTTTGGAATAACAAAGGATTTTGCCTCTTACATGGCTGCTTTGGACAAAAGGCTGATTGGTATGCAGTGATGGTGGTGTCCTCGCTCAGTGGGTACTTACATGCCAATTTGCACCCTGTACTGTTGGATTGGATCCTCTATATTGTTCCTAGTGGCCTCATTCTTAGTTGCATGGGCTCATTGCATTTTGTTGCTTTCAGTAGTAATTGGCAACTGGCATTCAGGATCCTCAAGGTCGATTGTTTCTAGCATCATCTTGTTGACCTTGGTACTCTTTGGCTGGTACCAGACTTCATCCCTTGTACCTTGCTGTACTGTATGCCTGGAACAAACTGCCTGACTTGACACATCAGACTCCGTCTCTGGTTTTATTCAAATCTAGACTCAAAGCCCACTTCTTTGAAGATTCTTTCTATTCCAGACTACAAGCCACCTTCTAAGCACTAATATCTGTCTTATCATTCCCTCTGTAATTCCCCCAACTGATCACATTGTATTGATGCACGACCTTGTCCAGTTTGTCTGTCTTGACTAGATTTTAAGCTCTATTGAATAGGGACTGTCTCTTCTGTGTTTAATGTACAGCACTGCATATGTGTAGTAGCGCTACAGAACTGATTATTAGTAGTAGTAGTAGTACAGTCGACTCCACCTAAGTGCACATCGGTTAAGCACACACTTCGTTTATCCGCAGCCTACTACCATGGTCCCGTGGTTTTTTTTTTTTTTTTTTTAACATTAAAGTCAATGGACTTAAACTCTGGATAATTGCAAATCGGATAAGCATACAATCCGCTTATGCACACTGAGATCCCACCTCTATTCGTTCACATTACATTCACTCCGGTTAAAAGCAATCATGTTCTCACATTGACGATACACGTGTTTCGGATCAGCAGTCTAGGCCTGGCCAGGTGTTTGAACTGTCGAAACTGTACCATGGCGTCTCGTGGAGAACAACATTTGTCTTTGGCTGAACGTGTCAACATGCTGTACAAAAGTCATTGTGTTTGGCTGAACGTGTCGATGTCTTAAAGAGACTTGACAAAAGGGAGAGTCAGGTCGCCATTGCAAAACATTACAGCATTCATCCTAGCCGGATTTCTCAGATTTCACAAAAAAAAAGCAAGCCATATTGAAAGACTGGCAAAACAGCAGCAATCCTATCAGGAAACGGAAAAGAAATAGGAAGGCTGGAGATGTTGAACAGGTATTTGCTGAAGCTAGAATTCATCAACTGTCAATCAATGGCCCTCTGCTGATGGAGAAAGCAGCACAGCTATCCAAAGAACTGGGCGTAGAAGACTTCAAAGCAACAAACGGATGGCTGGAGAGGTGAAAGGTTCGTAACGGCATAAAATTTAAGAAACAGCATAGTGAAAAACAAGACGCTGATGAGTTTGGTGCAGAAAGATGGGTCATGGATACACAGCCTGAATTGTGCAATCTGCATGCAGAAAACAATAACTGATTATTTCAGTAGAATGTTGGTTTAAAAAAAGATTTACAGTGTACTGTATTGCATTAGACGGAACAGTGCTGTTTCTAAAACTGAACCCTGTAGAATTGTTTTACGTGTATTTTATGCTAAATAAAAGTTTTATTGGATTTGACTACATCGTACTGTGATTTTTCATGACTAAAAAGTGGTACTCTGATTAAGCGCACACTCCGTTTAAGCACACATGATGGTCCGGAGGCCTTGCACTTAAGCAGAATCGACTGTAGTAGTACTATATTACATACCATAATGTACTTGTATACCGCAACTACCTCTCAATTCTGTGCGGTTAAAATAAAATAGTGTTACTGTACATTCACAGTGAGTTATAATCCATGATTTAAAAAACTTATCAACCAAATGTTTTTTTAGCAATTTTCTAAATGCTAAATACGTGTTAGAGCTTAATATTAAATTACCAAAATGTTTGTGCCATACACCTACCTGATATGATTGAATTCTGTTAAAAAATCATTTGTAAACACACATCCCCTTATAGAAGGAAAAGCAAATAATCATGAGTCCCGTGTAGTGCTAGTGTCCAGCTCTATGGAGTTTTCTGTAGTATTCTCTTTTTACCAGTCTCTCTTGGGTGAGGACCTATCTGCTCTGGATCCCCCCTTATTTGCATGGGCTTCTAGGCACTTATTTGTCATTGGTGACATGTCAGGACTGCTCTTCATGAGCAGCAGTATGGCTCTTGGTTGCTGTCTGTGCAGGACTGTATAATCTACTTTGCCTTCATTGGTAAGGGTCTGTTTGATAGATACTGCACTCAGGGTCAGCATCTTGCCTGCACTGTGAGCCTTTAGGAAGCAAGTCTATCCTGTTCTTTAAGTCAATTGACACATAAAGGCCTAGATACACTAAAGATAGTGACTCAATCGCTGTTGACTGATTCTCTGGCCAATTTTCAAACAGCGATTGATTCACTATCAAGTTTGCATGCAAATGATTCGCCTGCAAACCCACCGACTCAATCGCTCACTGAGCGATTGAGACATGAGCAGAGCCCTGACAGCCTCCTGTCATTGCTGTCAGGGCTTTTGCTTTTTTTAATGGAAAGATGTTCTGCGTGACTTAAATGCCCATTAAAAAAAGCCTTCATTGCGTGCCCCCCTGAGCCACTGTTCCCCCGCCCGCCCAAAAAAACCAGCAGGAGGGATGCCCCAAAGGTGCCCACCCGCTCACCGAAAAAAATGGCAGGAGGGATGCCCACTCCCTCCTGTCCGCAAATACCTCCTCCCCAGAGAAAAATGGCAGGAGGGATGCTCACTCCTTCCTGCTCGCAAATACCTCCCCTTGCCCCTAAAAAAAAAAATGGCAGGAGGGATGCCCACTCCCTCCTGCCTGCAAATAACTCCTCCCCCCTCCCTCCCAAAGAAAAGGGCACCAGAGGCCTCCACCCACACCCCTTTACCTCTAACATGGGAGCAGGAGGTACTGAAAACACCTCTTGCTTTGGCTTCTCCATGACGACACTGGGCCTTATGCCTCTCCTCGTGCATCACATGGCTGCCCTGTTGTTGTGTTTGTGAGAGGAAGGCAAGTGGTGGACGAATAACAACGAATAGTTTGGGAGCAGCGCATCAGAGGCAGAGGGAAGCCGGACGGAACCTGCTCCTCGGATTCTTGCCCTCGTTTGATTCTCTCTATCATTTTCAACTGTGAATTGATAGCCAGAATGTCTCCCCCTTAGGAATCATCACGGTTTTGGTCGAAATGTATTAAACAGTTTCTAAAGATTACCAAGACAAGAAGATTCTTTGATGTCTGGGTGCAAGTGAGTTTGACGTTGCTGTGTAAGAACAGAGCTGTCCTTCGAACTGGGCTCCGTCATGTTCTTTTGGATTGATTAGTTTTTCCACGTATCATAAGAACATAAGAGCATAAGATTTGCCGCTCCTGGGTTAGACCAGTGGTCCATCATGCCCAGCAGTCTGCTCACACGGCGGCCCTTAGGTCAAAGACACTGTCCTATTTGAGTCTACCATAGGACTATCAGGGACACCTGAAGAATACTATCTTGTCAAAACACGGACCGTGTTGGATCCTATGCTTTCAGCGAACGAGGTCCTTAAGGTTTTTATGTGGATGATTTTACTTTTATGTAGATTGTTCGTGTTGACTTTTGGAACTTTTAAATTTTCAATAAAGTTCATTTCAGGAACATCGCCACTCCATAGTGTGTTTTGGTTTCTCTTGGATTTTCTTCTCTGTGGATCTCCCAGGGTCAATTTCTGTGTTTTGGTAACACAGTTACCGACAGGTCTACAGCAGTTGGATTTTAGGATCGTAAATCCCGATGCAAAATAGCCAACAAATGTAAGTGAATCTATCACTTGACTATTTTGCATGGGGTATTACTAAATTTGCATAGCGGATCGAAAAATGGGCGATCGAGGGGAAAAACACACGGTGGGCTGTTTTGTGAATCGGGTCGGTTAGCAGTGATCATCAGGTTTAGCGACGATCGCTGCCTTTAGTGAAATTAGGGCCTAAGTGGCTTTCAATGGCATTTTCTGCCTTGCACAGCCTTGCCTTTGAAATTAGTGTATGGCCTTACTATGTTGCCTTCATGGGCAGTGTCTGACTGGCTCTGTCTGGGCCATGATGACGATGTCAGGGATGCACTTTCTGGTAAGTCGTTGTGTGGTCTGCCATTGCATGGTCTAGTCTGTGCTGCATTGCCTTCAAGGACATTATCTTGCCTGCACTATGTGGACTCTTCCAGGCATGTTCTTCATAGCTTTCAGTAGCAGGTCTTGCCGAAGCTCCATGACTTTCAGCATTGGGGGCAATAGCTTGCTTCTTGGCACCATGTGGCCTTCAGTGGCAAGAGCTACCCTGATGTAATTTGCCTGCTATGGCAAGGGCTTGACTACACTGCTTTGCCTTCAGTGTTACAAGTTTCCTATATTGCTTGGCCTGTTGTGGCAAGGGGTGTGTGAGACTGCATGGCTTATCAGAGTGAAGGCTTGCTGCACTACACTGTCTATTATGGCAACAGCTTGCCTGATCTAATTTTTACCACTGTGAATTCTGTTCTATTCATTGCACATTTATACCACATTTTACCATAGAATTAGGTCCTACTTTAACAGAAACACACATTAGCTAAATTACAAAACAGCATAATAAAAGATAGAACTAGATCAGGACAAAGATCTGCCAAAATCAAATGGTTTTAGGATGCATCAAAACAGAATATAAGAATCAGTAATTCTAATTTTAGTCAGGAGAGCATTCCAAATAGCTGCAGCTTCATAAGAAAAAGACTTTAAAATATTTTCTTGACCATCATAAACATTAAATCTTAGCTGTCAAATTCTGGACAATTCTTCAAGCTTTTCCATGTCCTTCCTTAGACCCCCCCCTGATGGTGTGGATAATATATCCTATGAGGATTTGGGTATTATCTCCAAAGAGGCAAATCAGCAATATCACTTTCAAAATGTTAAAAAGAACATGCGCGAATCTTGCAACACACCACTGTACGTAATATGTAAACTGCTTTCATTGTAACCACAGAAAGAAAGGCTATATGTTAATAATAATAATAATAATAATTTATTTTTCATATACCACCATACCGAAAAGGTTCTAAGCGGTTCACAACAAAAAAGGTAATACTTACAATGCAAGTAATATAACATCCAGATAAAAACATGCCATGCAGATAAAATACATCAAGTTAAGAATATGTTAAAAAATTAAGACAGAATGCATTAAGATATCAACCTATCGAATAGTTGTGTCTTTAGCAATTTTCTAAAATTGAAATAAGAAGTAGCCTCTAACATAATTTTTCCCAGCCAAGTATTCAATTCAGCAGCCTGAAATGAGAAAGTTCTCTCAAGGAACTTCTTGTAATGACAAGATTTTATGGAGGGATATGTAAACAAATGTATTCTGCGTGTACTCTTATTAAAATGACTCAAAGAAAAGTGAGGAACAAGATAGCCTGGCGACATACCAAAAACTGCTTTATAACAAATGCATGAGAACTTGAACAAGACTCTGGAATCCATAGGCAACCAGTGGAGTTTTTGATAAAAAGGAGTAATGTGCTCCCATTTTTTTAAGCCGAAAATGAGGCGAATAGCAGTATTCTGAACCACTCTCAATTTTTTGAGTAATTTCTTATAAGCCTCAAAATATACGATATTACACAAACGAAAAGAAGCTTCGTTGAAATACTTCTTAATGGTGCGAAGCTTCCAGAGCACCGAGATACATTTCTTAAACAATAAATCAGTATGTTTTTCCAAGGTAAGATGTTTATCCAATGTTACTCCCAGTATTTTTATGGATTGTTCAATGTTATAGTCCAGACCATTCACATGTATCATTGTTTCTTTGATCTTCTCGTTGGGAATTGCTAGAAAGAATTGTTTTTTCTGTATTTAGTTTCAATTTAAAAGCAGTCATCCAGAGCTCAATCTGATTTAAAATGGTTACTAGAGAATTTATAAATTCTAGTGACAGACAGGTTAGCTGGATGCCTATAGTAATGTCACCTGCATAAATGTAGAATTTAAGCTTTAAACTTTGCAACAAATTTCCCAAAGAAACAAGATAAATGTAAGACAAAGTAGGGGATAAAGGGGAACCCTGCGGAACCCCACAAGAATTTTCCCAGCAATAGGACAATGTCATCCTTGAATACCTGGTACGATCTTTTACCCAGGAATCCACAAAACCAATTCAGGACATTTCCCAAAATTCAAAATGAAACTTCTCTGGCGCGGCCCAAATTTAGAACACCTACCCACCCTCATCTCACTGCCCTCTGGCTCCACATTGCACCTTGAATTCTCAAGCAAAGTTCTAGGCATCATTATCAACTCTTCTCTCTCTTTAAACGACCATCTTAACTCCTTGGTGAAGTCATGCTTTTTTAGCCTCCACATGCTGAGGAAAGTGAGGTCCTGCTTCCACCAACAACATTTTGCCGTCCTTGTACAATCTATCATCCTCTCCAGACTAGACTACTGTAACTCCATCTATTTAAGTCTAACCAAAAAAAGTCTTCAAAGACTTAAGCGGATTCAGAACACTGCGGCCAAGCTGATCTTTCTAAAAAGAAAATACGATCATGTTTCCCCACTCCTGTCCAAACTTCACTGGCTTCCAGTAATTTCCAGGGTTCACTTTAAATGCACCTGCCTAGCTTTTAAGATCCTACACGGCATCCTCCCTCCTCTAATTCTACTATCTTGGAACTCCCTGACTCCTGATTCCACCAGATCCGCCCAAAAACTAAAACTATCCTTCCCCACACCAAAAGGTATCGTCTACTGGGGAAAACTAGGGAAATCTTTCCTCTTCAGAATAACCTTACTGTCCCACTACAGAATCTGGGCTCCTTCCAACTATTCTGAAAGCACCTGAAAACTAGGCTATTTACAAAAATGTAATGCTCTCTTCCCCCTATACCCAACCTCCAAACCTATTTTGCTGTTCCTTCCTAACATTAAGCTCTTGTAAACCGCGCCGAGCTCCATAATTATGGAGAGGATGTGGTATATAATCGTAAAGTTTAGTTTAGGTATGATCAACCAGATTGAAAACACTGCTCAAATCCAGCTGTATAATCAAAGCATTTATACCTTGACTGAATAGAGTGTAAATAATTTAACAGAGAGGCCATAATTGTTTTGGTGCTAAAACCTGACCGAAAACCAGCTTGGTTATCATGCAGAATGCTAAACTTATCCAAATAAGTAACCAATTCAGTGCTTATCACCCCCTCCAATAGCTTAATAGCCAGAGGAATACTAGCAATGGGTCTGAAATTAGATGATTCTTTAATATTTTTTCTAATTGGTGTAATCACAATTTGACCCTGTTCCTCTGGAAACTTCCCTGTTAAATCTTACACCCTTTCCGTTCCCCTTTATCCTAGGACAAGCAGGCAGCATATTCTCACATGTGGGTGACGTCATCCATGGACAGTATGAAAAGTGATTAGGCAGTATATAAAAATAAAATTATTATTACTGCTTGCACTGCACCGCCTGATGTAGGCTCACGGTACTACTACTATTACTATTTATTATTTCTATAGTGCTGAAAGGCGTACGCAGCGCTGTACATTTTAACATACAATAGACAGTCCCTTCTCAGAACAGCTTACAATCTAATTTAGACAGAACATTTCAGCGTTGGGGAGAGAGTTGAAGGCAGTTTCAAAAAAGTGGGCCTTTAGCTTGGATTTGAACACTGCCAGGGATGGAGCAAGATGTATTGATTCAGGCAGCCTGTTCCAGGCATACGGTGTTGTAAGAAAGAAGGGATGGAGTCTAGAGTTGGTAGTGGAAGAGAAGGGTACTGATAAGAAGGGCTTGCCCGATGAACGGAGATCACAGGGAGGAGCATAGGAGGAGATAAGTGAAGAGAGATATCTGGAGGGCTTCAGAGCAAATGCACTTGTAAGTCAGCAAGAGGAGTTTAAACTGTATTCAGAAATGGACAGGGAGCCAATGAAGTGACTTGAGGAGAGGGGCAACGTGAGAATAGCGGCTCCCGCAGAATATGAGTTGTGCAGCAGAATTTTGAATAGATTGAAGAGGCGAGAGACGGGTGAGTGAGAGGCCCGAGAGAAGTACGTTGCAGTAGTCTAAGAGCGAGGTGAGTATTTAGAGATTATTTCTAAGTAGATTGAAACTGCTTTTGTTGTACCAAAGAAAGGCAGTATATCCAAAAATGTAATCAACATGTACATAAACAAGTATTTCCGGTACACATTGGAAACTGTACTTCAGTAACTAGAGGATAAAAATTCCCTCTCCAGGATAGTTTTCCTTGCCCCCCGATGGCAGGAGCTCAGCTCTCGCTTCTTCTAGGTTCTGGCATCCTATTTGAAATCCTTTTTAAATTTGTTCCTTTGTGCAACTGTTGATGCTTTCTCAGCTTTATTTCAGAATGATTTATGTTTAAATTTGTTTTATTATCAGCGACAAGCAATCAACATAAAATACAAGCCAAACATAGTGCAATACAAAGCGATTAAGCCCCCCCTTTCCCTCCCTCCCCCCCCTTCCCACCCCCCCAAAGAGGGAACAGCCACTATCATACATGCCTGAGTGTAGTCACTCCAATAATCGAGCTTTCGCTACAGGAGACAAAGTAGAACAAAAAGGTCTCCAACAACGTAGAAATAATTCCCCTTTTTTGGAATGCATATCAAGAACATCCTGTCTCTCATAACCAGCCCAATAAATCATCTGAGTCCGCCACTGTGAGACAGTAGGCGTTTGCGGTGACAGCCAGCATTGTAAAATGGTCTTTATGCCCACCAGAATAGTCCTTTGAACAAATGCATGTATTCCTGGCCTAACTGGGTCCAGTGAAAATTTCAAGGTAAAGAGAAAAGTCGACGTCTGTGTCCAGGAGCAGTTCCACATGGACTATATGAGGAGCCCTATGCGCCGCCAGAAAGCTTGAATACCCGGGCATAGCCAAAACATGTGTCCAAGAGTAGCTCTGGCAGCCGCACATCTAGGGCATCTCGTTGAAGTACTGATATGTGCTTGGTATGCTCTTGTGGGTGCCATGTAAGCGCGAACCAAAAATTTGTAGTACCGTTCCCTTTCAGTTGCTGCCACTAGGATGTTTGATCCCAATTTAAAGCTCCTCTTTAACGTGGATTCAGTGATTGTGGTTTGTAAGTCTGTGGACCAAGATTCTGCCAAGGTTCTGTAGTCAAGGTCCCCAGCCAGCCCCTGCAGATAATGATGGTATACACTGAGTGGAGTGGGGTCTTGTGATGTCAGACAGAGGGCCTCAGATATTGTTTCATGAACAGTGTCCGTTAATGCCAATCTGGGCAGTGACTTCACGTAGTATAGCAGTTGCCCGTAACTCAGCCAATCGCTAGCAGTACAGATATGAGTGTCTAACAATTTCTGAAACGGGTATAAGGTACCATCTGCGTTCAATACTTGAGACAGATAAAACACCCCTCCCCGGGCCCACCTAGATGGGGCCCTTAAGCCAATTCCAGGAGCAAAGGCGGCGTTGCCATGTATTGGTAAATAAGGTGTCACATCCGGCCTAATGTGTAATTGTTTGCACAATTTCTTCCAAGTTTTCCTCAACGGAACCATTAATATGTCCCCATAATGCTGTGCACGTACAGGTAATGTGGATACGTGCAGTAGATAACTACAATGAAAGGGGGTAAATGCTAGGCACTCGACCTCAGCCACTGAAAAATGGGAAGACCCACAGAGCCAATCGTTTATATGTCTAAGTTGGCAAGCCATATTCATTCTCCCCAGATGTAGTAGTCCAAGACCCCCCTGGGATACAGGTAGGAAAAGTGTACGGAGGGGTATACGCGAGCGCCTGCCACCCCACAGATATCCATTTAATGATTTATGGAGGACACCAAGGTGGCGGTGTTGTAATAGCAAGGGTAAAGTCTGTAACAAATACAACCATTGGGGGATAATCATCATATTGTACAAGGCTATTCGTCCCAATAGCGATAAAGGGTAAGAGCGCCAGGCTCGAAGTCTCTGTCCCGTTTGTTGGAGTCGGGGGAGAACATTGAGCGTATATAATTGAGTTAGGTCTTGCGGGATCCAAATCCCCAGATAACGTAAGGATTTCGATGCCCATTCTAATTGAAAGGGCCCCTGCCAGGACGTTCGGACTTCTTGTAAAGGCATGACTAAGGATTTCTGTTTGTTTAAGATTAAACCCGAGAATATATGGAACTCGTCCAATAATTCAAGAGCTCTAGGGAGGGATTGTTGGGGGCAAGCCAGGGTTAACAAAATGTCATCAGCAAATGCTAAAACCCGTAATTGAGATGTTCCCTCCTGCAATCCGACCAATATGTCGTCTCTTTGGATTGTTCTTAGGAGAGGTTCTAGGTATAGTATGAATAATAATGGCGACAATGGGCAACCCTGGCGTGCCCCCCTGCCCACCTCAAAAACCGGTGTGAAGGTTCCGTTCACCAATATGGATGCGGTGGGGGATGTGTACAAAGCTCTCAATGCAGCCAAAAAATGTCCTCCTATACCTACATATTCAAGAACTGAAAACAAATAGGGCCAGAGGACCTGATCGAATGCCTTGGCCGCATCCAGGCTCACCAAAATGCCCCCAACGCTCGATTCCTGCGCCCTGGCCATCGCCAAAAGTGTGCGTCGTACGTTGAGGACAGAGTGGCGACCCTGAACAAAGCCCACCTGTGCCGTAGATATGACGTGTGATAGAAGCGGAGTCAGTCGATTTGCCAACAACCGGGATAGAATTTTTATGTCCACATTGAGCAGAGATATAGGTCTATAGGAGTCGACTTTCTCCCTGGGTTTGTTCGGTTTAGGGATCAATGTAATGGTGGCCGAGTTAGCGTATGCCGGAAAGGCTCCATTCTCTGATACCTCCTCGGAATAAGACATCAATGTCTCACAGAGCTGGGGTGACATCATCTTATAAAATTCCGCCGAGAACCCGTCGGGGCCCGGGGCTGTGCAAGAACGCAAGGTCTTAATGGCTTTCTGTATCTCCTGGCCCTGTAGTGGTCTATTCAGAATTTCTCGTTGGTATTCCGTAAAACTAGGTAGGCCAGCATCGGTTAAATAATCAAGCACATCAGGGCCTGAGTATGGTCTGGGCTTTGCGTAGAATGTTGATAAATGTTGATAGAATGCGTCCGCTATGTCTCTGGGTGCAGTGTGGTAGGTAGAGGGACCATGTCTAACCTTTGGAATATATCTAGAGTCTTGCCAATTTTTCGTTAATGAAGCAAGCATTCGGCCCGGTTTGTTTCCGTGCCTATGGAATTTATATTTGCGGTAAATAATAGAACGTTTAGTACGGTCATGTATTACTGTGTTAAGTTCTATTTGGGCTACATGAAGTTCTTCCTTCAAAGCTGTAGTTGGTGTACATAGAAAGTCTGCTTTTAAGGCCGAGCATTTTTTTTCTAAACTGATAATACTAGCCGCTATCCGTTTGTTTCTTGCCGCAACGTAAGCAATGATGTCCCCCCTGAGAACCGATTTAGCGGTTTCCCAAAGAAGACACGGTTCCACACGATGTGGTGCATTATTCGTTAAAAAATCCTCCCAACGTGCTCCGAGGTAGGCCCCAAAGTCCGGGTCATCATGTAAATATGCCGGGAATCTCCATCGGCGGGCTCCCAGAGGTGGCTGTCCCCAACCCAAGTCTATCCAAATGGGACAGTGGTCTGACACCTCCATTGGGCCTATAGTAGTTTCAGAGACTCGAACAAACCAAGATTCTGAAACTAGTACATAGTCAATACGGGAGAATGTTCCGTGTGCTCGAGATTGATGTGTGTAGTCTCGCTCTGTTGGGTGGAGCAGTCTCCATGGGTCTACCAGTCCTAATGATTGGCATAGAAAAGGGATACCCCTGCTTACGTTTGGCACCAGCGGTGGTTGGGAACTGGAACGGTCCAATGAAGTGTCCAGCACTTGGTTAAGGTCTCCAGCTATTATCAAAGGCAATGAGGAGTCCTGTAGGCCCAAGGATACTAATTTATCAAAGAATATTTGAGAGTATGTGTTTGGCCCATATACAATCAGCAGCCGGAAGTCTGTGCCCTGCATAGATATCTTTACAAATAAATATCTACCCTCAGGATCTTCTGCTAGTAACGATACCGTGCAGTGTAATCCTTTACGTATTAGCAGACAAATCCCGGCTCTTTTCCCCGAGGATGAAGCCGAATAGACCGAGCCCACCCAGCCTCTTTGTAATTTTTGGTGTTCTTCCCGGGTCAATTTAGTCTCCTGGAGGCATGCCAAATCGGCCCTATGGTGTTTCATCTGTCTCAAGAGCTTCGTACGCTTAATTGGTGATGAAATCCCTGATACATTCCAGGACAAAATACGGAGAGAGTGATCACCCAGGGTCAAAGCACCAACAGCTTGAACTGTCCCGCTGCAAGTACTCAACACCCAGGCGCCCAGCCTCACCTAGGTGGACATTAATGTCTCTGTAGCATCCAGTAATCAGGCAAAAATATATAAACAACATCCCCAATAACAATTCAAATGGCTGTTCCCCACACTTCTTATCCCACCCCCCCATTCCCCCAGAAAACCCAAAAACCATATCCCCGAAGGAATATGCAGGAGGTCCTAAGATGGCGCCTCACGAGACCCCACCCCTACCCCCGCCAACATCGAAACAACAATGCCCCTATCATGGCAAACATTTAACATTTCTTATAATATGCAACGTTACGCTTGCAGGATCCTCCGTCTGTTGTAGAAAATCAATGCCTCTTCGTCTGTTCCTATGTCGGTTCAGAGGTTGGTTGAACTGTCTTGTTTATGTAGTCTGCGGCTGCCAAGGCCTCGGTGAACACGTGCCAGGAGCCCTCATGATGGATCTTCAAGACCGCTGGGTAGATAAATTGAAAGCGAAGCTTGTTTTCCTCTAGCTTGGAACACAGTGGGTAAAAAGCTTTTCTGCGTTCGGTGAGCGCTGCTGAATAATCTTGGCTTATTCGAATTGCAGACCCTCTAAACTTCACAGTATCGCGTTTAGCTCTGTACTGTCGCAGGATCTCCAGCTTGTGTCTATAGTTGAGGATTTTTACGATCACCACCCTGGACCTGGAATCCTTGGGCGAGCGGGGGCCAAGGCGATGTGCTCTTTCCAGGCACAGTGGACCCAGGGATTCAGTGTCAGGAAATTCCAGCTCCAGCCAGCCCTC